>NC_137632.1:2890698-3357876 GCF_963383615.2 Lipophrys pholis
GTGTGTGTGTGTGTGTGTGTGTGTGTGTGTGTGCGTGCGTGCGTGCGTGCGTGCGTGCGTGCGTGCGTGCATGAGTGCATGTGTGCGTGCGTGTGGTCACCAATTAAAATGGCAGGAGAGTGATGACTGTCAACAGCCAGGTGTTGGATGTTCGGGGGAATTTGGCGCATGACCGTGACAGACTCGGAGGGTCGTTCTGCAGGACAGAAGAAGAGTCAGACCCCAAGTGCATCTGTTTTTACAGAAAAAAAGAAAGAAAATGTCTTCAGAAGTTCAAAGAGACCCAGATATCAAAAATACGGAATATACAACATTATAAAATACAAAAAATATATTACAGCCAAAGAGACAGAATAGGTGAAAGAAAATTAGACACTTATTTCAAAATTTCATCTAAAATTGTTGTAATTTATATACCAGAAAATGTATATCACTTATTGTTGCCATGTGAACAAATACAAATGTGTCTTAACTGCACTGAACTGTTTTTCTCATTTAGATTAACCTGATATCATAATTAAAGTGCTCATGTAAAAAACACAAAACACAGAAGGAAATATAGGAATTTGCATGTTTTTTTTTGTTTGTTTTATAAGATACTACATTCATTCATTCATTTATTTATTTCACAGTAATAGTATACATTTATCAAATAAAAATGAAACCTCATCAAATTTTATTAAATGTGGAAAAAGTCTATCTTTACAGCAATAGTGCCTTATTTTTACACATTTTTAAAATGATTATTTGAAAAGAAAAAGCTATATGTAAACATAATTATAATTTCTATTTTAATTGACCCTGATCTTCAGGAATCAACTAAATCATTTGTGTTTAATATTTCACATTTCATGGGATTTTTCTGTAGTGAGGACACATTTTATTTAATATCCTGAGACTTTTGATTTTTGGTTTTCAGGATTTATGAACATAAATGATGAAGAGTAATAAAAATCAACTCATGACAAAATTCAGATACTGTATAAAAACCATTTTGAGGGTTCACTGATGACAAGCTAAGTTATGGGAAAAAAATAAAGTTTTCCAGTTTTGGGTGCTCTGGTACTGATTTCGATGTGGTTCTGAGTCAGATTCACACTGAAGTAAATGAACAGGTCATTTATCACGCAGAGCACCAGTCAGGCTGCTAGTCCTCGACATTTCCAGTAATCCCTGGTCCGTTCCCGGCTCTTGTTTACAGATGTCTCGCGCTTTGCTGCTTTAAGTTCACTGATGTTTAAAAGTGTCCGGCGAGCCTTTTCAGGGCTTTCCAACTGCAGCTGAAGCTTCAAGCTCAGCTGGTCGCACATGTCTGTCAGCACTGCTATTACCATCCTTGTGTGTGTGTGTGTGTGTGTGTGTGTGGGGTGTGTGTGGGGTGTGTGTGTGTGTGTGTGTGTGTGTAGGCCTGTGACCTTGAAACCAACACTGAACATTATACTCAACGCCCTCCCACATGCACATATACACATGCACACGTTGGCTAACTCAGATTCTCAGCCAGAGGCGATTGACCCTTTTCCCGGTTTTGTGTTACCAACACATGTCTTAATCTCTGCATGCGCTCCCCTCAGTTTACACTTTTCCACAAAATATTCAGATTTACGATCGTTAAAAACATCCTCACTCAGTGACAGAAACACAACAGCTTAATGGATCTAAGCCATAGTACAATATACTGTACATACACTAAATATATTGCATAAGATGTGAATTGTTTGTACGTAGCACACTTTATTTGTCTACTTGTGACCTGCACTATCCTGTCTTCAGCCAGTATCAGATTGTAAAGGTTACATGTTTATTTTTTTATACTGTCACTGTATATGATCCATCCATACGTCTTCTCACCTTTCAACTGTGTGGTGCTGGAGCCTCCAGCTGACGACAGGATGTACACACACTCACTTTTAGACCAGCGGGAGGATTAGAGTCAGCAAGAGTCAGCTCAAAAAGTGCCAGCAATTTCAATTATGTATGTTTTCATCTGTTATTTTTAGACCAGAACATGCAATGTAAACTGTTTCAAGCATTTTTACTTCTTTTTCTTGAAGACGACCTGATTTGAAAAGAGGTGAAAAATTCTGGTTTCATTAAATAATGTGATTTTTTTCTGATGTATTGTATATGAAAAGTTTATTTAACACAATGTTGATATATTATCATTTCTACCATTTCATCTATCTGTCTGTCTGTCTGTCTGACTGTCGAAGAAGAAGAAGGAATTTTTCACAGCACTCAAGTACATAAATTATCAATATGAACAAACACAAATGAACAAAGATGAAGTCAAACTTGGCGATTATTTTCCCAATTGTGTCCTTTGATGACAAACTAACTGAAATCCATCCTCACATCACCTCTGAATGTTTCACTCTCAGCCCAGCTGAAACAACGCTGAAGAGACTCCAGAAGTGTTTTATTCGCAAATGTGTTGTCCCTGGAGGGAAAAGTGTGTGAGCTGAAGTGCCACGGTGCTAAAGTGGAAAGGCTCAGCGGCCATGACAATGTGCTAATGCTACAATGGGACTCTAACGAGTGAGAGCCAGCGCTAATTTCCCTGTTTGACAAAGGGACTGTGATCCCTGGCTGCTGCTGGTTCGCTGCACCAGCAGGTGTGTGAGTGAGAGAATGAGAGGGCACGTGAATCCACTGTGTGTGTGTGTGTGTGTGTGTGTGTGTGTGTGTGTGTGTGTGTGTGTGTGTGTGTGTGTGTGTGTGTGTGTGTGTGTGTGTGTGTGTGTGTGTGTGTGTGTGTGTGCGTGTGTGTGTAATACAGTATATCATTGCCACTTTGTTCATGTAATATCTTTACAACAAATTCTCAAAGTGGTGGACCTTCACTCTAACAAAACCCAGACTTATTGTAAGTGGCTACTAGAGTATTGGTTTTGTTTTGTTTTCATTCATGTTCTGGGGTTCACCCTGCTGACAATTCATGTTCCGGGGTTTGTCTCACCTATAAATTGTGATGTCACACACAGGTTTTTGACAGTTGACACACACCTAGACTGACGGACCTTGAGAGCAGCGCGCAAGGGGAAACTGCTTTTAAAACATAATCGGTACGTAAATCCCAAAAAATGTCACAGAAACCCGTTAAATTAAACTGTGACATTCAAAAACACAGGGCAATACCCACATCAACTCGCTCAAAGTGAGATTGCAGCAATCCTGAACTCCCCTGATGTCAAAGCAGGAGATTCCAAAGCCTTTCAGAGCTTCGCTCTTAGAGTCGACCTACTGGTGGAAATGCTGGTGTCAGTGGAAGTGATGTCAACCGGTCATGACGATCGGCTCGTCAGCAAGCTTCCAAAGTACTCCAAAGATGGCTTCGTGGAGCACCTACAGGCCCAAGGTCATCTCAACACAAACAGTCTAAATCCATACAACTTTCGTGACCTGTCCAACTGGCTCAGGGTGAAAGCTGAAGCTCAAAGACTATCGACTAAAATGGCACAGCGCTATCGTACTGAAGGAACTCAGCCTCTCAAAAGAGATAAGCAACTTCCTCCATACAGGCCTCGGATCCAGCCTGTCTTGGTCTATCATGGTTCCGACAAGCCCAAATCTGACAGCCTTCAACTCCGACAAGTGGAAAGTAGACAGAAAGCATTGTCACAACTGCGGTCGCACCAGCCATGAGCAGGAGGCCTGCACCATGAGGAAAGCATGCAGCGAATTCCAGGAGATTCATCTGAGGGTTCTCCATGCCATTGCCAATTGCCCCCATGTCTACCTCATCACACTCAGAGACCATAACTCAATCGCTAATTCCAAGCAAGGAAGAAAGGTGTTTCTCAAGGTTGTGCCAGTTATTATTAACCACGGGAGCAAGTCACTCCAAACTTACGCCATCCTAGATGATAATACTGCCAGCTGCTGCTCAACACTTGGAGCTCAAAGTTGAAACAGAGTTCCTAGGTCTGTGAACCATCTGCCAAGATGTGGCCAAACTTCAATGGTGAGTCGGTCAAAATCCCCCGATGCAGCTTTCAGAATGGCACCTGATTAGATATGCCTTCACCACGGGTCAGCGAGCCCTGTCAGAGCAATCCTACCCTGTGACCTCACTTCAGAGATGCTGCAGAACTTCAGTAAGGTACAACCGCTATTGCTGATTGGCGCAGTTTGTACCCACCTGATCACCACTAAAGAGCCGGTCAGATTTGAGCCCAGAGGTGGACCTGCAGCAATTTGTATCTCTCTTGGTTGGGTACTCCAGAGTCCAGATGGTATCGTGTCTCGTGCCGAGCATCTTCATGCTACTTCACCACTCTCAAACCAGCACCAGATGACCTCTACCAACATGCCGAGCGTCTTTGGCAGCTTGAAATGCTTCCATTGCGAAGCAAACAACTTGAAGTACAGTCTCTGCCTGGACCAGGAGGCTGTCAACATCCTAGAAGCACGCACTGAGAGGGTGAAGGTCAGTGACACACTCCGCTACGCCACACTACTGCTCCGCGTTAAGGATGCCCCCCCACTCAAAGCCACTGCCGAAGCAGTTGTGCCAATGCTCCGCAACACAGAGAGACGTCTGCTGAAGGACCCAGCTAAGGCCAAAGTGTATAAAGCACAGATCCAAAAGCTCATCGATGCAGAGTGTGACCAAGCTTGGACCGGATGAGGTGAATAAGTCCAGCTTTCATGGGTCATACCCCATCACCTCGTCCATCATAACGGCAAGGCTCGACTGGTCTTTGACTGTTCCTTCACCTACCACGGTCTCTCTCTCAGCAAGCAACTCCTCCCAGTTCCAACACTTGGGTCATCTCTCATCGGAGTCCTCCTGCGATTCTGGCAGTACGCTGTTGTCATCAGTGGGAATATTCGGGCGATGTTCCATGAGGTTCATCTCCGACCTGAGGACAAGCCACTACTAACATTTGTCTTGAGATACCTGCGGAGGGAGGAAAAAACGGATATCTACAGCTGGGAAAGAGAACTCCCCAAGCTGGAGAATATCTCCCTACCACAAACCTATGCACCATTGGATGTTTCCACTGAAGCCACAGACTACATCTTGCACATCTTCAGTGATGCCTCCAAACAGGCATATGGTCCAGTGGCCTACCTCACAACGAAGAGAGACAAAACAGTTCATATCTCATTTGTGATTGCAAAGTGGAGGGTGGCCCCAAAGTGCCAGCAATCAATGCCGAGGTTAGAGCTCTGTGCGGCGTTGACCGGAGCCCAGCCATAGATATAAAACCTAGATGCTGCACGGCCTATTTGCGCCTGTTGACGCGACGTGTCTACAGCACCGCCATCTTGGGGAGGTCTCCCACTTGTGCTAAATGTATAGATCCCAGGCTAGAAAATCCACAAAAGAATTGGCAGCTTGCTTGCTAGTCCACGTATCAACACCGCAGGTTTGAAACCAATAGAAACTCAGCAGTGAATGCAGAGATCCTAGCTGCCAGCCACTCATTGGTCGAACCGACCGAAATTCAAACTTGGTGAAACTCCCTTCCAACTCACTGCTCCCTTTTTCTCACCCCCGAACGCCCAGAGAGACACACGTCTGTGCTGTATCGGGAAACAAAGGAGAGCTCAAAAGTGGATCCACAGAACCAAACCAAGGTTCAGCCCGATGGACGAGCAGGACACAGTTTGGATTACTTCTTCTCTTTTCCTTTTCCTTTTCCTTTTTTTTTCTGTCCCAACTTCTCTGGAATTCGGAAAATGCCGAATTCAGACCCGGTAAACAAACAAGTTACCGCAGCCTCACAAAAGCGCGCAGCCCCACGAACGGTGCTAAACAACTCGGCATGACGAACAGTAAGAGCTTTGTCTGGGCAGCGTTGTTAGAGTAGCCTGAAGCTGACATGCAGTGTTTCAGTGGATCATTAACGCTGCGGCTCCTCACGGAGATGCATACCGTTAGTGAACCTGAGTTGGTACTGTGATGGTGCGTGTGAACGTCATGTCTCTTTACGTTCACCTGGTGGACACATAGAGTCATTGCGCTCTCCCTCTGCGCACCGCCGCACGCCCCTAGTGGTCATCACGGTCACCACACCGAACCTGAAGTCTGCCTCCCTCTGGTGGACGTTCAAGGTCCTTACACCCCCACTCAGACTCCCGACTCATTGCACACACACACACACACACACACACACACACACACACACACACACACACACACACACACACACACACACACACACACTCTTTGTACATAGTGTTTGCTGTTTAATAGATCAGAGCTCCGTGTTAGATGACGTTTGATACTTGAATGTGTGGATTTCTGAGATGATTTCTGAATTATTTATGAATTAATAAACTTTTGTTAATAAACGCCTGTTAGCTGATTTGAACGATTCTTGGTGATTATTGTGTATTTACTGTTGACAATTCACTGGTTTGTAACAGTCTGTGCTCGGATCTCACACCTTCCCTTTTATTTAAGATTGTTATATTTTACACAGTAATATTAACTAACTTAAATAAACCTTTTTCTAAAGGTGACTGATATTTTGGTATTAGCTATTTCCGGATTCTCTGGTGGTGCCCCTTTGATTATTAATGAATAAATAATGAATTTATTTAAATTAATAATTTTTCATTAATTAAATATTTTTAATAATTTATTAACTAAGTAATTAATCAATTACTTTAGGGGTTGTTAATGAGTAAATGACAGTTTACTTCCATTAATAATTTTAGTTTTTCATAAAATTACTTGCAGTGATTTATTACTTTCAGTAATCTATTACTTACAGTAATTTAATGCTAATAACCAACCATAAATTCAAGATTCAAAGTGTTTATTGTGTGTGTACAGTCAAGAAACGTGTGTCCCTGGACAATGAAATTCTTACTTTGCAGCCCACACTGAACGCCACATAATTAAAAACTATAATAAACTTAAGCAGTAGAAATATAAACTTATACATTAAAACTGCAAAATACAAGTGATATATACAAGTGAATATACAATATACAATTGAAGGTAGAAGTATAAAAAGCTCCAGTCTGTAAATAAAGGTGTGAGGTAGTCAGCAGTAGATGGGACAGATGTGAACTGGACACATGTGCATCTAAACCATTAGTTTATTTAAGAGGGACAGAACAGAGATTGTTGTTACAACAATAGCAACCGATGCCATGTCCATGAGCCATCTAGCCAAAGGTTAATTTGCAGACCTGGTCCCCAACATGAAACAGACACAAGCAAACAGTTGTAAATAGTTATACATAAAACATGCTATAATATAAATAGTTTACAGATTTTTTAAAAATGTATTTAATATCCGCATGCTTGGCTGGTCTTTAACCAGCACTTTGCTTTGCTGTTGAACTGGTTCAGATCTGTGAGGGTTTTTAGTTCGGCAGGTCGGTTGTTCCAGATCTGTGGACCCTGACCTGAGAAGCTGCTTTGACCCAAAGTGGTTTTACATTTGGCTGGTTTACAGTCACCGTTTGCAGCGCCTCTAGTGGTGACACCACCAGGGTTACATTTCTCTATCATTTTGCATAAAAACTCAGGCACAAGATTATACACACATTTAAAGTTTAATTTTAATTTTATTTAATAAAACTGTCGAGACTTAAAAAATTGTGTTTCTCTAAAATTGTTCAGTAGTGCCGCCTCATGGGCTTCCTGTCCATCACTTTTAATGCCTGTTTGTACAGGGAGGTGACAGTTTTCATGGCCGACTGCGAAGCCTGTCCCCACACAGTGATACAAGATGAAACATGTGAGAGAATCATTGAGTGGAAGTACAGTTTAGCAGCATTCATGGATAAACAAGGTCTTATAATCTTGAAGCAATTCAAGTTGGTCTTGATCGTTTTTTATATTTTCTTTGTGAGCACGTCGAATTCTAAGTGGCGGTCCAAGACAACTCCAAGATATTTTGTGCTCTCAACGTTATCAACTGTTTTTTTGTTTAGCAGTGTCTGGAAGTTCTCCGGGGATTTATTGCGCAGAGAGAAACACATAGCCACTGTTTTTGAATGATTCAGTTTTCCTCTCACCATTGGGAGACACTAACAAACTGTTTGATGAGTCGCTCTGCAGCCTATTCTGGAGTCTTAGCTGAGACATAAATAACGGTGTCATCAGCATAAAGTTGACACTCAGCCTCTTTGCAGATGTTTGGCAGGTCATTTATATAAAGACAGAACAGCAGGGGGCCTAATATGGAGCCTTGAGGAATGCCTATTTTGTATTCCAGAGGGGCTGAAATTGTGCCATTTATCTGTACACTCTGTACTCTTGACTCCAGATAAGATTTGAACCAACTGAGAGCCTGCTGGGAAAAATTTAGTTTTTGAAGTTTATTTATCAAAATGTTGTGGTTGACTGTGTCAAAGGCCTTACGCAGGTCCTAAAACACTGTCCCAGCCACGTCCTAAAACACTGTCCCAACCACGTCCCCTCCATCTAAACTTTTCTTAATTGAGTCTGTCAGGTAGCAGGGTGCCAGTTCTGTTGAATATGTTGTTCTGAAGTCAAATTGTTTTGGATGGAGAGCTTCATTTTGTTCAGTATAATCAATCAATTGCTCCACCACAACCTTTTCTATCACTTTAGAGATCACAGGGAGAATTGAAATTGGCCTGTAGTTATAAACATGGTCAGAGTCTCCGGATTTAAAGATTGGGCAGGTTAGACCTGCTTTCATTTCTTGAGGGAATTCCCCTTTAGTGATGGACAGATTTACCAAGTGAGTTATGGGCCCAGTTAGAGAATCTTTGTGTTTCTTTAAAAAATCAGTGTCCAAACCAAATATATCCTTGGATTTGGAAGTTTTGAGTTTGTTGATTTTTTGTTTAATATTAGTTTTGTTGGATTGCTCTAAAGAGAATGCTGTTCCAGTTTAAGTCACTGTCATATTTTGAACAGCTACTGATTTAAAACCTTCAGCGATTTGTTCAACTGAGGTCACAAAATAATTGTTAAATGAATTTGCTATCTCTATAGGGTTATTAATTAGTTCCCCGTGGATAATTAGTTGTTTGGGACCTACATTCTTTTCTTCTTTAGAGTCTTGTTTGGTCAGTCTATGAATATGTTTCCAGAGACAGAGCTGTTTCCCCCTGACTCCTGCATCAGGGGCAGAAAGTACTCTGTTAGAGCTTTTCTCATTTCACTGCCCACTTTGTTCCTGAGGCTTCTAAAGATTGCATTATCAGTGTTTAGGTTAGTTAAGATTAACTTTTTAGATGCCAGATCCCTTTGCTTCATTAAATGACATGTGTTTTTAGTGATCCAGGGCAAAGACTGGCCTTTTATCCAGGATTTAATTGGCTTTGTGTATTTCAGAATTACTTATGTTACACTTTTTGGGAGTAGATTGCAGCACTCGTTTCGGCTCTGCATTTCTAAAACAGGATTCCAGTTAATATTACACATATCGTTTTCCATTTGGGGCAAATCTTTTTTCCGAATACCTTTCATCGTTTTATTTTTTGCACCCTGTGTAACATACTACAGCCGCTTCTGTGTCAATTTTCTCAATACCAATGTGAAGTTGAGGTCGGACAATCCTGTTATGAGGTTCTAGGTTTTTGTTACACGCTCTGGGTTATTTGTAAAAATGAGGTCTATTAAAGTTTTACTAGTTCTTGTTAGTCTTGTTGGCCCAGCAATTTGTTGCTGTAACTTATATTTTGAGGTTATTATTTTCAGTTTTTGTTTAACATGTTTGTCCAACCAATTAATATTAAAATCTCCAAGCACAATGGTTTCACCATCATATTTAAACATTTGAAGCAGTTTGTCCAGGTTACTATAAAAAGATACATTAAAAGATGGCGGATTGTATAAAGTTACAATATTAAAATTCATTCGAGGTGATAAAACAATGTTGAAAACCAAACATTCTAACTCACAGGGGTCAACTTTAAATTCAGTACATTTCAGTGTGTTTCGAACACATACGAGCACACCACCCCCTTTAACTATTTGTCCTGACGAAAACCAGAATATCCTGGAATGTGGATCATATTTGATGGTATATCACAGTTTAACCAGGTTTCACTCAGAGCCAGAAAGTCCAAGTTAGAGTCTGTGAGCAAGTGTTCGATTTGATCTCTCTTGGATATGAGACTTCTTATGTTAAGAAGACCTCCAAGAATCCCCCGTGATTTACATTTGGGGTCCCAGATTATTTTAGCCTGATCTACAGTTTGGAAGTACCTGTACTCCTCTTGGATTTCTATTGCCCTTGGTTGTTTGCGCTGCTTGTGGACCACTGAAGCGTGTGGCCCAGACCCTCACAGAGATACACAATCCCCCCCGTAGAGACTCTCTATGCATTCCGGCCTTCCGATGGAGCACACTCCGTTGACAAGGGGCGAGCTGATTCTCCTGACTAGTGATGGGGATGGTCCCAGTACAGGCTCTGCCGGGCGAGCACCCACTGCACTGCTGATGGAGTCTGAATGAGCTGCTGTCAGTGGTGGGGGTTCCGTCGGCAGCGATGTCAGCATAGCCAGTGGTGTTGGAGGTCCAGGCAGTAGAGGTGGAGGCCCAGCTAGTGAGGTGGAGGCCCAGCTAGCAGAGGTAGTGGTCCAGCTAGCAGAGGTGGAGGCCCAGCTAGCAAGTGTGGAGGTCCAGCTAGCGGAGGAGGAGGCCCAGCAAGCAGAGGTGGTGGTTCAGCCAGTGGAGGTGGAGGCCCAGCTAGTGGAGGTGGAGGCCCAGCTAGCAGAGGTGGTGGTCCAGCTAGCACAGGTGGTGGTTCAGCTAGCACAGGTGGAGGCCCAGCAAGCAGACGTGGTGGTTCAGCTAGCGGAGGTGGAGGACTACCTAGCGGAGGTGGTGAGCAGGGTGTAGAGGGTGAGGCTGAGGACACATCACATCCTAGTCTGTCCTAGCAAAGTAGTCCTGTAGTGTGCCTTCAGTCTCTGGGGTCCAGAGCTCAACCTGCTTGGTGACGGGGGGTGAATGCTTCAGTCTTTCTCTGGAGGCCGGATACAGGAACAAAGAGATATGGTCCGAGTGTCCGGAATGGGGGCTGGGTGCAGCCCTGGATACCCCATGTATGTTAGTGTAGACATGATCCAGGGTGTTTGTCTCACAGGTGGGAATGTCCACATGCTGGTAATATTTGGGAAATACAGACCGCAACTTGCAATTGTTGAAGTTGCCGGCCGCAATAAAAACAGGTTTCGGTGAAAATGAGGGCACAGAATTCTCTCTTTTCCCGCTGTGTCGTCATCCCTGGTGGTCGGTTAGCACGGGTTTTTAGCCTAGCATGGAGCCCTCCTCTCTAGCATCTCTTACGTCGCCGTCTCCGAACTACTCTCCTCGGGTCAGCTGCTTCACTCGAGGTCGGTGGGTCTGGATCTTCCTGGTAGTAAGTGCACAATGGGTTGTAGCTCCGGAGGTAAAAATCCGCTGAACTCAAAACCTTTTGAGTTTTGATTTGATTTAAGTTTTTATTTCGAACACGTAAAAAAACAAACAAAAAAACAGAAAACAAAACCAAATAAAATGAAATAAAAACAGAACATCTACTTCCATAAACGATAAAAAAGGGTCAACACCATATGTGCCCGTGTCTTTCACATGCAGGAAAAGGAGCAGGAAGAAGACGTACTTATTTAATTGATGGGTCCTTCACATCATTGCGGTTATCTAAGTTTACAACAAAATGTCTTCATCACTCTCAATACATTAAATCCTACAATCTACTATAACAGTTAACACACCTATCATCAAACAGCTCTACTGTATGAACAAACAATCCTCATGTCATCACCGAGCAGTGCACCTCGCCAGGATCAACTCTTTACATCTCTTTTTGAACTGATATTTGACACACACACACACACACACACACACACACACACAAACACACACGCACACACACACGCACACTTCCACTCCTCATGAGATGTGTTGCTGAAGTTTCTTGTTTTCTACCATCATTCGTTCAACTCTCAAAATCATGTTTTTCTTTTGTTGTTGCTTCTTTGTTAATTCATGTTCCTGCTTCATTTTACTGTCTAGATAGAGCTGCTCAGGCTGGTTTAATCTAATAACAGTTGGAAAGTATTTGGATCAGTGTGATAACTGCAAATAATATATGTAGCACAACAAGGGTATTGTATGCCCCCCCCCCCCCCCCCCCCCAATCTTCTCTTCTCTCTCGGTGGCCAAACCACCAAGCAAATGTAAAGTATGTAAAAAAACCTTGATTTTTTAAATAAAATTTCTTAAGAGTAGTGGACACATCACAACCCTGACCCCCGAGCTGAGCTGTCCCATGATCAATAGATACCTCATCGCTGGAAAACCAGCATTAGCCTTGAAGCCGTGCTGTCAGGGTGAGTTTCCATAATGCAACAAATACAAACGTTTTTTGGACATTTCACTGTATTTTGAACCAGAAGTTTTCATTAAAAGTGGCTTTATAATGAGACTGTTGTCATTCTCTGTGGTAACTGTTTGGTTTTGTGAGAAGAGACATGTTCCTCAGGTATACTCAACAAAGAAAACCTTAAAATTAAAGACTGTTAATGGCAATATTTCCATCAGGCTGCATGTGACCCTGAACTAAGTTGTGTTTGACACCCCTGTGTTGTTGGATTAAAAAACGAGAGAATGACATGACAGAGACATAGAGAATCAAGCTCAACTAATAACAAGTTGACACCAGACATCCTCAATGGGGCAGGAGGTCCAGACCGTGGACTTCCAGTTCGACAAACAGAGATCTTTGCTATTTTTAAACTGCAAACAGAAAGCCATACGCGAGACAGACGAAAGGAAAGAATTAGTCAACTGATGTTCATCTACTTTCTACCTGCTGCAGGTAAACTTCATGATGGTTTTGTCCAGAAGAAACTCCTCAGTGGAGGTGTTGACTCTGTCCCCACTGTGCCATCCACTTCTCCAGTGGCACATAAATCATATGGTGTGTACAGACACTTGGACACCCCGGGTGGCATGCAGGCATTGCTTTCTGTCCCTCAGCCCTTGTGTCTGTTCTCTGCCATTGTCTGTTTGCATTCCTCCATCTCTGCCTGCTCACACTCTCTTTTTTCTCTCCCATCTACAAAAGCTAAGTGGGTGTTTGAGTGTCTTTCTGAATTAGGAAGAGTGTTGAGCCCCTCTTGAGGACTTGTGAGACTAATGACCGAACTGCACACCTGCCTGCTGCTAAAACCCCACAGGCCGGGGACTTAAAACATTTGCTTAGTGAGCGCGCAACCATTTGTTATGAGGTTCTTAGCGTGTGTGCTGTGCTAAGGCCAGCTGTTCCTGCACGTTACTTCCATGGCAGTGCTCTGAAGCACGCTGAGATGGTAACAGGACACAACAAGCACTCCATCTCTCCGGGGAGGGATCATGGCTTCTTTTGCATCAAGTTCTGCTTCCTCTTGTATCCCAAATTAGTGCCTCAAGTTGCTCTCGAGGAATTGTGGATGGATTTTCCTCATATAGGGACTATTTTTTTTAACCATCTCTGAAATGTCAAGACACTATATACAATCAATGTATTTACAACAAAGTGAGTCCGTAATGCTAAATGCTAATTGTACCTGGTCATACCTGTACTGGAAATGACGAGAACCGCATGTGTGCTCACCACTGCCCCCTACAGTGAGGTTGTCAAATCAGCAAGCTTAACATGCATTTAACATATACAGTATATATGAAAGACATTAAATGCTCTGAAAAGTGAAGAGATTGATATGTAACTTTACATTGGTGCCAAACAGGAACAAATCAGAACCCACACTCAGGCTCTGTTTACGTAACAACAGCGTTTTGTGTGTTTGTTTACACTGAAAATGTGATTTTCAAAAATGACTCCTAAAATGAAACTTTTCAAAAATGCTCTGACTCAGTCTCCATGGAAATGGGAAAACGCAACTTTTCTGAAGCGCTGCTACTGTACATGTGCACAACGCCCGTCGTAAATAGCTCTTCTGCACACGCGTGAGTAGATGGACAATAACAACATTTCCTCCAGAGTGTCATGGCGCCCAGTTCATATTCTCCTGGGATGTGGTTAGTTTTATTTTAATAGTCACCGTAATAATAATCCAACTTAGTTGTCTGTCTGTACAAATGTCTGTGTACTCCCATTATTAGTGTTTACAGCGTATTGTTCTCTTGCTCACGTGTGTGGTTTCATTACAAAAAAAGCAACTGCACCCACAAGTGGCCCAACATGGAAAATCAATAGGTTTTTGGATTTTTGCCATTTCCATGGAAAGGGAAATCGCTTTCTAAATGTTTCGTGGAAAGGCAAAACCTTTATGAAACAGATTCAACCTGGATGTCCAGACCAGTTTATATTATGCAATGTGAGGGGAGGCTCATCTTGAAGCAGTCCTCACTGTTTAACCCTTCATATTATACTTAACAATGGGAAATTCCTCAAATCTGGACATTTTGAATTTTATTTCAAAAGTCAGTTTTAACCCAAGTCTTCTCTGTGGGAAAAGGGTGAAGCTAAATTCACATAAATTAGTTCCTTTATAGCTTTAAAAAACAATTCAAATGCTATAATTTGTCACTGTTTTTAACCATTGAGACATCATACACTATTCAATTTAAATTTGTAATATTTTATCAGGGTTGTTTTTTTTTATTTATGAAGGCATACATTGGGAGTAATGGGTATTCTTTCAAGGCAAAACATCAGAGTTTACGTCAGTAAATGAGAGGTTTAATTCAGGATTGCCATGCTATGTCACTATTTACACAAATTTAAAAGAGAAAGTACACATGCTTCAGTGATTTTTATCTATTGAGCAATTATTTTTCACATTTATTATAAATTTTTCATTCTGTGGTGATTAAAACATCATTGTTAAAGTGGAAGAGGTTCCTTCCTCAATAAAGTGTTAATCATCTGTAATGGCATTTGTACAACAAAGAAACACCAGGTGTTTGTTCAATAAACTTCATTTTGATCATGAGAACAAATTATAATCATCAGAAAAAGTTTTTCCAGCTGTTTCTTTCTTTTGTTTAACTGTTCATTCATTGTAAGACTGAGGAATTTCAATCAGAGTGTCTTGCTTAGCTTCTTTACCACTTAAATGCAATAATATCTTAAAACAAAGAAGTAAATAATTAAAACAATATTACCTATATTTTTCTCACTAGATTTCTGTGAATTGTTGTAAACTCACGAGGTGCGACTATATAACAATATGATGTTCTATCTGCAACAGAGGATTCTAAATTGTAGCCTCCGGCCAGCTCAGTAGGTAGAGCATGAGACTCTCAGTCTCAAGGTAGAGGGTTCATGTCCCACGCCGGGCGCCACCTTCCTGTGGGCTCTCCACCTGAAGGAAGGTTCTTAATGTGATCTGGGTGACGGTGCTCAGACTGACACCCCCACCACCTGGGAACGGATAAGCTGGAGAAGGTGGATGGATGCATGGAGTCTAAATTGAACTTATTCTATCCACTGAGCTTATCATATATGGCTCATTGATGGATTGAGAGTTAATCAAGTTGTCAGGTCTGATTGAGGTAATCATGCACTCTGGATGTATGAATACTGATTTGTATGTATTTTAACACAAACTGTGTCATTGTGACAGTGCTATCAGGTAACGGACTGTGATCTGCGGGACGGCTGGTGTGGATTGGAGATTAGAGCCACAGCTGTCCCGGAGAACCTTATCGTGCCGCCATGTTCGTGTTTCTTGTGGAGCAGGATAACCTTACTGCCCCTCGGGGGGCTGAGACCGTCTGACACTAGATCGCTGGTGAGGAATTCGGGGAATGGCTGTGTCCCTCCTGCTAAACAACGCCCCGTGTTGGAGGTGTCATTTCTGAATTGTGTTGATACGTTGGTGCCCTGTTGGCAAAAACCTTTGCATTGGCTGCATGTTAATCTAGTTACCCTCCTCGAAATACAAACCGACAAACCTCTTTGTATTTCTTGTATTTTGTCAAGACACACACACACACACACACACACACACACACACACACACACACACACACACACACACACACACACACACAAACACACACACACAGCTTGGATTCCTTGTGCCCAACATACACAGATGAACACATAACGGAGAAGGTTCTGGTGACATGTGGCGGTGGCAGTGGGAGGCACTAAAAAGACTCCAGTGATGAAAAACCTCTCAGCCGTCCTGGGAAGCCATCTTCTGTTTCACACCACGTGAAATTTACGAGCTCGTCACTCAGCATCTCGGCTCTCCCGCTGAGATGTGGAGAGAGGGAAATTCAGAGAAAGACATACAGAGCGAGTGCGAGAGACCGAGAGGTGAAAGACAGGAAGTGGTTGTCAGTGTAGTGCAGAAAACAAACAATGAAGTCAATTCTTAACTTGTTTGTTTCAAGACATGACGCCATATAAAATCGTACGGTTGAAATAGTTGGCACACTGTAAACTCCTCTGGGGATAAAAACAGAGCCGATGGCAGTACTGTCTTATAATATGTGCCACTCGCAACACATTTGTGTGTTATCACATGTTTTATGTGTATTGTGATTAACTATGGTTCTGCAGTTTTTCATGTTATCCTAAGTTTGGTTTTAAAGGGTTACTGAACATTCTGCGAGTGCTGACACTGCAAATTACACAGTCAGTTGTTTACAGTCTTCCAAAGCCACTGACTGAGCAATTATATATTTTCCTACTATAAGTGAAAGAATACAACCCTGCTGTAGTGCTGCCATTTATTTTGTCCCTGATAGTCGTCTTACTGATTAGAATCCTCAAGCCTTTATCACTCATGAATACACTCATCTACGTATTTACCAAGCGTGTTACTGTTGATTCTTGATGAAGTCAGTAAATGAAGTTACTCTTCGCGACACTCGTCAACCACTCGAGCCCTAACGGTGGAAACACAAGCTGCCACCAGAGCATAAATCTTCTGGACATCATGTTTTTTCCTTCACATTTCAGACACTTGAACTCTGTCAGCCAGCCGCCGTGACGCCTTCAAAGAGAAGTGGATTGACCCAAAGAGAAGAAGGAGAGAAAAAAAAAAAGACACACCATCCATCACTGTTTATTTACTTGGAGATGAAATCAATATTGTGACAGAGAGCCTTGTTGGAAATTTGGATGTCGCAACTGAACGTGGAGCCACAATGACGGGTCATGGAAAAGAAGAGTGAATGGATAAAGCTCAGACCAGAGAGTGTGACCAGCTGTAGTTTGTGGGAAAATGCTTCAACACATACATATAATACTGGTCCAGTCAGAACCAGCATCACTTCCTGCTTCATCGTGGCTGTAAAACATACCTTCAGAGGAGCGTAAGTCTGTAGAAGTAACTTTTATGCTTATTATGACCCCAAATGTCAGTGAATGCTCCACTTCACTTTCCTCTTCAACCAACCAGCTGTTATTTCCAGTCTGATGCAACCACTCAAATGCTTAAACACTGGTACGAATGGATATTAATGTTAAAGTACTAAAACTGAAGTCTGGTATTCCATTCAATAGAGAGATGTGTCAGTCCTCAACACACTTTTCACCGGATTACGCCTTTCTACAGCGTAGGGTCATGAAGCCCAAACTAACAAGCCGTCCACACACACAAGCAAAAGGTATAAATATACTTGTTATTTTAGTGACCGTTAGCCTCGGTTACTGATGTGGCCCAGACTGGCCAGAGAGCGGTTGGGTCAGTGAGTAGCAAAAACTATATGACGAGGCAGCTTGTTGGGTGGGGCACGTCTTTTTGTTTTTAATTTTCAAAAGTGCGCAAATAACAAAAAGTGCAAATTGCAAGAAAGTGCATCGGAGGATTAACAGGAGTGTGGCTCCTCCAGCAGCAGAACCTTGATTGATGTTCAATGGGGCCTTAAAAACAGTTCCCTCAATTGGATGAAACCATTAAAACTCCATAGGTGACACCAGGTAACATTAGTTGGTTAAACACTGTTAAAATCCTCAAATACAAACCCATACCCATCAGTTAAATAAAAGAAAGCAAATTTTTACAAGTAAACCTCAAAACCAAACTTCTAATAAACTGAATCCTAAACGCTGCTAAAACTTAATGCAACACCCCCAGCTTGCTTATCCTCTTGGTTCGGCCCAGAACAAAAATGAGTTCATGTTCTCTCTGTGTGTGTGGTTTTCCTCCGGTACTCCGGTTTACTCCGATAGTCAATACAACCTGCACCATTACCTCCTGAGCTACACCCCTGGCCTCCATCACCTCCCAGAGCGCTGCGCTGTGTGGCTGCTGAAGACACTCCATTTGGTGAAGAAATTTCCCGTCAGGTAACTAATGAGGAACTATTAATAAATTAACTCTGCCGTCAATCTGTCCCGTGTGTGAATGTCTGCTCCAATGAGCTGACATCGTAGACATATGCTAGTAGATTGTTTTCTATATGTGTATAGAGCCTCCATTCGACACCGTATAGTAAACGATCCTCAAGAGTATGTCTACAATCTAGTAGAGGTCTACTACAGTAAGTCTATGTATTATATCATTCTGTGTTGAAAATCCCCTCAGAAAAAGCACCAACACAATATGAAATAAAATATTTTGCGCCTTCCTCAACAGTTACCGGTTTGTTGTGAATAAAAGCTGTCATAAAAGATGGCGGACACTAGCGAATCAGAGAGGATGATGGGAAATTCGTGACGTCAGTGCAAACGATCTATAGAGCACAAAGAGGGAAGAAGATCCTTCCAAAGCCTCGGAGCAACAGCCTGGAAGGATCGGTCACCTCGAGTGAGAAAATGAGTGGAACCTTCAGCAGGTTCTGGTCCACAGACCTCAGAGCCGCTCAGGGCTGTAAAGCTGGACCAGATCACTGATATAAGAAGGAGCCTGACCAGGCAAGGCTCTGAAGACCAGGACCAGAACTTTAAACTAGATCCTATAGGACTCTGGCAGCCAATGAAGTTCTTTTAGAACAGGGGACATGTGAGTCCTCCTATTAGTACGGCTCAGAATTCTCACTTCAGAGTTTTGCACTCATTGCAGTGGAGAGAACTCCTTCTTGTTCAGACATGAAAACAAACAGTTCCAATAGTCTAAACACGAAGACACAAAAGCATGAATGAGAAGCTCCAAATCATTCCGTGAGACCATATTCCTAAGTTTAGATCTTTTCCTGAGTTGAAAGAAGCAGTTCCTCATCAGCTGCTTCCAGTGCTGCAGTAATGACAGGTCTTTGTCAAAGAGAACTCCCAAGGTTCTAAGACTTGGCTTAGCAGACTGGCCTCAGTCACCCAGGTACTGTTTAATCCCAGGGATTGAATCATCAGGGGCAATAACCAGTGTTTCTGTTTTGTCTGCATTGAGCTGCAGAGAGTTTTCGCTGAGTCATTGTTTTATTTCCACCAGACAATGGAGCAAGGAGTTTAGCTTCATGACCTCAGACGGCTTAAAGGAACAGTAACGCTGATATCATCAGCAAATAGGTGGAAAGAAACATCACTGAACCTTTGGAGGATCTTTCCCAAAAGGATCAAATACAACAAAAATAAAACAGGACCCAAAACGGAACCTTGAGGCACTCCACACAACAAATGGCCAGACTCAGACCTTATTTGGTTTGCTGTAACACTAAAGCTACGCCCAGATATATATGAGGAGAACCACTGTAGAACTGACCCTCATAGTCCTACTTGATCCCTCAGTCTTCTCAGCAGGACCTGGTGCCCAACGGAGACCCAAGAGAACTAGAACAGTGCATTGTCCAGAATCAGCAGACATCATAATGTCGCTGGACACTTTCAGTCAGCTCGTTTCCGTAGAGTGTTGTTTCCAGAAAACGGACTGAAACGGCTCACTGACGTTACTTTGATCCAGGAACAATGTCAGCTGTTCACAGACCACCTTCTCAAGGATCTTAGACCGGAACCGGAGCTTAGGAACAGGCCTGAAACTATTGAGATCTGTGGGATCTAAACCTGCTTTCTTTAGTAATGGCTCCACCCAGGCATGTTTGAAAGCATTGGGAAACTCACCAGGGCCCAGTTGTTCAAAACTGGGTTATTTTAACCACTGGTTAAGCCCTAACCGCCGGTTAAATCCTTAACCCGCCATTAGCTAACCCACCGTTAAATATGCGTTGTTTAAAACATTGTGAGTCATCCCGTTAGTTTACGTCGCCGTCAAAGTTAACTGTGAGGTTAACAACAGTGGTTAGAGTCCCTGACGCTCCGCCCAATGCTCCGCCCACTTTTAAGGCTCCGACCCACTTGCAAGTCTCCGTGCTTCCGTGTTTTGTTTTATACATTGTGGTGGAGGCAGTCAGTGTTTTTATCTGGTCTATTAAACTACCATAAAAGATGAGAAACTACGCTGCTACCAGGATATTAAAGTGGAAGATGAAAAGTGAGCTGGACGATCAGAGGCTTCATGGTGCCTCTTCTTTTTTAATTTGACCAGAGAGAACGATATAGAGAGAACCATCTAGAGAGTGGACTGAGTGGCCAGACAGGAAAATAATAAGAACGTGGGAACCAGATAATAAGTTGTTACCTCAAATTAATAAAGCGAGGGAACCAGTTCATTTAATCTCTGGATTGACGAAGGGAGAGGTCTCTATTTCAGTTCCTTTCCAACACTTTTATGTTACAGTTTTTCTCATGGGATCCAAAAATCATACATTTATTTTTCTGTTTATTTAGAGAGAACTTATTCAGATCAAACCATTTCTTAAAGAAATTCAGCTCAATTTCCACTTTTGAAATTAACTGCTTGAGGTCCTGTCCTGAGCAGAATAAGTTCGTATCATCGAAAAAAATGACCATTTTCAATGTTTTTGGTTCACTACAAATATCATTCAAGTAAAGAATAAATAATTTGGGTCCTAGAACAGAACCTTGAGGGACGCCACAACATAAAGTTTTTTGAAATGATACGATTCTGTTAATTTGTACATATTGGAGTCTGTTATGTAAGTAGCTTTTTTAACCAATGATTGACCACACCCCTCATAGTACTGACACTTCTGTAAAGGTAAAGAATGATTGATGGTGTCAGAAGCTTTTCTCAGATCAATAAATATCCCAGTTGGACTTTCTCTGTTGTCGACAGCTGTTATGTTCTCAAATCCATCACTAATAGAGATGTCGATCTATTGCTACAGAACCCATACTGTTGATCATTTAGTATTTTAGATCTGTCTAGGAAGTTGTCTCGTTGGTGAACAAACAATTTTTCTAATATTTTAGAAAATTGATCTAATAGTGAGATCGGCCTGGAGTTTGTTACCAGCTGCTTGTTTCCATTCTTAAAAATCAGAAGAACTTTAGCAGCTTCATTTTCTCAGGAAATGTTCCTGTTATAAAAGATCTATTGCAAATGTAAGTCAGAGGCTTAATTATACAATGAATCACTTGTTTGATCAATGATATGTCATATCATTACTACTGTAGACTTCTTCTGACATTTTCTGACTCTTCTAACACCTCACTTTCACACACAGCTCCAAGAAACATGGAGTTTTGATGAATATTTAGATCTTGATTGGTCACTGCCACATGGGTTTGTTGTATTTCTTTTACTAGATTAGAACCCACATTGACAAAAAACATTGTTGAATTAATTTGCAATGTCTTGTACATTCTCAACTCTTGCATTGTCAGTATTAACAATATATGTTGGTAATGGTTGAAATGTCCTGATCAATCACCTCTTTAATTACATTCCAAGTAGCTTTAATTTTAGTTTGATGTCTTTCCAGCAGTGTACTGTAATATTTCTGCTCTCTAATAATAGTTGTCAATCTATTTTTATATTGTTTGTTCTTATGTTCTCTCTCCTTGGTTCAGTGTTTAATAAAATCTTTGTATAACTGCTCCTTCTTTTTACAAGCTTTTTCCAGACCTTTTGTTTTCCACACATTCTGCTTATTCTTAGGCTTTACCTTAATGTTCCTCACTGGACAGTGATAATCATACAGTGACATAAATATATCCAGGAATGCATTATAGGAATCATTTGTATCTTCAACAGAAACATCTTTCCAATCATAATTACTAAGTGCAGCTTTAAAGGCCTCGATTGCATCTTGTGTTCTCACTCTGTAACTTATAATTATCTTCTTTATCTGCTATCCTCAACTTCTGTTCAAACACCATGAAAATGAGCAAATGATCACTTATATCTGTCAGTAGATCCACTTTTTACAGTCTTCTCAATCGTATTAACTGTGATTAAATATTTTAATTATAATTAAATATTGTCAATTAAAGTTGCACTATCCTTAGTTATTCTGCTAGGTTCTGATAGGAGGATTTGATGCCTGGACAACATCAAATCGTGGGTGATTGGCGCCATCGCCCTGCTCTGTCTGCTGGGGCTGACTTGGGCCTTTGGCCTGATGTATGTTAATGTTTTAGTCCCAAACTAAACATATTGTTGATAAAATCTGTTGTTTTCATGAGCTCACATGATTTCAACAAATCAACACTGAAATCCCTGCATAACTAAAGATCCTTACTATTTTGTTTAGAATATAACAGATGATCCTGTTAAACTCGTTAATGCATGAAGCAGGAGTTCTGTAGAAGAAGTTAACCCAGTTTGAACAACAAGATAGCACCTGGTTAAAGTTAACCCAGTTTGAACAACAAGATAACGGTGCTGTTTAAGTTAACGGTCGGTTAAATGTATTTAACGGATGGTTAAACGATAACCGAGTTTTGAACCACCAGGCCCAGTAGACAAAGAGAGGTTAACCATTTTAGTAACACAAGGGCCAATTTGCTCAAACCCTTTTTGGAAGAGCCGACAAGGAAGGACGTCAGGTGAACAGATATGTGACGGTGTAACAGTGATCTCAGCCGGGGCGACAGATCTGGACCTTATGAGTCCTCTGTTGTTGTTTACATCCTCCGCTTTGCACTAGTTGTTTAGTTATTTGTGCCACTCCCGTGTCACAAAGCCGGTCGGTGTCGGTGTCGCTCCGCTGGTTGTGACGGCTGCAACTTACACATGGAGGCAGAGATGGTGAACGTGATGCCAGGACAGACACCGGGGCTCTGGGCTTGGACCAGCTCCGCCCCCCGGAGCACCGGCCGGTTCCAGCTTTGGGGAACCGGAGCTCCGGGGCGGCACGTGATGGTTCATGCAATGGAGCACCGGCCAGCGACGTGACGAGTGGATTTGGTAGAGCATCGGGTACGGCCGTAGCGTCTGCAGAGTCCCGGTCTCCGCCCTGCCTCACGTCTGCTCTTTAGGGACCAACATGAAAGTTGAGCAGCAAAAAGCTAAACAAAAAAGCCACCAGTGCAAAGCTGAATCTGTGAACAACAGAGGATTCATCCAGCCACATGTTAAAGTACTGAGGGCGGGTAGTAACTCACTGACCAATCAGCAGACGGCTCCTCAGAACCAAACCGTTCCATGGTTCTGAGTACCTCAAAGGAAGGGCGACGGAGAGACCTCCACCTTTGGAGCGGGATTTTCCGGGAAATCCCAAATTCTTGTGGTGGAAACCCGAACCGGACCGGACCGAACCGGACCGGACCAGTCCATCCCTGAACTTTCTGTGCGGTGGAAACGGGGCTTTAGTGACCTGCTGTCAGTCTCTCATACAAACATGGACAAAAACATGATATTCAGCAGCACCACAGACATTCTGGGCAGCAGGGGCTCAGTGTAAAATAAAGGCACCTTGTGCAGCGTGTGGATCCACCGGCTGCCTTATTATAGTAGAAAAATACATTACAGGCACATGTTGCAAGTAATTACATATGTATTTGAATATTGGCAGATTTTTAAAAATTCCCTTAAAAAATCAAAGGAAAGAATAAGAGAGAGAGAGAGAGAGAGAGAGAGAGAGAGAGAGAGAGAGAGAGAGAGAGAGAGAGAGAGAGAGAGAGAGAGAGAGAGGCAGACCCTCGGCAGACTTGTACTTCACCTCTAAAGAGCTGGTACTGCGTACTGGTGCATACCAACTCACTTGAAGCACTACCTGAACCTATTTTAAAGATGTTTGCTCCCTGGGGGAGTCTTTTGCCGAGATCCAGAGTTAAAACTTTATACTCACACCTTTAAACATTCAGCACGCGCGCATCAACACCTACAGGAATCAGCTACTCTCATGTCACATATATTTCATCACGCTCAAGTATTGTCACGTTGCCTCAGTCTGACTGGTGACACACCCATACTGGACCTATGACAACAACAAAAGCTTCTCATAAATACTTTTAAAATGACAACCATGTGCAATCTCTTTATATGTGTGAAAAAACTAAACAAATTGTTTTGTTTTGTTGGACTGTATTAATCCCCAGAGGAGGAATTCCTTTCCGAATGGACCCATCAGGAGCAGACACACACAGCAGCGCTCAGGGGGGAGCTGGGGGGGCTGGGGGGGCAGATGGTCTTGCTCAGTGACCCCTGGGTCATGTTGTTGGGACTGTGGGAGGAAACCAGAGGAAATCCACACACGGGGAGAACATGCAAACTTCTCACAGAAAGGGTTAGGGTTGGGTCGCTGTGAGGTGAGGGTACTAACCCCTGCGCCACTGTGCAAAGGAAGTAGCTGGAGGAAACCCACTCCACAGGGGAAAACTCAACGTGTCTGCACAATTTCATTTTCCTCAATTGTATACGTGTTCAATGGAGCGATTCCATAATTTTGTACGTACGAATAAAGTGAAGCAGAGGCACTGATTGTCCCGACACCAACATGTTCACTGAGATTAAATGGCAAAACGGCAAGATAAATATCCTTCGCACACACACACATGAAATACATGACCTGGGGCCTCATTTATAAAGTTTGCTTTGCACATACAGGTCCTGAAAGATACGTACGCCACTTCCTACGCAAAGTTTGTGATCTAGAAAACTAAACTTTGCTGGAGAATGTTGGTACCGGTACGACAACTTAGAACCTTGAGCAGCACAAGAGACGAGAACCTGGTGGTGGTGGTGAGGTGGAGAATTGAACCACATTCATCTCATACATTTCTTATCTTCAAATATAACTTATTGATCCACGTGATCATAAACAGCCGAGCTGCAGAGTTCTAGATGTTTCTTTAGTGGAACGTTACTGCTGAATCAGCAGAACCATGTTCATATGTCAAACTTTCATCTTCAAATGATCCAGAGGTTAGAACTGATTGATTATAATGATCCAGAGGATAGAACTGATTGATTATCAATGATACAGAGCGATGCATAGAACTGATTGATTATTAATTGTGACAAAGTGAGTACCAATCAGTCTAATTCCAGAGTAAACACTTAAACAGTGCGGTGACAGCCACAGTGAGTAAAGCTGCAGTGTCGGGAGTCACACTGACTGTCTGTCTCCTGTCTCTGGGGACGTCTGTTCTGTGCTGGCTGCTTTTATTAGGATTTACAGTTATAAGGTACAAATGTACTAAACTGTCTGAACACAGTAACAACTAAAGTGAGTCTCTGGGAAAGTCTCATGCAAAAAAATAAACAAACCTGCAGTGGAGATGATTGACCAATGGTTACATGTAAAATAAAGAAATTATAGATTTTATATAACTTATTTTACTATCATATATAGGTGATACATAATACGGTTTAGTATATTTTTACGTTATGGTTGTAAATCCTGATAAAAGCCGCTCACTTTTTGGCACAACACCGGTACATTCATGCGCTCGGGAATGACCTCCTCCTCCACCCGCCTCCTCCACCTTTAGTGACTGAGGAAAAAACACAAAGTCCACTGAGTCTTTTCACCGTCTCTGTTGAAACATCTAATTTATACATTTAATAAACAGATAAAACTGAACTTTATCAGTCTGCTGTCTCCAACAAAATGTCTCCTTCCTCTACGACACTCTGACACACGGTGGAGTCACTACCATGATGTCACTCTCCTCCATGATGTCACTCTCCTCTGGCCTCCATGCCATCACTCTCCTCCATGATGTCACTCTCCTCCATGATGTTACTCTCCTCTGGCCTCCATGATGTCACTCTCCTCCATGACGTCACTCTCCTCTGGCCTCCATGACATCACTCTCCTCCATGATGTCACTCTCCTGTGGCCTCCATGATGTCACTCTCGTCCATGATGTCACTCTCCTCTGGCCTCCATGATGTCACTCTCCTCCATGACGTCACTCTCCTCTGGCCTCCATGACATCACTCTCCTCCATGATGTCACTCTCCTCTGGCTTCCATGATGTCACTCTCCTCTGGCCTCCATGATGTCACTCTCCTCCATGACATCACTCTCCTCCATGATGTCACTCTCCTCTGACCTCCACCTTCAGATCAGACTCTTCTCCTCCACCTCTAGTCACTGATCTCTCTCAGACTCACACACTATCTCCATCAGCGACGACGAGCTGCTGATCCCTTGTTTTTTCTTTTATTAGTGATTCCACTACTGTGACACCAGATAATATCACCTCCTGACCTCCACCTCCTCCATCACCATTTCTCTCTCCGTAAAATTCCTTTTCTTTGTCTTTTCTTCCAGAATTTAGCATCAAATGCCGGCGATCAACAGGCTTAATGAGATGCAAAAATATTGACGAGGCACTTTGCATTGATCATTTATGGCGAAAGTGGTCGTGTTGAGGGCGGGGCCTGAACGGCCGACCTTCCATGTGGACTGGGTCTATAAAAGGAAAGTGCCTGCAGATGTGCGTACACACTGTTTTAGAGATCCACATTTTTTTGGCGCACGCCATTTTCAGCTTTTTACATTTTTAGTACGAATCCTACGCAAGGTTTTATAAATGAGGCCCCTGGTCCCCAGAAAGTTAAAAGGGTCTAAATTATTATTATTATTACATTATCATCATAATTTGCATAGGATTGTGCAATCTAATGGGTAAAAATTTGAAAATGTTGTGATTTTATTTGAGAAATCATTGATTTGAAAAGAAGAAAAATCACGAATTACGTTTTTTATCACAAATGTAAACGGACTCACTTATATAGCGCCTTTTGTTGACAGCAGCCCCAAAGCGCTTTACAAAGCTCATCACATTCAGCCATTCACACACACACATTCACACACCATTGGAGGCTGCAGCCATTCAAGGCGCTGTCACTCCAGTGGGGGCAGTTTGGGGTTCAGTGTCTTGCCCAAGGACACTTTGAGATGGGAATTGAACCTGCAACCTTCCGATTGGGATACTGCTCTACCAACCGAGCTCTGCCGCCCCATAAACCCCATAAACCCCACAAACCGACAACCTCTTTTTTTGCACTTTTCCGTCTGACCACATGTCACTGATTTAAAGTGATGCACAATACAAGTGATGACACATATACAAGCAAAGGTAGATGTGAAATGATAGAAATAAAATAAAAGTAGAGAGACAGTCAGAATGACAGACAGACTGACAGACAGACAGACAGACAGACAGACAGACAGACAGACAGACAGACAGACTGGTTGACATACAGACAGACAGACTGGTTAACAGACAGACTGGTTAACAGACAGACTGGTTGACAGACAGACTGGTTGACAGACAGACAGACAGACAGACAGACAGACAGACAGACAGACAGACAGACAGACAGACAGACAGACAGACATCATTGAGCCAACAGTTTGAGATGAGGTGGGAGGCTGTAATGCAGTAAGGAGAAGTTGAGAGGGCAAAAATAACAAAGACAATGATCATGCTCATAAATTATGCTGCAGACACATCAAGCTGTCCACGCACTCCTTAGGTCGAGTGTCAGCTGGTTTGGGAATGAAAACATTTAACCCCACCAGGGCTTAAAAGGTCATAACTCACAACTCAGCTCTCTGACATGAGTTACTGCCTCTCGTTAGGACTGGACATCCCCGTCTCTCACCTTCTGCCTCTTCCTCTTCCTCCTCCTCTTCCTCCTCCTCCTCCTCCCTCCTTCCACACTTGGATGTATCCATTGCTGGTATCTACAGAACAAGATACTCTTACCCAACCCACCAAAAATGTGCCACAAGTGTGCATTGAGAGGAAGTGAAAACAGCGGTGGTGTCACACACACTTTATTTTTACAATTCAGACACACGACGCTCTCATGTGATGCTGCTGGTTAATCTCACCCCGGTGTAAATGTAGATTCTATTCAGGCGAGGAATGAGACAGCTTCAGTACCTTGCCTGTCAATGGCTCCTGCCTTTGGAGACCCCCACCGCCTCCAACACCAGCAGATAGTGGTCCTTAACCCTCTCAACACTCGACTCTGCCAATACGTCCAGAATCGCTTCATTTCCAAAACTTTGATTCATCCCAGGCCAAACATGAACCTCCACACAGCAGTCACATCGTCAGCTCATTTTAGGCTTTTGGTTTTTTTTCCAGCAATGAAATACCAAAGGCTTGAATCAACATGGACTTTCACTGGACTCTAACAGTAGCGTGATGAATGAAGGATTATTACAGCTTCACAGATCTTTTTCTTCTTTAACACAGTAATTTGGGGATATGAAATAAAATGTGCTGCCAAGAAGGCAGTGTAATCGAACCGTGGGAGTCACTGCGAGAATGAGGGAAGATTTATCACCCTTACAACAGCTTGTTGGCCAGATAAAATGTTACTTGAGAGAAGGTAAAACCCCTGCTGTAGGCGCTTCCTAAGGGACCTACAGTGGCAAGGACTCAGAGAGCAGCGCTGCTGAAAGATTTCAAAATTTTGTAAAAAAAAAAAAAGGGGGGGGGGGGGGGGGTGAAACTCAAAAAAAAGTGAACCTGACTCTTCCTATCTGACCATCTCTCTCACACATGAAGCTTATCTTATCTGCAGCAGCTGAAAAGCCATTTCCAAGGCTCGTCCTGTGGCTGATAAAACAAGCATAGAAAGAAGAGGCATTTTCAAAGAGCTCTCGTCTGTTTTTCCACCCCTCCGTCATCCGATCGGAACCATAGCGGCAGCCTCTGGAGACCAGACTTAGTGATGTTTATCCAGCATCAGAAAAAAAGGTTATCAACAATTTCGGAAGGTGCTAAGCAGAGATCTGTCACTGAGGAGGAGGAGGAGGAGGAGGAGGAGGAGGAGGAGGAGGAGGAGGGTGTATATGGATGTGTATGTGGGTGAGAGGGAGGGAGAGGATGGAAGTGATGGGGGAGAAAAAGGGAGTAGAGAGGTGGTGAAAAACACAGGATGTATCGGAGGAACAGGAGGTGGAAAAACACGGGCGTGTGGATGGAAGTATAACTAACACTGCGCTGAAAAAGTCGATGTGGTTCAGATTGTAAATCTCGTGCTGACTGAAAGCAGACTCCCACAGGACTCCTGCAGCAGCGAGTAACACTTTAAAAAAAGCCTTTTAAACAGATAAAATACAAGTTTTTGGTTGAGTCTGCATCCTTGAAGTTCACACAAATAAAACCACTCGTTATTACGATTTTGATCCCAGTCCTTCTAACCTAATAATCTAGTATCTATCATCACTGTCACAGATGCCTTCAGGGGATAAATAAAGCATGAGAGCCTGAGAATTCACCTTGTGTCTTTCGATGATGAGTGAAGGTTGTGGTACCTTTTAAACCCACACATACACAGGGAACAACATGCAAACGCTTTATAGTGCTGACCAGTGGCCAAGAGACCCCCCAGCGAGCTCAGTAGGTAGAGCATGAGAATCTCAATCTCAAGGTAGAGGGTTCATGTCCCACGCCGGGCGCCACCTTCCTGTGGGCTCTCCACCTGCAGGAAGGTTCTTAATGGTGCAATGTGATCTGGGTCACGGTGCTCAGACTGACACCCCCACCACCCGGGAACGGATAAGAGGGATGGATGGATGGATGGATGGATGGATGGATGGATGGATGGATGGATGGATGGATGGATGCTCTTGAAGAGAAACATCCTGAAGGGATGCCAAGTAATACGCTTAACTGAGCTACAACGCTACTCTAAGTTTGAACAAGAGAAAACTGCCTGAACCAGGGAGTCATCAGGACATTCATACCAGTTAAGTGAAACACCTGCAGGAGTCACTGTGTCCTTGAGATAAGAACCACTGAAGAATTTCAGACTCATTAGTTTACTTCGTGTACTCATTAGGCGGAACAACTCACACACAGTTTCATCAAACATGCAACGTTTGATTTTGCTTGGAAGCAGACGTCAAAAGTCAAAACCAATTTAATCGATTGACAGCACTAATAACATGTCTGATGTATGCAAATACAAAAAGATATTTAAAATATATCTTACACCCCCTGTTGTTCCTGCAGGCCCTCTGTTTGTATTAATGCCCCTCTTACAGTGATTGAAGCAACTCGACCATCAGAGGACAACAAATTGTAAGTAAAGCAGAGTAAGTAAGTAAGTAAAGCTCTTTACATGCCAGTATATTTAAGTTGACGTAATGACTAAAACCAGGAAATATTGTTTTCATCTGTGCAGAGCATTAACAAACTGACATCTCATAACCAAATGTGAACCACATTACAATGATGACAGCAGACTCCGAACACAACACAACACAACACAACACAACACAACACAACACAACACAACACAACACAACACCGCAATAAACTTTACAGGGGTGTCAACACGTCCAATACGGCCAAACCATCGAGCAAATTTTAAAAGAATCTAGGAAAACATTGATTTATTTTTGTTTTAACTAACATTCAAGATGTTTGACATTCCTGCTTTGGGATACATTTTTTAAAAGTTTTGTAATTTTACAAATAAAAAAGTTCAAATATTAACTTCTTTAAGTAAAGAATATGTGTATCTTTCTGTTTTCGTGCACATAATACTGGAGTAATAATATTGTTTTCAAAAGCCAAGAAAAACAGTGAATCGACAATGCTCATGTTTTGCTGATGATGGCTGCAACGTTTGCTATAATCACAAGTCCTATTGTGTATTTTTCTTTGTATTTCAACTTTTTAAAGTCAGCATTAAAGATCAGCTCTGAAAAGGTGTCTGCTCCATCCAACATCCAGCGACGTGGTGGAGATGAAAGAGTCCGGCCTGCTTGCTTTGGCAGCGGCGACTTAACTTGAGGGGCAAAACCTGAACCACAGAAAGCGAAGCGAGAAGAGAAGAGAAGAGAGGTGAGCGAGAGCAGGTGAAAAGAATGAAAAGAAAACAGAAAGACAAGGCAGGAGGGAGAAAGAGAGAGAGAAGAGGGTTTGGGGGTATAGGAGGGAGGTATGCATGTTAGTTTTATTGAGTTAATCAGATGAGTGAGACATCAGTGATGTGCCAGAGGCGGCTGTCCGCCTCAGCAGCGACGGCACAATCTGCTTTTTCTGGCCTGTGATCCCAGGCAGCAGGAACGCCAAGCAAAGACCACTTCAACTGAGTCATTGCTGTGAGTGAGCGCGCTGCAGAGAGGGCTTTAACTTCATTAAACACTAATATCAAGCAGTCAGGGCCTCTCCGTTTTCAAGGGACTTTCGTGTGTGTGTGTGTGTGTGTGTGTGTGTGTGTGTGTGTGTGTGTGTGTGTGTGTGTGTGTGTGTGTGTGTGTGTGTGTGTGTGTGTGTGTGTGTGTAGGCTTGTGGCACTGTGTGGAGGTGTGTTTTCATAGCATTACTCTTATAGGATTAGTCAGAGGACACAGGGGTTGTTTGGATCTGTGTGTGTGTGTGTGCGTGCGTGCGTGCGTGCGTGCGTGCGTGCGTGCGTGCGTGCGTGCATGTCTCTATATGTCCTTTATATGAATATTTTCTTTCAACATAATCATATTCAGCTCTACTGCTCATCCAACAAATGTAAGTTCCTTACAGATAACTTTATTATGAAGCTGAGAAACATTGGTACATTAAATAAAAATGTATTTCATTAATGTTTTTGCTGTGGGTTTTTTAAACTAAAAGAAATAACTGTATTTTCTGGATGATAAGATGCAAATTGCGACTGTCAAAAAATGATGAAGAGGAGACATGGTGGCTCCTGGTGTTTAAGCTGCATTAGTTTCCACGTCCAGATGTAACTGCAGTGTTGATGATCCTGGTCCAGCAGCTGTTCCAGAACCGTCCTGTTCCTCCAACTTTTATTATTATCCTTCTTTGTTTTTTCCATCTCAGTTACAGTTTCTCTGTTTTCCTCCGGTTTCTGAAACACTGATTTCTGCTGCACAGCCTTGTTCTTTTGGTGACATTTTGTTTGCTCTGTCAGTCAGATGCGTATTAATGGAGGTGGTTTTTTTCTTCTGTAGTTCTGTAGCAGCATTTTGTTGTCATATTGAGGCTTCTCCTGGTCCCAGATGCGATGGACTGCTATATTTTGGTATGCAAGTTGCTTCTAGCCCGGGAGTCTGGAACCTTTATGACCGAAAGGATCACTTTTGTCTGGAGCTGCGATTTTTAACCAAAAAATAAATAAATATTTGTCTGATGTTTGATGACTACAATTTAGAGCATCAGACATATTTTTTATCAATATTTTAATCTCTGTTAAATCAGTTTTAGCTCATTTCGATGTTTCATTTTTTGGATGTTTTAGCTATTTTTGAGTCTTGACTGCTCTACCTTTTTTCAGTTTTTTTTCTCAGATGACAAGAGTTCTTTAAAAAATAGAGTACAATGCGCTATAAGGGACTATTTATTCATTTATTTATTTATTTATTTGTTGATTTATTTTAAAACATTACATTTTCGGACAGCTTCAGGCCATGACAGCAGCACTAAAGAGCCACATGTGGCTCCAGAGCTACAAGCTGCAGAGCCCTGTTCGAGCCAAACAACTAAAAGTAGAAATGCAACTTATACTCTAGAAAATAAGGTAGGATGAAAAAATCCACTATACCCAGAATTTAGTGAGACTTGTGAGATATCGTGAACTCAGACTTCGCCACCTCATTTCAACTGGTTCAGTCAATTTTCTTTAGGAAAAAAAAAAAGCATAGCTCGTATGAAATACGTATTAAATGTGTATTTCTATACTGTCTTATGTGCATGGAACTGCTGGCTTTTGTTTTAGCTCTATTTGTCGTCTCTACCACCTCCTAATAAAGGATAAAACAGGCTGTAAAGCACGTAATACTAATAATATTTTTACAAGCTCAGCTGTATGAAGGAATACGTCATAGCTGCAATATTTTGCTACAAAATGCCAAATATTTAGATTTAACGTCGTTTATTTACTGGCTGTCCTTTGAGATAAAGCTATTTTAGGGGTTTATTACAATTTTGATATGCTGCAGCTGGCATCATAACAAATTGTTTGATACCTTCTGGTCTCGCTGCCTAACTTAAAATGGGAACTCAAAAATATTACCATTTGAAAAATTTCCACTTCAAAGTTGTTTGCATTTATGTGATGCAACAAAAGGTCAAAATATACACATACAAACTGTTTTTTTCCATTACTGACATGCAATTAAATGGGGAAAAAAATGCTTGTAAAGTCATTTTCACCATCAGATACTGAAAAATCACTTTTTATCCAATTGCATGACATGGGCTTATGCAGTCTTGCAATATTCGCTGCAATATGGTAGTTTTGATTACAGAGTATGTCATTAAGCAATAGTGTTGTTCCTGAGATGAACAAATGCCAAAGTGTACAGTGAATTATTTGTAATTACTCCAACTATGACAATGTTCAGAAGTGGTTGTTTTTGGTGTTAAAATAGGAAATTTCCCACTTCCCAGTGTTGGGTCTAGACCACCATGCTCACCCCCTCCGGACAAAGGAGGGGGTGGGGGGGTGGGGGGAAGGGTGACCACGTTTCTTTGAGAACAAAGAAACATGTGGTCACCACTGGAAAAATTCGCCATTGGTTACGTGACCCCCACCAGGGGGCCCCCACCTCGGAAGCTGTATCCCTGCAGCTCACCACCAGGGGGATCCACCAACTCCGCCACACCCAAGGTCTGGAACCCTAAGACCAGCCCAAGGAGATTGGCTGAGCGCAGCCGGACCGCACCAGGGGTCGGATTATGACGCACGACTATAAAAGTCCAACACGCAAAATTCAACCATCTCCAAGACGGATTGGCGTTGATCCAGACGCAGAACTTCGTATGGGGACACTAAGGGCCGCGTGTTGACTCACACGGACTGGGCTGGAACACTTCCAACTCTTTGTACATAGTGTTTGCTGTTTAGTAGATTAGATCTCCGTGTTAGATGTTGTTTGCTATTTGAATGTGTTGATTTATGAGATGATTTCAGAATTATTTATGAATTAATACATTTAGTTAATAAACGCCTGTTAGCTGAATTGAACAATTCCTGGTGATTATTGTGTATTTATTGTTGACAATTCACTGGTTTGTAACAGTCTGTGCTCGGATCTCACACCTTCACCTTTTATTTAAGATTGTTATATTTTATGCAGAAATATTAACTAACTTAAATAAACTTTCTACAAACGAGACTGATATTTTGGTAATTAGCTATTTCCAGTTTATCTGGTGGTGCCACCCCTTTTTATTATTAATAAATAAATAACAAATTTATGCAGATTAATAATTTTTCATTAATAAATAATTTTGGATAATTTATTAACTTTTAAGTAATTACTCAATTACTTTAGGAGTTGTTAATGAGTAAATGACAATTTACTTCCAGTAATAATTTAAATTTTTCATAAATCACTTCCAGTGATTTATTACTTTCAGTAATCTATTACTTACAGTAATTTAATGCTAATAACCAACCATAAATCTCAACACCAGTTAGTAATGAGCCGACCTGTGTTTCGATTTGGATATTTCTTTTGACTGTAAGCATTATAGTGGAATCCTCATTGTAAGAAATATTCATGGTCAAGAGCTGCATGTCTGAGTCGTGGTTAACTCTCCTACCCCACCCTTCTGTTTAGCTTTTGCATGTTCTCCATGTGTTACTCCGGTTTCATCCCACAGTCCAAAAACATGCATTTGAGATTAATTCATGATTCTAAATTGACGTGGGAATATGTGAATGTGTTGCTCTGCACTCAATTTGCAACCCGTCCAAATCATTGGCCTCAATTGAGAAAATACCCGGCTTTACTCACAGTTTAGAAACGGATGTGTAAATACGGGTTTTAAATCAATACCACGGTAAACTGAACAGACTGTGGTGTTATTCCCTTTATGTTGGCCTCTGCAAAAACACCAGATTGGTGAAGAAACTTTTCCCTCCAGGCTTCGGGTGGAAGATCTTGACTGGCCTGCACAGATCTCCGACCTCAGCCTCCAATCCAGCCATTTTTGGGGATGAAGTGGAATGTCGTCCACGAGCCAGGCCGTCCCACCCGCATCAGAGTTGGACCTCGTCAGTTCCCTTGTGGCTGAGAATCCTGACTGTGTCTTCAAGTTTAATGGAAAGTTTGACATCAGAAAAATAGAAACTGCACAGCTCACAGAGACGCAGTACATTTTCACATGATTTTTGTTAAATATCATAATGAATTAAAACTAAATGTTCACATCTGCATCTTCTTTTTTCTTCTTTTCCTTTGCTGTGCATCTTTCAGTCCTAAATTACATCTTTTCGCCAAGGATTTATAATTACAGAATTCTTAACCGCTGAGTTGTAGGTCACAGGTAACTGAAAGTTTAGCCTGCTAAGGCCAAGTAAAGTACCATACCAGTGGTTTGGAGGTTTCAGCCCATTAGCAAGGCATGACCATGACTTGATGTGCTTTTTCAACCTTTCAGCTTCGAGCCAGGTCAGTAGAATCAAAACAGAAATAGAAATTTGCTGTAACGTTTATGTACTGTGGAGATCTCAGAGAGGGAGTACCTGCTGGTGAGTCTTAGTTAACCCTTTAATGTCTTCAAGACAATCAATGTGATTTTGACCTTTGATAGGAGCCTTTTAGCCACACCTGGACTCTTTAACAGACTCAAACTTAACAGTTGACTTGGAGTCTTTAAACAGAAAAGAAATACTGTATTTTACTTTATACTTTTTTACTTTACTATATTTTATAATTTTATTTTTTTAAAGACCAGACAATACTCCTTTTAGACTTTTTTTGTCCTTAATCCAGATTTATAATATTCTAAAGAGACTCTTTCTTCCTACTTGTATTTAACTATGAACCCAGGTTGTTTTTTTGGAAATGATTAATACTTTTTAAAACAGAACTGAGTCCCGGCGAGCTCAGTAGGTAGAGCATGAGACTCTCAATCTCAAGGTAGAGGGTTCATGTCTCACGCCGGGCGCCACCTTCCTGTGGGCTCTCCACCTGCAGGAAGGTTCTTAATGGTGCAATGTGATCTGGGTGACGGTGCTCAGACTGACACCCCCACCACCAGGAAACGGATAAGAGGGAGGAGATGGATGGATGGATGGATGGATGGATGGATGGATGGATGGATGGATGGATGGATGGATGGATGGATGGATGGATGGATGGAAAACAGAACTGCATTCTATAGGAGGAACAAACATATTTTCTTTCATGGAGATCTACATCAAAACCTAGATAACCCATCTCAGGTCACTGAAGTACTCATCTAATCACTCATCCATCCATCACTCATCCATCCATCCATCACTCATCCATCACTCATTCATCCATCCATCACTCATGCATCACTCATCCATCCATCCATCCCTCATCCATCACTCATCCATCCATCCAGTCTGGCCACTGCAGCTCTGACACAGTAAAATAGATTGTGTGGTCACCCTGGAGGTGCACAACCCAAAGTCACCATCTAACACATGGTTTGATATCTGACCACAGTTCAATGAGCAGTAATACCTGGATTACTTCTTGATACTTCCTGGATTTCTAAAGGGCTGTGGCTCAGATATGCAAAGCCTAATTGGTGAGCAGATTGCACCGACTGGCTTCACCTGCATTAATGGTGGCGCAAACCAAGATGAGAGGGCAACTTTAAAAGACACTAATGGGCTTACTGAGTCATGATGTTTAAAAAATGTTGTGCTAAAAGAAAAAGAGTCAGAGTTTTTCTATCATGACAAAAACATACTTCCATTACTGAATTTCTTTGTATTTTAACAATTTGTTGGTTTTAATTACTTATTTTACTTTTTTAAATCTTGCATGTGAAATTGATTATTTTGAGTCGATCCTTACATCGTTCCATAAATACACAACCTTTTTCTATTCATTTGGTCCTAAATCTTGGTTTTATGAAGATCTTTGTTCCTTTTAAGTTATAGTAATTTCTCTTTTTGCTATGAGCATTATACACAATCTAAATGTATGATCCTCTGAATGCAGAAGACCTGAAGGTGTAGATGTGGTGTTTTATCAAATATTTCATTCCACTCTTGTACAGAGTAACTTGCTTTCTGCATTTCATCTGTAAAGACTTGGAGTTGTTTCTGCCTTTCTTTTGCTTCACGCCTTGCTGAACCTGGTCAGATAAGTCCTCTGGCACAGATACTTCATGGAGGGGGCTTCAACATCTGCCGTTTCTTTGGCAATATCTCATCTCAGGTTCGCTCAGCGTCTGTGTCACGGCTCTGTCTCGAGCGGTCCTCGGCGTTTTTGCGATGTGTGATCGTATATCACTTAGTCTGTCATTACATGAAAGCATCTCCATTTACATCGACTTCTCTTAAATCTCCCTTGATCAGTCGGGAGGCAGTGCGGTGGTCTGGACTGAGGCTGCAGGTTATGTTTGGACGGATGCTAACAGAGCGGGTTGGTTTATTGGTTGGTCAGTGGTTGCTGTGTGTGTGTTACTGGCAGGAGGGCCGTTCACTGACAGAGGGATTACGGCCAGCTCCGCGTTCAAGCCTCTGCGCTGACAGACAACTTGCCCCTGAGAGTCAACACACACTCCGGAGACACACTTCGCCTCCGCCCTCGCCTGACCCCTGTGTGCAGTGTGTGTGTGTGTGTGTGTGTGTGTGTGTGTGTGTGTGTGTGTGTGTGTGTGTGTGTGTGTGTGTGTGTGTGTGTGTGTGTGCGTGTGTCTGCGTGTATGTGTGTGTGTGTGTGTGTGTGTGTGTGTGTGTGTGTGTGTGTGTGTGTGTGTGTGTGTGTGTGTGTGTGTTATCATGGAAAAGATCAGGCAGCACTTGTGCACAATCCTGATGATCCTTTACTTCAAAAGAATCAAACATATCTCTGTGAGTAACTAATTGTACAATCCCAGATCAAGACTAATTCAGAAATATACACCTTAAAAATCAATGAAATACCTGTGAGAGCCCAGTAAAGTCAATGAGTTTCCACTGACGTGTGTGAAAAATGCATTAAGTCATAAACATATACAATCATCTGTCTTTAACAATTCATCACCAACAGACCTAAAAATAAATGTACACCACTGCAATTTATCAGTAACCATTACATGAACTCTGGTGAAATACCAAGCAATACTTTACTATGAAGCAAAACACTGCAATGCTCACCCCCTTAAAGAAAAGAGTGACAGGCGCCTCTTCTGCCTGGGTGGTCTCTGGATGGTGGTTGAGGTGCTGGTAACAGGGATGAAGGGCTGACGGAGGGGGTTGACAGGCGCTGTGTTACCCTCTCAGCTATTTTTCATCCCCCATTTCTTCCCTCCGCAAAAATCTCCTCTTTACCCACATCATGTGTCTGTATCTCCACCCCGAAGGTGATTGTGACATATTGGGCCCGGATCGGTCCAACCTCCCATGAAGAGACCCTTTGCCCTCTTTACAGATTTCACTCTTTCCCCATTTGGGATATAATCCCAGATTTTTACCACGGTTCACGCTGGAGTCACAGCCGGTCCGGGATGCAGCTCCGGAGACGGGGTGAGAGGTTGTGAGTCCGTCAGGATGGTTTAGAGTCTGTTTGACACACTGAAGTCACTGAATGGTTCCATGTTACTGTCAACTGGCTCAGGACCAGGTCTGGTGAGATAAGGTCCCAGTCAGCAGTCTCAGGAATATTTGGTCTTCATGTGTGAGACACATGAGAAGAACTAAAATAAGGCTATTTGTTCAGTTTGACAAGATGTTGGTGGAAAATGTAATTCTGACTAGTGTAATGAAATCAGCACAGTTACTGATGTTTTGAAATAATTACTTTGCTGGTACATCCAAACAGTGAAGGAGTTACGGAGCTGCTGTTTCTCTCTGTGTCCTGTCTGTGCTCACGTGTCTGTGCTCACGTGTCTGTGCTCACGAAGCCAACAAAAGAGAGTTGTTGTTTTGGGTTTGAGTTCACTAAACTCCTGTTTAAAGAAAGGGCCACGGTAATCCTGAACTCGCTCATTCCTCCTGACTTCGACATGAACGATCTCCTGCCCTAAGACAAACTCTGCTGCTGTCTGCTGGTAAAAAGTACCTGCTGTTTTGTTGCTACTTCTTCTTGTTGTCAAAGAATCGTAAATCTGTTTCCTGCTAGATTATAGAACATCTTCCTCCAACTCACTGCTGGAACTCCAGCTCAGACCCATTCACACAGCAAGTCAAGTGAAAAAGCATCAATTTTGCATTTTCATTTCAGAAAAGTTCTGCGTTTACTTGGCAATATTTTGAAAACGGTGTCGTGAGCATGCCGGCCCACCAGGTGGTGCTGTTTGTTTTGGTTTTGAAACCACACACACACACACACACACACACACACACACACACACACACACACACACACACACACACACACACACACACACACACGTGCAGAGAACAATACGGAGTTGGATTTGGAGCGTTATTGAACACTTGTGTTTTCCCCTGTTGACGATCCCATCCAGTATAAATTTGCTTGATAAGCAAGCTGCACAACGCCTGCCAAAGAAAAGTATAAAGAAATGCAGCACCATTTCTGTATTATTACAATATTGGCTGCAGTTATGCTACTCCATGTAATAACTCCTCAGGTGTTAATGTTAATATGACAATGGCTCAATATGGGCTTACATGTTCGGCAGGTTATTACAATATTGACACCAATACATTGAAAATGGCCAAAATAATTCCATTATTGGCAGGTATTGCATTTTTGAAGGTTATTACATTATTGGTTGATAAACACGTTAAATTAACATTTTCCTTCCTAAACTTTGTTTAGTGGCTTGATACACTACAGGGAACCTTAAGCAGTTAACATGCATTTGACATACAGTATATTGACAGTAGTGTGTCAAAATAAAGTAAAGTCATGATATCTGCCAGTCCACAGCCGTCTGGGCTAAACATGGCTAGAATGGAGGGGGAAGAGAGTTGTACTTTCTTCCTCTCCATATTTTATAACTCAATCATGGGCTTTAACTGGTGACTATAACAAGCTCACTTCCTGCTTCGGGCTAATAACCGTGTCCTGGCTAGAGGCTTAAAACAGCCATTGGCCTTTGCCCCGGGAGTGTCATACCTCTCCCAGATGTGGGCTTTTTACCACCGACCAGACTTCACACACATTCCTCAGATTGTTTCCCTCTTTGTCTGATTATTCCTTGTTTCCTCTGGCAGAGTTCATGGGAGTTTTGACACCTTGATCCAATGCTGGAACAAACACGAAGATATTTGGATTTGGCTGCGGCTGCGGAGATGGGCCACCGATGGCGTCTGCCCGTCGCCCCCGGGGATGTTTGGGTCAGACGCTGATAATTGGCTGCCCTGTTTGGGTTTCTGCTGTGCGACCAGAGAACCACAGGGCTCAGTGTCGGAGCGCCGGGCCAATCTGAGTGCTGGAGACAGGTGGGACTTTTGAAAACAGGTGTTTTATTAAATGATGCAAACATTCTAGCATGCACATAAATAAACATTGAACATTTTAAATGTTTCCCACTTTCATAAAGTAGCTGTGCCAAAGACAACAACTTGGTTTATAAGTTAAGAAACATCTTAGTGTGGTATTAGAACACAAATATTTAAATACAGTAAATTATACTGATATTTATGTCACATTTTCCTGCTACATTTGAACACAAGTATTTTCAGATACTGCTTCACATATTGTAAAATAGTTTGTTTAATCTTGTGTGGATGATGATTATATCAAATTAAGTAAACAATGATTTTCCGCCAAAACGTTTTGTTTTAGAGAAACTAGTCATTCGAATGGAATTCATAGTGTTTTGTAATTCCGTTCAGCCACATTATTTGAAGAGAATGATTTATTAAAAGTTTGAATCATGATAGTGTCATTGATTAAGCTTCAGAATCCACAATGAAAAATATAATTGAAAAAAAATTATTATAATATGTGTGTGCACGCTTATCTATATTGAACCAGAAAAATTACAATTCAATTACAACTTCATTTTTAGTAAACAATAATACATTTGATGATGTGATATAAAAAAGTAGATTGAGTTTATATCAGAATTTTTACGTCCTTAATTTCCTTAATAACTGGTACTTCTACCAATGTTTTTGCAGTCTTGTAATTACTTTTACTATATTTGAAGTCAGATTTATATGCACTGAGGAAAACGCCATCATTTTGTCAAAGTTCAGATGAACTTGTAAAAACACAACATTTGAATTGAAAACCCATCGTTTTTCTGTTTTCGCTTCACAAAGGTTTCACATTTACACAGCAACATTTTGAAAACAATGTCCATTTCCAAGGAAACGGCAGGAACACTGAAAACAACATAGTTCCCATGTTGGGCCACTAGTTGGTGCTGCTGATTGTTTTTATAATGAAGCCACACACACACATGCAGCAGAGAACAATGAGCTCTAAACATTAACAACAGGAGAACATGGACATTCTAGTGGACAGACCACCAAGTTGGATTGTTATTACGGTGACTGTCAAAATAGAAGTACCAATTTGGATTGTTATTATGGTGACTGTCAAAATAAAACCACTAAGTTGGATTGTTATTATAGTGACTGTCAAAATAAAACCACTAAGTTGGATTGTTATTACGGTGACTGTCAAAATAAAAGTACTATGTTCCAGGAGAATAAGGACTGGGAGTCGTGACACCACGGAGGAAACCTTGTTCTGATTGTTCATCTGTTATTGTGTCTGCGCAGTAGCAGCATTTCTGCCTTCTACACGGAGACGGAGTTGGAGCGTTTTCAAAAAGTTCCACCTTGGAAGCCGTTTTCAGAGGCTCTGAGCACCGTCGTTGTGTAAATGGGGCCTAATCAGTTGCTTTTCATTGCACGTGAAACACCACTGTGCACACATGAAACATCAAACCGTCTGTTGCCCACACAGTGCACATAGTTAGTTTCATATATTTCAAAATGAACTTCCAGTGAGATTCATGACATTGTTCCTCCGTGGATGTAACTTAAACAAAGCTTTGGATGTGAGAGTATTTATGAAGTGTTTCTCCAGAATTGTGCCGCAATGCAGCATCAAACAGAAGATACACGCCGACACATTGTGCTGTTGGTGTTCATGGATTTCACCGTGAAATAAAAAAGTTTTTGCAGGAACATATGTGTTGAAACTTTCTCCGACAGCTTGAATGTCTTGTCTGTCATTCCCTGCAAAAGCTTCCACGATCATTCATGTACAAATACTTTCTGTCTGATGTCTTTTTTTCTTTTTCTTCTGCTGCTGCATGGATTAAGTTAGTGTTTTTTTCACACAGGAAATTGCGAGTCTGTCGGGGGGATTGTGGGTCAGTATGCTGTTCATAAATCACGGCCATAACAGTGATCAGGCAGTTACTTCACGTCACATATAATCACTTTCTTCGCCCCGACACAATACACAGTTTTGTTATTTAGCAAAAATGTGAATCAAGGATTTTTTATTAAAACTCAAACTTAAAAATAAACTTCAACATTGATGTAACATAAAAAACCTGTTTTCAGTTTATTCACCCCTTTGCCTGCTAATACCCTCGACCGAATGAGACATTTGCTTTGGATTGGAAACATCTCTTTTCCTTCCAGCTTCATTGTTTTAGACAGAGAAGGAGAAAATGAGTTGAATGGCGAATTATAATTCCTCCAGGATATCCCAGTTATCCAGACAATCTGTGTTTTGCTTTGCTAATCCACATTCATGCCACGGTTTATTAAGATAATGACACAGATTACCTCCTGCAAACGTTTCCTTCGATGTCATTTCACTGAGCGAGCCAGCAGCACCCTGTAAATCCCCGGCTCACAGCCGTGCAGCTAAAGTGTTTTCGGAGTAAAGTCGCTGCAGAACAAGGCGGCTCCATTTATTTATTTTCCGTCTTTAATTGGACAAATGAATAGCATTCCTGCCCGGGAGCATAGTGGCATTATTGTTCTCTGAGAATAAACACAGAAAGGTCCTGCGCGGACTATAAAACTCCAGAATAAACAGCTCTCTCAAAGCCCAGTATTGAATGTCTGTTTATGACTTGTAATATGAAGTGCAGAGCTTTAAAATCACTAATTACATCAGCGATGTGGATTTCTGCTGAGCGCCCCTAAAGGAAGTGTGTGTGTGTGTGTGTGTGTGTGTGTGTGTGTGTGTGTGTGTGTGTGTGTGTGTGTGTGTGTGTGTGTGTGTGTGTGTGTGTGTGTGTGTGTGTGTGTGTGTGTGTGTGTGTGTGTGTCAGAGGGGCTGACCTCGAACAGAAAAAATGGTTTCCTCTTCCCTGATCTCTGCAGACTCTGGTTATTAAAACATGTTTCCCTCTTCCGCTGAGATGAGACGGGGCCGGAGCAGCCAGACACTTTTTCAGCCACCAGCAGCGATAAAACCCCCAAAAGTTAAATAAATAAAATATAAATACACAGCTGATGAAATCATCAGAATCAATTTGGCTGATAGATTTATGTGTGAAGGTTTTATTTGCTTAATGTCAACCAAAAAAAAGATCGGAAATTGATTATATTCTTTTTTAACAAAAAAGAAAAAAGATTTTCGGTGCTTAGACTTATTTACATTCTGTTTTTAGAGGTAATGGATAAAACCCGAATAAATCAGTTCAGACAAAACAACAGTTCAGAGCCCTGTACTACGATGCTGAATTTTCTCTTATGGAGGTAACTTCAGGATTAACTCTGGTTTTCTCTTATGGAGGTAACTTCAGGATTAACTCTGGTTATCTCTTTTCCAGTTAATTCAGGATTAACTCTGGTTTTCTCTTATGGAGGTAACTTCAGGATTAAATCTGGTTTTGTTTTATCTAGGTAACTTCAGGATTAACTCTGGTTTTCTCTTATGTAGGTAACTTCAGGATTAACTCTGGTTCTCTCTTATCAGGTAACTTCAGGATTAACTCTGGTTTTCTCTCATCTAGGTAACTTCAGGATTAACTCTAGTTTTCTCGTGTCTAGGTAACTTCAGGATTAACTCTGGTTTTCTCTTATGGAGGTAATTTCAGGATTAACTCTGGTTTTCTCTTATGGAGGTAACTTCAGGATTAACTCTGGTTTTCTCTTTTCTAGGTAACTTCAGGATTAACTCTGGTTTTGCCTTATCTAGGTAACTTCAGGATTAAATCTGGTTTTCTGTTATCTAGGTAACTTCAGGATTAAGTCTGGTTTTCTGTTATCTAGGTTACTTCAGGATTAACTCTGGTTTTCTCTTATCCAGGTAACTCAGGATTAACTCTGGTTTTCTCTTATGTAGGTAACTTCAGGATTAACTCTGGTTTTCCATACTACGACGCTGGCTCACTTCTTCCCGGGATAAGTCATCATGGTAACTGACTCTGAAAGTCTAACCTGCTCCGGAGCAGGATATGTTCTCGATGAGAGGTCAGAGCTCCTCCTCCTGACCAATCAGATCTCTTGAGAAATTACCTGCCCATCCTTAAATGATGGTGATTGGTGCGCGGATAGGAGAATGTAATTTAGAGTGATCTTTTCGACAAAATAAAAGAAATGCTTGGCACTGAGGCATTGAAGGATGTTTTTGTTCTTGTTCTTGACTTGTTCCCAGTCTGTCTGACAGAACAGGAAACACACTCACACGGAGGAAATGCCGCCTCAAAATAAGTGGATGTAAAATGTAAAGTAAAAGAAGAGCAGTGAGGAAGCTCTGCCTGGAACCGTTCTGCTGGAATAAAGTGAAAGTGAGTCCGTTTTTATTGTCCAATCAATTAATCTGCTCTAATCTCACCAAGTCAGCATTAACAAGTCAGGAATGTTCTGATTTTGGCTGCAGCAGCAGTGTTGCTTTGAGCTGCTGGATGTGTTTGAATTCTTCATAATCTCAGAGATTAACTTCTCCTCTATGGTAAAGTCAGCTGCTCTGCAGAGTTTCTCCCTCTGTGATTGGTCACATGCTGCAAGCTCCGCCCCTTTCACACATAGGTCAGGGTTGAACTAGTGAGTTGATAACCTGGCTGGTAGTAACGGTGATCAGGTTCCAAAGTGTCAGTCAACCCCGGAAACAGAGAGCCTGGATATGTTTATCAGGGTCGTAGTCCAGAGGCCTCAGTACTACTACAGTCCAGCATGTTTTCATGTAATCAGGGTCGTAGTCCAGAGGCCTCAGTACTACTACAGTCCAGCATGTTTTCATGTAATCAGGGTCGTAGTCCAGAGGCCTCAGTACTACTACAGTCCAGCATGTTTTCATGTAATCAGGGTCGTAGTCCAGAGGCCTCAGTACTACTACAGTCCAGCATGTTTTCATGTAATCAGGGTCGTAGTCCAGAGGCCTCAGTACTACTACAGTCCAGCATGTTTTCATGTAATCAGGGTCGTAGTCCAGAGGCCTCAGTACTACTACAGTCCAGCATGTTTTCATGTAATCAGGGTCGTAGTCCAGAGGCCTCAGTACTACTACAGTCCAGCATGTTTTCATGTTTATCAGGGTTGTACACCAGTCCACATGTGTTTTGTGGATCTGGAGAAGGTGTTTGACCGTGTCCCTCAGGACGTCCTGTGGGGGGCGCTCCGGGAGTATGGAGTCCAGGACCCTTTGCTAAGGGCTGTCCGGTCCCTGTACGCCCGGAGTAGGAGTTTGGTTCACATTGCCGGCAGTAAGTCGGACCTGTTCCTAGTGCACGTTGGCCTCCAGCAGGGCTGTCCTTTGTCACCGGTTCTGTTCATAACTTTCAGTTACTTATAGTCCAAGTATCTCGGGGTCTTGTTCACGAGTGGGGGGAAGATGGAGCGTGAGATCGACAGGTGGATCGGTGCAGCGTCTGCAGTTATGCGGTCGCTGTATCAGTCCGTCGTGGTGAAGGAGGAGCTAAGCCAAAAGGCGAGGCTCTGGATTTACCGGTCGATCTTCCTTCCTATCCTCACCTATGGTCATGAGCTTTGGGTCATGACCTAAAGAACTAGATCCCGGATACAAGCGGCTGAAATGAGTTTCCTCCGTAGGGTGGCTGGGCGCACCCTTAGAGATAGAGTGAGGAGCTCAGTCACCAGGGAGGAGTTCAGAGTAGAGCTCCTGCTCCTCCACATCCAGAGGAGCCAGCTGAGGCTCGGGCATCTGTTTAGGTTGTCCCCCCCGGACGCCTCCCTCGGGAGGTGTTCTGGGCATGTCCCTCCGGTAGGAGGCCTCGGAGCAGACCGAGGACACGCTGGAGGGACTATGTCTCTCGGCTGGCCTGGGAACACCTTGGGGTCCCAGCTGGAGGAAGAGTCTGGGGCGAGGGAAGTCTGGGCATCCCTGCTGAGACTGCTGCCTCCACGACCCGGCCCCGGATAGAAGAGGTGGACAATGGATGGACGGACGTTTCAGTTCTTCAGCTTTTACTTAGCAGCTTTAGCTGTTTTAAATATGTTAGGCAGCAGACCACTGCTCCCGTGTGTGTGTGTGTGTGTGTGTGTGTGTGTGTGTGTGTGTGTGTGTGTGTGTGTGTGTGTGTGTGTGTGTGTGTGTGTGTGTGTGTGTCCTGTGATGGACTAGCGACCTGTTCAAGGTTCATCCTGCCGTCACCCAGCTGGCAGTGACTTCATTAATGAGCTGGATCAAGCAGAATAGAAGATGGACGGATGAATTTTGCTGAATAACTTGCTGTGTGCACTGAAGAACCAGATGTTGAATACAACAGTTTAACCAAGTGGACATTCCCAATGTAATATTAATGTTGACAGTGGAAAATTAAATAGTCATGCGCATCATCTTAACTCAACCATCAAAAGCAGGATGAACAAATAAATAGAGTCACTGAACAATTGAAGAGAGTATTTTTCACATGATTATAATTGGCCGCTGTGTTCGGTACAGTCTGGATTTTTGAGGTACTTTCGGACAAACCTGTGAACAAGCCATCACAATATTCACAAATAGGTTTCTCTGGATCGGGTTTTGACATGAGGCCTCTAACGCTGGCCGTGCTCTGGAGGTGGTTGAACGCAATCACACAAACAAACAGTGAGGCAGAAAGTGTGAGAAGCCATAGGACAGCTGAGTGGTGAAAAAAAAAAACGGTTAAAAAAAAACCCCAGAAATCAGAGAGAAAGGAAACATTCATAACTGTATGTGAGCAGCTATTGCAGTTCAGCTCAGTTCAGTTGGTGGCCAGTGGGGCTCAACTGGCCCACTCTGCATGCACCATCGCACCGTCACCTCATCACTCAGCGGCCAACACCCACTGCCTCCCTGCTGCCGTCCAAGCACGCCGCATTACAACTGCGTCTCATCAGAATGAGCCGTCACCTCATATCTCAGCGCAGGTACGGCCTCATTCATGAGTGTTGGACACAGATTTAACACGAGGCCCGTCGGTGGGTTGAGTGGCGGCCTGGCAGGCTGATGGATGGCCCGCCTCTCAGACAGGAGGACGTTCTCTTATGGCGCTGAGGTCATCGCAGACAGAAACAAAAATAAGAGATGCCGTCGGGATGTATTTTTGGATGTTGGCTGGCCTGATTTGAAAGTTTATTTGAAATGTATTTGAGGAAAACCTCTTGAGATGTAGCATCTCGTTTTCAAAGAAAACCTAACAATTCACATACAGCACAATACGAAAGTAAGACAACTAATAAGGATAAAAAACACAGTTTTGCTCACAACCCACAATCTCCCACAACCCCACATCTCAGGATAAACATATACATAGATATACAACTACATTTACATTATATAGATCCACATTCATAATATATCCAGAGCAGACATAAACATACACAGCAACACACATACAGAAGCATAGCTTTACACACAGAGGCACATATAGTTTATGAATCTAGCTATACATTACACATCCATCTCCTTCTTTCTATTGACAATCTGTTTTTAAGTACCGATATAGAGCTGTTCTAAAAGAGCCTAAGGTGGTCAGTGACCTGAGTGATGGGGGCAGATGGTTCCAGTCTGAGGTAGCTTTAAAACAGAAGGGTCTCCGACCAACCTCTTTACGGATGGGAGGAACAATAAACGTTAAATACTGGGAGAGTCTCAATTGATAAGTTGGGGGAAATTGAACAAAATAACATTTTAAATATGGAGGTAAGGAAAAATGAATACATTTAAAAAGTGATATTGCTGTCTTTTCTTGGGCTGTAGCCAGTTAAGCTTATCATAGAGCTCACACTGATGAGTTCTCTATGGACATTTTAAAATAAATCTATACAAAGAGTTGAACATAAGATTAAGTGAATTTAGATGGATGTTATATGTATTTTTGATAAACTACAACAACTTCATATTGAGTTTTAGGAAATAAATTTTTAGCCAGTATAGGATGGAGTTGAAATCTGTCTGTAATTTGATTTGAAGTTGAGACAAGTTTAAAATCTGAAAGATAAAGTGCAGTATCATCTGCATATAAATTAACTTGACAATCTTTACATACTTGAGGGAGATCATTAATAAAGATCGAAAATAAAAGAGGACCAAGAGTAGAACCCTGTGGGACACCTTTTTCAATGAGACGCTGACCAGATTATGGATCTTTAAAAACTACAAATTGACGTCTGTTATGGAGATAAGCATTAAACCATAAGAGGGCGTTCCTGTTAAGACCTAGTGCATTAAGTTTGTCCAATAGGAAGTAGTGGTCGACCAGATCAAAGGCTTTTGACAGGTTTTGATCAAAGGAGGAGATCACATCATTAGTAAGTTTAACTCCAGCTGTTGTGGTGGAGTATCCAGAGCAGAAGCCTGATTGAAAAGGAGATAGAATATTGAAATGATTGAGATATTCATATAATTGTTGAAAAATAATTTTTTTTTAATATTTTTGTGACTGTACAGATTATAGAAATTGAACAAAAATGACTTAAATCAGTGTTGTTTCCTCCCTTGAATATCGGACTCACTCGTTTAGACACATCTGGAAGGATTTTTTTCAATCATAACCAAATATGTTAATTAATAGTTACCAATATGGCTGAATGGTGATGTAGTGGTCGACATTTTCAGATCACAATGAAAAAATAAAGAAAAAGCAATTTGAGTCCAGACTTATTGAAATGTCTGTGGAGTTTACATGTTCACTCTGTACGTGCACAGATTTCCAAAACACACATATCAGGTTGATTGAAGACTCTGAATTGCTTTCAAGTGTGAGTATCTTACTGTGTTTAACATGTGATGGAATAATGTCCAGTTTGTTTTCTGCTTTTGTTGAATAAGAGGTGGAAAAGATCTTTTCACATTGAAACAAAAGCTGTCAAAGGTCACCAACATCGGATTCTTTTGTTTTGGTCCTATTTTCAGATGCGTAATGGAATCTCTGACGCAAAACATTATCACATGAATATATATAGTGACAAACACATTGGATTAAACATGACAACTTGGGCTAACGTGATATAACGTGATATATATTTTTAAATGTTGACCTGCTCACACACAACACCAACAACCACCAGATGAATTAATGAATACCAGAGTCCGTGGAGCATTATTTCACCTATCCACATCACACAGATTATTAAGATAGGCTCTATTTCTTAAGGGTGTGTGCGTGTGCAGGCGGTTGTGTATTTTAATGAATGAATAAATGAAAAAAAAAAAAAGGAAAAGGCAAAGTTGCCCCGTTCAGAAGCTCATCATGGTGTGAGGCGTTATGAAATGCACAAAACAAACCTCTCCTCTTCCTTTCTGCATGCGCAGACACATTAAACTCGGTGTATTAATAAAGATGAGCCACGTACAGTACCAGTGAGTGCCACACATTTCCCAGGCGTCATGGAACTCCACTTCAGAGGGACTGTTTAAGAGTTGCTGTGTAAACTGTTCAACAGGAGGGCGGCGCTGCCTGCAGTGAAACTGGAGGCCTGACCCCGTCGGTGGCATCCGTCTCAAGTGCGGGTCATTCACATTTATAGCTCGTCTCACATTCGGCGGGCACAGACACCACCAAATCAAGTCAGCATTTATGAGCTGATTGTGCACCGGGGCTCGTAATGTCATGCACACCATACGATGACAGACTATAGCAGCACAGGCCACATAAAGCAACACAATCCCCTGTCCATCAACGGGCCCAGTAAATACAGGCCGTTAAACAACTTGCAGCACACGGAGCAGGCAGAGCTCTTACAGCAAATGATCCTCGACATGGGAGTTGTTTACAGATACTTTATAGATAATTTTACTGAGAATTAACAGGTCAATTTCTTTTTAATCATACTTTCTAACAGATTTTCTTGGGGCTATTTTGAGGATTCAGGTCTAAAACTAATCAGTGCAGTTGTTGTTGTTGTTGTTGTTGTTGTTGTTGTTGTTGAGCTGACTACCTTTAGAGTGTGTATCTTGTGAACTGTGCAGCAGGTGGAGGGAGGAAACTAAACCCTGACCATGGAGCCAAATGAGTCCTGACACCAACAGAGACGCTCTGAAACCTGCCTGAGGAAAGGCAACACTGCCACCTAGTGGCAAGAAAAGGATTTCGGCCTTCTATGTTTGAACTAATTCACAGTCACAGCTACGGACAATTTATGTCACCAGTTGAACACAAATACCAAAGGAGACCAAGGGAAACACCACCGAGAGAAATCTTTACAGCTATAATAGTGTGTAACTGTTGGTACTTGCTGCAGGATGGAACTGGACTCATGACTCCACCTTGAGTTATTATGTGAATGATTTTAATAAAAGAAAATACAACTATGCAGATGTTAAAACCCAATAATGACATCTGTCCTTATAATTTGACTAATCCTGTCACTTTATTTGATATTATGTAGAATATTATGTGTTGACCACTACGTCTCTGTTCAGGTCATTATCACATCGTGATGGTGGCCAATGGGGCTCAACTGGCCCATTCTGCATGCACCATCACCAATGATGTTTAAAGTGCTTTGAATTGAAGCGGTGCACGTCTACTGTTTGAGCTTCAGCTGAATTCTCACGAGTCTCGAAGACTTGTGGTGGGTAGGACCTTCACTTTCACCTCTTTCTGCTGAGTTTGCATGTTCTGTCGCTGCAACATGCAGCTCTAGATAAGTGTGGTGAGCTGTGCAATGACGTTCTTACAACGAAAGCAGTGTGAAGAGAATTCACCGAACCATAAAGTCAGGACTGCTGGAAGGACACATAATTAATGTTTCATTTACACCAAATGAGATTCTGTTTTGGAGCAAAACTCCCCTCCAGTGTAATGCTTTGGGATTTCATACACAGACATTACAAGGACAATTACCTATGTCTTGGAGTGTTAGCTCATTATAGGTTCACTGAAATGTCTCCCAGTGCACTTTTGGCACAAATGAAGGTGGAACACACTTCAGGATTTACAAACCGTCACTTAAAGGCAGCACTTTTCCCTCCTTCAATCAGAGCTCGTGACAATTAATCTGAAGGGCCGCTGGGTGCGAACTCGGTGTCAGCATTGTTCCAATGTGTGAGAGTGCAGCGTGGGATTTTCCGCAAGAATTTTTAATTTTGCTAGGTGTGACTTTTACAGCCTGGAGATCAAATCCAGCCCCATAAAGAGCTGTTAGAGCTGCTGGCACTTTCTTTTCTTTTTTACAACCTTCGAAATACAGTTAATTTGTTTTTTGTCCACTGCAAGATTAAAACACGAAGTTGAGCGAGAGGTGTTAAACGAGGTCCATTTCATTATTCCAAAAGCGCCCACAGTCAGGAAATAAACACACTTATGGAAAATTAAGTGTCTGATGTGTGTATGAAGGTTTTCTGAAGGCTAGAGGATTACAGGGGGGAGACGTACCCTGGTATATTAATTACATCTACTGGGTTTTAGAAAAGTCAATTCGGGCTGAGGTACCGGGGCTATAAAGTGAAGACACATCTCCGTGATTTGAGAGTTGAACCAGAGGATTCTGGGTAACACCCAGGTGGTCCGGAGCTCATGTCGTCTCCGTCGGGCTTCCAGAGCTCGGCCGTCTTGACACTGGTTTGGCCTTGAGCCTGAAAGGCTTGTAGGGCAGAAACCAGAGGAAATCACAACACGTCCTTTATGTGTGGAGATCCTGAACAGAGGCTGTCGTGGTGCGGCGTCAAACATGGCGCTGCTGTGTACACATGCTCCGACAGGGAGGACTGAATTGTTTGGATGTAGTTTATTTGGGGAAATGAAGCGTGTACGTAGAAACAAACAGAGACCGAGTGTCTGTTCCACTCCTGGAGTAAAGGTGGAGGCGTTACGGAGCACAAGCACAGTAAAGAGTTCATTTATAACTCAGGCAATGGTGAGGATGGCCCTCTCTCTCTTCCTCCTCTTCCTCTTCTTCTCCGCCAGGCGGCCGGTGGCCTCGGCGAAGAACATCACTTCCTCTTTGCTCTCGACCTCCCGCTGGAGGAACTGCAGGGCGGCACTGTTGAAGCCCATCACGTCCTGAGAGGAAACCAACAAGTTAAACAAAGAATTGACTTCTAGTCTGCGTCATCAAATTCTCCTGATCTTACTCTGATTTCTTGCACTTTTGAGAGCGTGTTGGTCCGCAGCTCGTCGATGACCGACAGCATCATCTGGTTACTGGAGATCTGACCGAAGTGAATCCTAAAGGAAGAGAGAAACTAAATAATGAAACCAGATTCAACAACTCACACAGGATGTCAAAGTACAGAGAGATGCTTGGAAACAGAATATATATATTATTTTGTTGATACACAATTGTAGTAACCAATAATGTAATAATAAGCAATTGTGTAAAACCTGCCAATAGTGTGATAATTCTGCCCATTTTAAATGTAATAAATCCGATAATAATGTAGTAAATTGGTTAGTACTTTTTTTTTTTTGCTACTATAATTGAGACTTCGTTAGTATTCAACTTTTTAATCTGCAAACTGCACAATAGACTATCTAATTTTATTAGTTATTTAATTTGTAAATGCTACTTTTACGATGTAATAATTTAATAGGTAATTTATTCGCAAAATGTTATTTTAATATGTAAAATACTACACTACCTTTAGTGTAGTACTTTTACAACACACGTTAAGTTATTTGTGTCTTTATTACATTTAGACATGTCCAAAATTGGTTGCAATACTTTTATTTCATCTTTCTGGTGGTTTTAGTCTCCAGCATGTGAACACAGTTACACTGTACAGTTTGCCTCCCATAAAGCAGTAAAACCTGTTTGAATAGGAAATATCTGATATGTTTAATACAAATGGTAATAAATGTCATCAATAAATAGCTGGAGGCTTTATTTAATACGAATAAAGTACAAGTCATGGTGTGCAACTGTAAAATGAATTTTCTCTGCTTTACATTGTTTACATGAATTTTCTACTGAAACATGAGATTGTACATTTTTATTAAATTAATTCTATTGTAACTGTTGATATTTTATTTATTTTCTATTTATCTTTTCTAACCCTTTATATGATTTCATTTTGCCTTCACCACAAATAAAACCCTGCTTAAAGACAAATAAAGCAAGCAAACACCAGCGAGAAAGGAATGGAGGCGCCGTGCAGCCCAGACTGTAAACGCTGCTCAAAATGACAATGACAACAACAACAACAACAAAGTCAGTTGATTCTGTTTCCTCTTGTTTTGTTCACACAGATCACACAGTTGCTGTCAGTGTTTCTTGTTTGTCTCCATAAATCAGCTCATAATTGGGCTGGATTGTGACGGTATTTCCTTCTTTCCCGTGTCTCACTAAACGGAGGAGGACCTTACTTGAGGAGGAAGAAGAGGCAGCGGCAGACGAGCTCCACCTCCAGGCCCTGCTGGATGTAGCTGTTGAAGAGCTTCAGCAGCTCGGGGACGTACGGGAAGGGAAGCACCAGCAGGGAAATCTCCAGCTCACTGTTGGAAAATATTTCATGCTGGTTAAATTCAAATACGAAGCACAATGCAGGAGGACCGTCACTGGCTTTATGGTCCAGGAGGACATCTTACCTTGATCTGACCTTCCTGATCACATCTAAAACGTAGCGGGAAGGCTGGACGAGAGGAAGTGACACATATAATTAGCACTGCAATTTCTGGACTACAAGCTGCTACTTTTTCCACATTCTTTGAACCCTGCAGTTATAAAACGATGTGGCTGATTTATGGATTTTTACAGTTTAACGGGCTTCATGCCGCCAGATTCTACTTCTGCATGTAGATACTTGCTGTTTTGAGCCTCTGCTTCTGCCCTATAAGTAATATTTCTGCTATGGTGAGCTCGTCTTGTGCTGCTTTCTGTGGTCCAGAGCTCCAGCAGCTGACCGCTGTGAGTGATGCGTTCAGGTGCATCACGTAAAGCCGCCTGCTGGACTCAGTCAGCAAATAACCCATTAAATACTTTATCAACAGAGATAAAACCCTGTGATTGTGTATTCCCCCCCCCCCCCCACCAAACACACACACAACCCCCCTGACCTTCCCACTCCCCTCCTTCCACACCCACCCCCCCCCACACACACACACACATGCACACCCACCGCTGGGTGACGGCAGGATGAACCTTGAACAGGTCGCCAGTATACACACACACGCGCACACACACCCACCCACCACTGTTTTTTTTCTTTTTAAATTTTGCCGCTGCGGCTTGTATCCACGTGTGCTTCAGTAGTCCATTAAAATACGACAACTATGTTCAAAAACACATGAATCAGAGGTTTTGCTTCTAAATTGTTGAACTTACTGAAACATTCCCGAAGGCCACGAGGATCGGGTTGGGCTTTGGAGGAGGAAGCTGCAGAAAAACATGGGCTGACTGTAAGTTCATGAGTTAAAAAAAAGACAAACACGTGGAAAGGTTTTATAAAGTTTTCCTTCAAGCATAATCTAAGCATTAGGAATTCATTGGAAAAGTTTTCTGCAATACAAATCACAACAATCAAAGGGATATCAATGCCTCTGCAGCTTTCTCAGCATCCATCAAACCTCTGTGAGGATGTTGAGCCTCCATCCCACTGGTTCAATGGAAATACAGATAAACTCAACAAAGACACAGACTTGGGAAAAGTTGCTCGCCCAGAAAAAAGTGAAACTGCAGTGATAGTTGCTTTATTGCTAGTGAAGTATGATTAGCTTCCATGCTACGTAGCATGAGGGTGAACTTGTGCTAAACCCTGCAGACGCTGAGCCTGCAAAGAATATTCTTCAGATTGAACAAACATTTTTATTTCTTTGCACTAAAACTACCCAACAGAGATCAAACTGGCCTTGTTGTTGCCCCTGAATAGAAACAAGTGTTGAAGTACCTCTTTGCCCGCGTGTCCGCAGGCATATTTATGCTCCTCCAGCTTCCTGTTTTCCTCTTTGTAAATCTCCAGAGCCTCCATGATCCGCTCCGCCTTCAAACACAGGACAAATCCGAAAAGGCATCAATAAACACAAAACGTGTAAATCGTGTAAATGCAAACTTTTCTGGAAAGAAAACACAAAAAGTTTATGTTTTCACTTAAAACATCGATGTGTCAAAGGGCCTTAGAGTCAACCATACCCTCAAAACCCAGATTTTACCCTGAGAAAACCTAAGTGGGGCCATGCAAAGTTCACATAAAGGAAAGAACCAGGTTCTAGTTCAGGTTCTAGTTCAGTTCTGAATGAGCAGCTCCAAAGAAGCGGTTGTGTTTCCATCATCAGGGAGCCAGTGAGAGCCACGTCACTCCAAAACGTGGTACGTCACTGATTTCATCAATTTAGCGCTCCTACAAGAACCAGGAGACGGACTGTAACAGAGGTTTGGTCCGGGTCACTCCATCCAGTCTGACCTGAACCTCGGATAAACCAAAGAGCCAGAAAACATTGAGTCTCCTCGTCGCTCTATTGATGTTTTATCACATCTGTATTGTTTTAGTCCGGAGCCCAGGAGTGGACATAGAGGGAAATAATAATAATATTAATAATAATAATAATAATAATAATAATAATAACATGAATGAGCTTGGGGCTTATTTTTCAACATCCCATAGTGACTTTCTGCTCCTTTCACTTTATTTCTGCTCTACAGCCATTTCCATGGCAACCTAGGTAAACACTGATTAAAGTTCTCTTTCACATGAAGCCATTAAAAGGCTTATTTTAGGTCTAAAAACTCCAAGCTTTCATTTACAGTAGTTTGTTTAGTAGTTCCTGAGGAACCAAAAGTCTGGCTTCATTATAAAGAAGTTCTGTGGAGCGTCTCATAGCGGAGCGCCCCCTGCTGCCTCATGCAGACCTCAGCCTGCGGTCAGAACGCCAGACAAGACCTGGAAGTGAAGTTAGTTACAGTGATGTCACCGTGAAAAGCCTGAAAACAACTGGTTCTAGATTCTAGATCCACCAGCTGACGTAGTGTGACGGGAGGAGCTCTGCAGAACCACGGCTCCACGATCGCAGAATAAATGATCTCCTTCCCTCACATTACTATTATTTTTTCTCTATAACCACTCTGGGCTCCGTGTTCGCTGTAGATTTCAGAAAGCTGAACCAGCTCCGCCCCCAGCTGATGACGTGTCAGATCCCGCTCTGGCCCCGCTCTGGCCCAGCTCTGGCCCCGCTTAGCACCAGTTTAGCCCCCGATAGGCCGGGACTTTGGCAGTGGAAAGACAAAGAACTGATGCTAAGTCTGGCTCTGGATCAGAACTAGAACCTGGTTCTTTCTGGTGGAAAAGCCCGAACAGAAAGACAGTCAAGCATGGGATGGAACTGGGGATGTTCCCATGGTGAGTGGTGAAAGTGCTCACCACCGCAGAATGTGCAGAATGACATTAATGTGGAAGTGAACTCACGGCTTTGACCGTCTCGATGGTCTTCTTGGCTGCTGGAGCCGCTTCGCCCGGAGTCTCTCCTGGTACCTGCACACGCAAACACGATGACGCTTCATTGAAATCAGAGACGTTCGTCAAAAACAACACGTCTGCAACCCTCATGACCCCAAAGACTCACAAAACATGTGCAACGTAAACATATTCTTTCTAATATGTACAGAAATGTGCATCTTAGGTTGCAGTTAAGCTTCAAAATTCCAATTTACAACTGATGATAGTTGTTTTACTCACCACAGGCATGTCGTCTTTGGCCAGGCTCTCCTCGAACTCAGCTTCTCGCTCCTGTGGATTAAAAAAAAGAAGAAAAACAACATTTAATGACAAACTGTTTGTTGGAATTGGTGAAAAATGATCTCCTCCGTCTCACCGTCTCTCGCTCCTCCTCTAAGATGATGGGCTCCCTGGTGCGCTCCCACAGGCGCAGGGATTTATCGTGGGAGGACGAGACCAGGTGGTCGCCGTTGGGGCTGATGGCCAGACACCAGACCTCCCGATGGTGGCCCTGAAACACGGCGTTACAGAGCCGGCAGAAATAAACTGCTGAGGATTTTCTGTCGGGCCAAACATCTGTTTCACGCCTGGTGATTTATACGAGGTCAGTGTTTAGTTTTTAGGCGGTGAAGAGTCCTCTCAGAGGACAGTGTGGACAGCAGCGTTACCTCCAGCGTCTGGATGTGCTGGAACTTGTCGGCGTCCCACTGCTTGATTTTCTTGTCCTTCCCCGCCGTGAAGAACAGATGAGTCTTTGGGACAAACTGGAGGAACATGACACTGTGGAGGAAAAACAAAAGGGGAGAATGAAGGAAGGGACGGGGTTAGTGGGGGATGAGGGAATCATTTGGACGGTGTACCAAATCCTGCTCTGTAAATATTACAAAGAGTACATTAAATGCATTTTTTCATTTATTAACTAAAGTAACCGCTGTTCCTTATGTTCAATTTAAAAATCCCTTCGAGGTTTTTAGTTGGTATGGTATCAACGTGTTCTGTGATTGGCTGACGGTCTGCCCAGTGTGTATCCTGACCCCGCCCAGAGCGAGGGCAGGATACACACTGGATGGATGGAAGGATGGAAAAACATCACAAAAAAACCCTATGTTGGGTAAAGTGGAATACAAGTTAGATGGATTGTATGATTTGTTTTGTAGATGCACTTTTAAGTAGCAAAGAGTATTTTCAGATTCCAGCATTTGTTTTAGACAGTATATGTTTTCTAAAACAAAAATGGACCCAATGGGAAGAGTTTCATTATACTCTTGTGCTTATTTACCCTGAAAGGAATAAAAAATGGGGAATTATTTTAAATGTGTTTCTCTGATTCGATCTGTCTGGCCATTGAGGTAAAATAGATTTGATAGTCCTGCATTAGAGACACAAGCTGAGGAAACAGAAAGAAGCAGGAAAAGGGGCAAATTTAAACAATTCAAACAAAGGAAAAAAAAACAGCTTAAAGATCAAAAGAAAGGCGTGCAGAAACAAGAAACACAAGTCAAACACTCACAAGACAAAATGTATAAAGAAGAGAAGGGCTGAGAGGAATTAAGAACACAGAGGATGGAAAGGCAGGAGATGAAAGAGCGACTGGAGTGAAGTCACAGTCCATCCTGGGTTCACGGCACATGGTTCTGATGGAGTCGGAGCCGGAAACATCACGGTACCTGTCGTCATGAGCAAACATGGAGCGGTGACAGTCGCCGAAGTCCAAACCCCAGATCTTCACGTTCCTGTCGGCAGAGCCGGTGGCGATGAGCGTCCCGTCCTGAAACACAGACAAGAAGTCAAGAGTCTGACGGGCAGCCGCAAGCACAAGTCTGAGCAACAAACAAACAAACAAACAAACAAACAAACAAACAAACAAACAAACAGTAAAAGTGGAAATGAGCAAATAAACTGCAATTTATTCAAAAAGACAAGCGAACATCCAACGACAAACACTGTGGTGAATACAGACGAAGTGACGTGGAGTTTTTGAGCTCCAATAAAAATACTAACAACTGGAAGAGGTGAGGAAGGAAGAGAAAAATGAGTAAAAGACTACGAGGAGGAGAAAAAGGACAAAAACTAAACGGGACAAGAAGAAGAAGAATGAAGGGAAGAAGAAAAAGAAGAAGAGAAGATGGAGGAGGAGAAGAATGGGAAGAGAAGGAAGAAGAGGTAAAGGGGGAAAAGATGAGAAGCAAATGATGGATAAACAAAAGGAGATTAAAAAGAGAGGGAAAAAACAAAAGAAAGAAGAGAAAAAAGAGAAGGATTAGAAGAAGACGACGGACACATGAGACACAAAAGAGGATCAAAGAAATGGAGGAAGGGAAGCGATACAAAGACAGGAGATAAAGACAGGATACGAGTGGAAGAGAAAAAAGCGAGGGAAAGGAAGAGAAGGCGGAGAAAGAGAACTAGAGGGAGGAGGAGGAGAAGAAAGAGAAAAGTGGAGCGTCAAAGAAGATGTAAACAGAAAAGGGGATAAAGGAGGAAGATGAATGAAGCGATAAAGAGGAAAAAGAAAGGGAAGATGAATAAGAGGAAGGACAAGGATACAAAACAAAGAGGAATCCATCAACAATATAAATGAAAAGATGACTTACAAACAACAAGATCTAATGAGTGATGAGTCTCACATGGTTCAGCTTTAAGGAAGCTGCATCTGAAGTGTTTTCCAGAATGAAATGTTTGTAATACTCACATGTGAGATGTCCAGACAGAGCACCGGCAGCTTGTGTCCATACAGAGACAAGAAGAACTGAAGCAGCAACACAGACGACAGCAGCAGGTCAGAACCAGGAAAACATTAGGACATGTTCAATTCTTTATCCAATCTCATGGCAGAACAATGGGTTTTTTAATAAGTGGCTCTCATGTTGTGGCCGTTGGCCGGGTGTATTTAGGATGGACCTTCAGAGAGTCTGTGTAGAAGATCTTGACGGTGCAGTCCAACAAAGACACGGCGAGCAGCCGGTGATCAGGAGAGAACTTCACACACAGGACGTCCTCCTCCAGCTGCAGGGTGCGAGTGTGTTTCACCGTCAGCCTCCTGCAAAACACACACACACACACACACACACACACACACACACACACACACACACACACACACACACACTAGAGTCAACAAATCCACCAAATCTGCTTAACAGAGCCCAATTACTATAAAGAAAAAACAAAACAAATAAACAAGCAATACTGAGAATATTTAAACTGTCAAGTAAAAAGTCAGACACACAAAACGTGTATCTCCTCCATACATCCGACTTTGACCACGTCCACATGAGCCAAAACCATCTTCTTTCTCCGCGGTGTTCTCAAAACCATCACAAGGCTTCAGGGCATGTAGTACATATGCCAGGCCTTTAGGGGCGCTGTGACTAACCAAATACACCAACAAAACAGAAGACATAGAAATTTAGAAGTAGATTTGTGTTCATAGACTTCCAAAGAACTCTGAGTTTTATAGCTCTATGCTCCTGCTGATAGTATCAGTAGCTTCTGCAGCGCCACCTGGAGCATGTAGTCTGCCATTGTTGTGGTTATTAGATGACCTTGCAGATGGTGGGGGGGGGGGGGGGGGGCAGCGATTACGTCATCTTTTTTCCACAGATGATGGTCTTTGCCGTCCACACCTCACAGCAAGCCGGGGTTTTAGAATTTCCCCACTCTGGGACCCGTGTCAAAAAAATAAAAGGTTTTCGGGCTCCTGAAGCTCCGCCTCCTGTGGATGATCGGCTCAAAACAGCTCCTTTAAGTGAACCGGCGTTCTCGGGTGGACGGCCCATTTATTTCGAATTCAAGTTCCAGTCGTTAAAAACATGCAGGAACAAGATGGTGTGGACTTACTTCTGGGTGCTCTCTTTGTCTTTAATCAGCTCAAAGTCCCAGAACTTCGCCGTCTTATCTGCACTTCCAGAGACTATTCCTCTCTACACAACACAAACACAAGGAAAAACAAACTCAAATGCCATCAAACAAGAGAAATGTGTAAACTACTCAGTAGAATGGAATGTTGGGAGGTTATGATTCCTTCTATTAGTTTTGATGCAAGAAAGGAGAACTTGTGTGTACCCTACATCGAAGCTTAAAGCTCATCACAATCATTCTGGAGCAGTTCAGGATTCCTTGTTTTTAATCCCAACGCTCTCTGAATAAACATTAGACAGTATCTCCTGTAGACCAGAGTAGAGCCACAGAAGCTCCAGCTTTACCTGGTCTGGAGCCAAGCACAGTGACCACAGGGCTCCATCATGAGCGTCCACAGTCTCTAGGAGGCTTCCTGAGGCCAGCTCAAAGATCTGCAGCTTCCCACTCTGAGGAGGAAAAACCAAACGCCATTTAGTCGCCACAGGAGAGGAATAAAGAGATCTGCTAGCAGTGTTTGGGCCTCAGGAGGAGAGGCGGCGGGTCGCCTTCCTCTGGTTACTTGTTGTGCACTGACATTTCATTTGGATCAATTACGTGTGCATTCCTTTAAAATATTCTTTAAATTCACAGTAGGGGCTGAGCTTGACTACCTTGGTTCCCAGGATGATCTGTCTGTCTCCAGGCACAAACATGGAGCAGAGAGCGTAGTCGCAGGCCATGGTGCGAATCACCTGCAGCGTCGACCTGCAGCGGGACAAACAGTCAGACCATCCATCCCTTCCTGCACATGATCTCATGAGGTCATTTCTGGGATTTGAAGCAGCGCCGGTCACCTGTTCCACACTTTGACTGTGTCTCCGGAGGCGGAGAGGACGGCCAGGTTGTCAGAGCTGAAGGCCAGCGTGCGGACGTCGGTGCGGTGGCCGCCGAGTGTGAGGCGGGCCGTCTTGTTGGCCTCGGGAGTTTTATCAGTTGTCTTCAGGCTGTAGGTCTCCACGGTGTTATTCTGCAGCAGCAGCGCCACCTTCAGCTCACCGCCTGCACACGACAGGCAGTCCACCCACCTGATTTTGGCAGAAGCCTTGATGTTTGTTAGTCTGATGATCTCGTCCTTCAGCATCTTCTCCACCTTCGGTTCCTCCACTTCCTTGTCGGCATCTTCCTGAGCTCTACACCAGGGGGCAGCATAACACACTAATCATCTGGATGACTTCAGACCATAATGCTGCATTTATAAGACAGGACAGGACTCTGTGCAAAACACTGAAAATAGCATAAATACATTTAAAGCTGAAGAACTTAAAAATGCTGTGAGTAATACTTCACAGAAATACACATCTTCTACAAAAGTTGAAGATGATCTTGTGGCTGTACTCACTTGGCTGCCTTCTTTTTGGCTGTTTTCAGTTTCTTTGTCATTTTCTTATTCACTTCGTCCTCTGACAGCACAGTGAAGAGCTCCAGGATGGAATCACTACCCTAACACACAGCCAAACATTCAAATATGAGTATAAAGTTATGTTGCAACTTTTTTTTTTTTAAGTACCAAACATCATTAAAATCAGGTAGATTGGAGGCAGCGAGCAATCACAATAGAAAGTGTTCTCTTAAACAGCTCCAGGTCAACTAAAAACAAAACGAATCACACAATAAAATAAGCTGACACCACGCTAAACAACTGGTTATGAAGTCCAAATATAAACGGGCAAAATTACAATATTTATGCACTAAAATGTTTTTCTTTTTAAGTTGTCAGACTGCAGGGTGTGATTTGTTACCCTCCTTTTGGTTTACTTATTCAGACCAGACAAAACACATCACATGGAGATCACAAGCTACAAGTGATTACTCAGGGTTACGTTTCCTGTATTTTCTATATGAAAGACACTTTATGGATTTACGGTTGGTTATTAGCATTAAATCACTATAAGTAATAGATTCTTAAAAGTAATAAATCACTGGAAGTAATTTATGAAAAATTTAAATTATTAAGTAATTTACTCAATAACAACTCCTAAAGTAATTGATTAATTACTTAATGGAAAAGTAGTCATTTGAATAAATTCATTATTTATTCATTAATAATAAAAGGGGCACCACCAGAAAATCTGGAATTAGCTAATTACTAAAATATCAGTCTCGTTTGGAAAAAGGTTATTTAAGTTAGTTAATATTTCTGTGTAAAATATAACAATCTTAAATAAAAGGGAAGGTGTGAGATCAGAGCACAGACTGTTACAAACCAGTGAATTGTCAACAGTAAATACACAATAATCACAAAGAATCGTTCAATTCAGCTCACAGGCTAACAAGCAAACATCATCTAACATGGAGATCTAATCTACTAAACAGCAAACGCTTTGTACACTGTGTGTGTGTGTGTGTGTGTGTGTGTGTGTGTGCGTGCGTGCGTGGGTGGGTGGTCTGGAGTGATGAGGGTGAATGGGTGTAATGACCTCGAACGTCCACCAGGTGGAGGTAGATGTCGGGTCAGTGTGGTGACCATGACGACCACTAGAAGGGTGCGAGCGGCAGCACGCAGAGGGAGAGCGCAACGACTTGATGCGTCCAGATTAACAAGACGCTGTTGCGCGCGCATGCACGAGGGCGTCTCGGAGCAGCCCGGTCTCACTGGAGCAGAGCTATTAAAGTAACGACCGGGCGGATTTGTCGGCCCGGTTCTGAGCGCCAGAGTTCTAACTGGATGTCGGAACATGCAGCCAGAACTCTGATGATCGTGCGGATGTGGTTTAGCGGCACCAGATAGCAGCTTGGTAGCTAAATGCATTCGGGTCCCATTGAAGAAAAGAAAAAAAGGTTAAAAAGTAATCCCACGGCTTTTCCAACTTGTCCAGCAAGTTAAAAGTTCCGGGCCGGTCCACATGAGTTAACTCCGGCTCCTTGTGTCTCCATACGAAGTCCTGTATCTGGATCGAAGCAAATCCGTCTTGAGATCAATGTGTTTTCACGGGTCGGACTTTTATAGCTGCGCATCATGTTGAGGTTTCCTTCTGGTTTCACCATGGCCATGGCCAATCAGAGTGGGGATAGCGGCAGAGTTTACGGGGCGTTTCCTCCGGCTGTGGATGGAATTGGTGGATCCCCCTGGTGGTGAAGTGCAGGGATGGAGCTCCAGAGTGAAGTGGAGCTCTAAAGAAAAGTGGAGCTCTAGAGTGAAGTGGAGTTTCAGGGGTGAGGTGGCGCTACAGGGGTGAAGTGGAGCTCTAGAGTGAAGTGGAGCTCCAGGGGTGAAGTGGAGCTCTAGAGTGAAGTGGAGCTACAGGGGTGAGGTGGAGCTCCAGGGGTGAAGTGGAGCTCTAGAGTGAAGTGGAGCTCCAGGGGTGAAGTGGAGCTACAGGGGTGAAGTGGAGCTCCAGGGGTGAAGTGGAGCTACAGGGGTGAAGTGGAGCTACAGGGGTGAAGTGGAGCTCTAGAGTGAAGTGGAGCTCCAGGGGTGAAGTGGAGCTACAGGGGTGAAGTGGAGCTCCAGGGGTGAAGTGGAGCTACAGGGGTGAAGTGGAGCTCTAGAGTGAAGTGGAGCTACAGGGGTGAAGTTGAAGCTGATTGGTTTAATTTCATGTGAGTCACTCTGGTGTTAATCAGAGGTGAGATCGATACTAAGCCTCCTGGAATACATTCAGAGCCCATTGTTAGTTTGTTGGCATAAACAGATTTCGACAGAATTAGTTTATTCATATATCTTATTTAAAAAAAAAGTATCTTCTCCTTCTTTTGGGATTAACGGCAGGTTCTCCAGGATATTCTTTCCTTGGAAGGCTGCACTGCCGTATGAGTGCATGTCTCTCCACCGTCAGATTACTGTGCCTGTGTAGGTTGTGTCTGATTCTTCTCAGTGAAACTCTAGATTTCCTGAGCGATCTGTTGAGCCTCCAGTGCTTTGTCCTCTTTCTCCACAGCTTGTTGTTCTGCCTGCTTTGTCTCCAGCACTTTGAGCTCTTTCTCAAGGGAGGTCATTTGTTGGACCAGAGACGTGTTTTCTGTTGCCAGTGACTTGTACTCTTCTTTGTACTGTTTACTTCTGTGAAGATTCTGGTGACAACCATTCATTTCTTTTGTCAAGTCGTTCTTTATTTGACTGAGGTCATCAATTTCCTTTTTTAGAAAATCACACTTTGAAGAGCTCGTTGTAGGTTTTACCCCCAGATTTCTTGGTCTGGAGGAAATTATATTCCAACACCAGTTCAGCATATGTGTTCTTGCGAATGTCTTTGATCCGGTGTTGATCCTCCAACTCTGTTGCAGATTGTCATTGGTCTTCTTCAGCTCATTTAAGGATTTTGCCTTCTCCTCACTCAAGGCCTGCCAAGGAGGCTGTTTCCCATATTGGTTGGTGAGAAGCTGGAGCCTTGGTGTGACGTTCCATGGCGTCTGTGGCAACGACTCGTTCGGCCGTCATCTTTCTGCATGTTTGTGCGTCTGGAACCCGTCTGGACATTCATTTTATCTCCTGCTGCAAACGACATTCTCCCGGACAGCGGCCTTTTTCTTGGCCTCCAAAGTTTTGAGAAGTTGGCGCTTGGTTAAGCTGGTTAAAGACTGGTTAAGCTTCTCAGTCTCCTTTCTGACGGCGTGTGCCAAAAGACTTTCACTTTGCAGTTCCAACTCCAGCCCCTCAGGTTTTTCCTCAAGTTCCTCATGTTGGTCAAACACAGCATCTCGCCATTCAATTCAAATTCAATTTACTTTTGAATAAAACAGGCAAAATGTTAACCTTTGTTTTCACTCCACTCAGAGGTGAAATCTTTACAGTACATTCAGGGATCTTTATTCTCGCTCTATCAGATGCTTCACCACTCACATGGCAGGCGATGACTCTGGCCCTGCTGTCTGTTGTCATGGAAACCAGCCGGTCCCTGGCCTCCCTCAGGATGGAGCCGGCCTTCGTGCAGCTCAGGATGCGCTACGGACGGAGCAAGACGTGCACCACATACTGAACAACGTTCAAGACAAGCATTTATTTAAGATGTAAAGGTTTTATTCATCACTTTGAAGGACAACACTGACACCACTGTACCTCCTCAACACCTTCATCCCCATCTTCCTCTTTGTCCTCATCATCATCGTCATTGTCCAGCAGAGTTTTTCCTTTCTTCCCTTTTGGCTCCCCCTGAGCTTTTCCCTGCTCAGGACGACAATGAAAGAAAGCCACTTCCATTAGTTAAACTAATTGTTCAGGAATCTGACTTTACTTGAGTTTCTACACTTTTAGGACATTTTTGCATTTCAAAACAAGTTAAAAAATAGAAGTTGACTCATGAGCTGTGTCGTGTTTCATGTTTCATGTTTCAGCTGCTGGACGCAAACAGAAAATGTTATTTTATAATGTGTGTTCACGAGTATCTGTACTTCTACAAGTCAAATTTGACGATTGTTGACAACCGCGGTTCCTCATGGTTGAAATTAATTAGGAATTAATTATTATGATTATTAAAAATTATTAGTGCTGTCAAAAATAACACGTTAATTTAATTAATTGATTTGAAATGTTTAATTCGTTACATTTTTTACATAATTAACAGTTTTGTTTACTTCTGGGTTTTTCCCTCCCTTATAGCAGCATGAGCAGCGTCTCTGGATGCAGCACCGTGACTACAGAGCAGTACAGTACCAAGTGGAATAATATTAAGACAAAAAGTTCCCCGACGGCTGATTGAGAAAGTGAAAGTCATTAGTTTTACTTTGAAAAGCTGAATTTAACCACCACAGAAGAAATTCTGCAGCTAAACAGCAGGTTGCCATGTTGGCTGACCAGCAGCCACCAAACTGCTAAAGCTGGAGGAAATACTGGTAAAATATTAATTTCTCCTCTTTCTCTCTTTCCCAGGCTCTCCTGTGTACTGTGTGTGTGTGTGTGTGTGTGTGTGTGTGTGTGTGTGTGTGTGTGTGTGTGTGTGTGTGTTACAGTATAGCATTGCCACTTTGTTCATGTAATAAATTACAACTTTGTTTGTAGAAATATTCAAATTCTCAAAGTGGTGGACCTGCACTCTAACAAAACCCAGACTTATGTTAGATGTTTATTAATTAATTTATGTTTTTATTATTTTGCTGATCTTGAAGCTAAAAGGACGTTATAAAAATAGTCTTTGAGTTTAAATATACTGTAGTCTCTGTGTGTTGAGTCGACATTAATACCGTGGGTTTACCTGAATAAATATCCATTACAAGCTTCAGTCTTCAGTAGAATAACGTGATTAATGTGATTAATCGCAATTAATTACAGAAAATTGTGCAATTAATTAGTAAATTTTTTTAATCGATTGACAGCATTAAAAAGTATAAATTCATGAAAGGGTGCCATACATCGTCTGTGTGGCCAAATTACAGGATAACTTTTTTAGGGGTTTTTAATGTTGAGTTGTGTAAAATCAGAGGAAGAAAACTTGAAAGATGAGAAAAAAGATGGAAAACGATTTCATTTCACTCTAAATCAGGGGTCTGCAACCTTTATGACTAAACAAGCCAATATTGCGATCTTCTACTGACATTAAGAAAAAAGTTCAAATTGTATTCAAGACATAGAACAGTTACTATTCAGATATACTTAACCTTACTTTTTTGTGTTTTGCTAAAGCCAATTTTTACAATGTTTATCCTTGTTTTCATGGATCTTCTGCCACTTTATGCATCTTGCCCATTTCAGCTGGTTTAGTCGTTTATAGCCGCTGTGCATTTCCTAATGGTCAGTACAGTTTTAGCTGTACCAGCAGTTTTAAACTTTTTTGACTGTTATTTTATCATTGCAGCTGTTTTTCCAGTTGTTGTTTTAAAGTAGTTTTAGTTATTTATGTTTTGACTAATTCTGGCTGTTTTCAGCCTGGAGATTAGACCAATTTGGAAAAACACTGTGGTCTGAAAATGAAAAAAAGAAAAAAAGAAAGCAGAATGAATATTCATTTATAATTTTCTGGACGTTGCAGGGAGCTGCTGCAGGCAGTTGATTCAGACAATTGATGCTCAATTTGATGTATTTTAATCATTGTTTTGTTCATGTATAATTTTTACCGCTCTTTATCTCAGCCGTTACTCTGACGTTTTTACTAGATATACTTACATTTTTCTTTTCTTTTTTTATCTTTTCTGCTTTTACTGAGATCTCCATGTGAGAAAGGTGCCATATAAATACATTTTACTTAGTTACTGGCTGAAGAGCCACGTGGCTCCAGAGCCGCAGGTTACAGACCTCGGCTCTACTTGATGTGAAAATGTCTGCACTCATTTTCTTTCTGCACGTGTAAGTTTGTGTCCTGGCATGTTGGTGATCAGCGATCAGGTTGTGTCCCTATGACTGTTGTGTGTTGTGTTGTGCTGTTGTGTGTCCTCCTCACCTCCTCCAGGTAGTGGCTGTCTCAGGCTCGTGTTGTGTTGTGTGTTGTGTTGTGTTGTGTTGTTGTGTGTTGTTGTGTTCCTCCTCACCTCCTCCAGGTAGTGGATGTCCCAGGCTCGCAGCTCGCTGTCTGCTGACCCGGTCAGCAGCCGGTTCTCCTGGTTCAGCAGCACCATCCCCCACACCTTATCCACAGCAACAATAGAATAGATTCGTCATCACAGTTTGAATGAGAATCCAGCTGCAGGTGCTGGACGTCCTTCAGGTTCTGCCTCTGCTGCTAGAACCTTCCTAGGATGTGAAATGTAGAGGAAGTGGCTCGTAGCCCTGTATAGATTAATATTACTGATTCAAACTCATTCCAACGTCTTGATGTTGTCATTTCTTCTATTGTTCCGTGTTCTTTTCCCTCTGTGATCAATGGAGTATTTCTGCTCTACTCTCGCTCTCTATTCTAGACTGGAGAAGTTTCTCACCTCGCTGCGATGGCCCACAATCGTCCTGAAGCAGTGCTGAGTGTCCAAGTCCCACCACTTCACAAACGTGTCCTTGGAGCTGTGTGACAGCACACACACACACACACACACACACACACACACACACACACACACACACACACACACACACACACACACACACACACACACACACACACACACACACACACACACACACACACACACACACACACACACACACACACACACACAGGTATAGGCAGTTAATTAAAAGTGTGACATGTTAAGGGAGATTGTATAACCCCAATTAAAGATGAAGTACTGTAATTTCTGGACTACAAGCTGCTACTTTTTCCACATTCTTTGAACCCTGCAGTTATAAAACGACGCGGCTGATTTATGGATTTTTACAGTTTAACGGGCTTCATGCCGCCAGACTCTACTTCTGCATGTAGATACTTGCTGTTTTGAGCCTCTGCTTCTGCCCTATAAGTAATATTTCTGCTATGGTGAGCTTGTCTTGTGCTGCTTTCCGTGGTCCAGAGCTCCAGCAGCTGACCGCTGTGAGTGATGCGTTCAGGTGCATCACGTAAAGCCGCCTGCTGGACTCTGTGGCCGAGAAATCTTCCTCCTCAGATCACAGTCAGCAAATAACCCATTAAATACTTTATCAACAGAGATAAAACCCTGTGATTGTGTATTTCTCACTCCCCCACCTCCTCTCTCTCTCTCTCCCTCCTCCTCTCTCTTCCTCTCTCTCTCTCTCTCCCTCCCCCTTCCCCTCTCTCTTTTCCCCTCTCTCTCTTCCTCTCTCCCCCTCCCCTCCTCTCTCTCCTCACAACCAGACCGTTCAGCTGTCCTGAGTACCTCATGGGAAGGGCGACGGAGAATCCTCAACCTTTGGGGCGGTTCTTTTGGTACCATTAACAATTCCTGCAGTGGAAACCCGAAGCATAGCGGACCATATCACTCCATATCACTCCATTCCTGCACTTTTTGGGCGGTGGAAACGAGGCCTTAGTGAGCCGTTTGTTTTCAGAGGCTCCGAGCACCATTGTCATTCCAACAAACACCCAAGACGCATCGTTTTCCCTTTTCAATCTGAAAACGTTGTGTCACGAGGCCTGAAACTGGCCTGAGCAGCACCAACGTGTCTTTTTCAAATGGCCCATCTTTAATAACGCTTCAATGACGTGCTCCATGTTTTGTAATCCTAAACTGTCAATCTAATTTTTGTGCTTTTGGTGCGTTACCATGTGACCAGAAGGTTCCTGTCCTTCAGCAGCAACACTTGAGTGACGACGTCTTTGTGTCCTCTCAGCCGGTACAGCCCACACTCGTTGATGACGTCCCACACGATCACATCAGTGTCCTGGAGACAGAAAACATGCGTCACAGACTAATCTCACGTGTTCAGGCGGCGTCTCTGAACCCTCTTCCGCTCACTTTGGATCCGGTAACGAGTCGCGCTCCGAGTGCGTCGTACTGAATGACGCTGACCGCAGACTTGTGGCCGTTGAAGGAGACGTTGCTTTCGCCGTTGAGCAGGCTGAAGATTTTGACGGCGCCGTCCTCGTATCCCACGGCGAGGTGGAGTCCGTCGGGGGACGGACACAGGAAGGTCACCTCGTGTTTCTGACCCTGCAGGATGAGGACCTGGAGGAAGATCAACGCCACAACAGGAAGGAGAACAAAACCGTGAGGAACCAGGAAAGTTTTGATTTCAATCTGATGCGACACGTTGAAAAGTCTCGTCTCACTCGTCACATTTTGTCCCGTTAAAACAAAAGCTGGTGCCGCGGGGAGAAAACTCACTTTCCTCAAAGCGCCTTTTGAGTTTGATGATAATTAAGTTGACTTCAATTTTGCTCCATAAAGATTATCTCATGATAAAAAAAAATATTTTTTTAAATATATAAGAACTATATTTTTTCATTAACCGTCTTTAACACCAATTGGGAGTTAACAATAGTTAACTTTGCTAACCACAACCAACAATGTATTAATATCCAATAATGTGAACAATCAGACCTGTAATAAAGCCAATAATAGTAAATGTCTTTACAAGCAAAGTCCAAGTGCGAGAACAAGGTTATTCTTTTTATTATTTAGCCAGGAGAAGCCCATTGAGATTAAGGCTCCGTTTACACGACAACAAATTCGAGTGTATCCGCAAAACTTTCTTCATATTTGGGGGGTCCGTTTACACGACACCAGTGTTCTGATGCACTGTATCCACAAAGTTTTTAATCCGGCTCCCAAAGTGGAAAGATTCTTTCACGGTGCAAATCCCTCCTACAGAGACTGATGGAGGCTACAGAGCCTGTTACTGCTCATCTCCTCCTCCCTCCTGCTCATCCAGTTGTAAACAAACATGGCGGCTACGTAGCGGTACGACCCGTAGTGGTACGACCCGTAGCGGTACGACCCGTAGTGGTACGACCCGTAGCGGTACGACCCGTAGCGGTACGACCCGTAGTGGTACGACCCGTAGTGGTACGACCCGCGGTCCATATTCTAGTGTTATGGTCCAGATCAGTAGTTTAATAGTTGAGACTCTCCCTGATATCATCGATGCCTCATCAGTCCATACGGATGTCAGGTTCTCTTCATTTTCTTCACCTTTATAGTGTTTTGTTCTCTGCACACGTCTGTGTAGTTTCATTACAAAATCAAGCAACAGCGCCCTCCAGTGGCCCGGCATACTAACTACATCGTTGTCTCTGTGTCCGCTGCTGCAGTGGAAACACTCTTCTTTTTTTTAGCGGATTAGGTGTTGTTATGTGAACCGTTGTCGTGTAAACGGGGCCTAATAAGCTCTTTTTCAAGTGTGTCCTGGAGAGCTGGGGGGGCTGAGGGTCTTGCTCGGGGACCCCCCCCAGACTGTGGGGGAAACCGGAGAACCCGGAGGAACCCCACACACACAGAGAGAACATGCAAACTCCACACAGAAAGGCCCTGCGTTTGAACCCACAACCTTCTCGCTGTGAGGCGTGTGCTGACCACTGCGCCCCCGTGTGGTCAAAGGTAGAAGGTTTGTCTGGTCTGGAGTCTGGATCAGGTTCCTGGTCCAGGTGGATCTCACCTTCTCCCCCTTGCGGACATCCCAGATGAAGACGTGTTCGCATGCGGCCACAGCGACGTAGCGTCCCTTCTCCCCTCCTCGAAGGGTCACGAAGGCGATGTTGGCTTTCTGACTCCCGATCACGCCGAAGACGGCGCTGGAAAGGTAGCGCAGGTACTGCTTGGTCAAACCCATGACCGGCGGCGGGAAGTGATGATGGATCCTGATGCACAGAAACAGGAAAAGGATTGATTGAAATGGATCAAAACATTGACAGAATAGAAAAGACAAACTAAAGAAAGGACGGCAGTGACACAGGGAGAACTCATTCTTCTGAGGTATTTTACGGCATTAAGACACGAGGCGCTTTACTGAGGAATTAAAAAAACACTGAAGCAAACAACTAAGAATCTTAATCGTAGAGAAAGAAAGAAATCAGTGTTTTCTTTTAAATCACCAAAGAGTATCAGGCAGCCAGCAGGGGGCTCTGTGGTCTGCTGCGGTCAGTATGGATCCAGATCCAGATCCAGATCCAGAACCAGATCCATCGATCCTTTACTGTCATTCTATAATATCTGAGAATAATATATATAATCAATCAATAAAAACTTAGAAAAACCCCCTGCTAAAAACAAAGAGGGAGCCGTCACTAGAACACACGCCTCAGCTCCACCTCTCAACCTACAGGACCCGAAGGATCTGCTGCCAGGAACCTTCCGAAGGTTCTCATGTGTCAGGGCTGCTCAGCCAGCGGTGAGCTCCAGAGCATTCGGCAGGTGATCACAGCATTAGGACGTGATCGTTTAATACGCATTATTTGGATCTAACAGGAGCTGGAAACACATTCCTGACCACTCAAAGTACATTGGTATCTGGTCTCTTCTGCAGACTAGAACCAGGGGGCTGGTTGGGGGGTTCTGCTGGACAATGGAACCTGGCTCGCCAATGTTTCATTTTTCAATTTGTACTGCATTAAATTCAACGTATTGTGTACACTGCCACTGCAGGATGTACACAAACTGTGTACATCAAACTACATCCAGGTAAAAAGCAAAGGAAGTCACATCAGGAATATATATGACAAGTACAGAAATACTACAAACAATCTTGTTGGTGAAAATTGAAGAAGGAATTTTTCGTTCAATTCAATTCAATTGAACTTTATTTGTATAGCGGTAAACCACAGTCATTTCAAGGTGCTTTCAACAGACAAACTCATTCTCTTCCTCTGAGTCTGGTTCTGCAGTGGAGGAGAAACCTGCGGAACCAGATCAGAGGAGCAGGAATCTGCAGAACCAGAGTCAGTGGAGGAGAAACCTGCAGAACCAGACTCAGAGGAGGAACCTGCAGAAACAGACTCAGAGGAGGAGAAACCCGCAGAACCAGATTTCAGAGGAGAAACCTGCAGACTCAGAGGAGGAACCTACAGAACCAGACTCAGAGGAGCAGGAACCAACAGAACCAGACTCAGAGGAGCAGGAACCTACAGAACCAGACTCAGAGGAGCAGGAACCTACAGAACCAGACTCAGAGATGTGTGCAGATCTGCGTGTAGACATCTCATAGATTTCATATTGAAGAGATAAAGCTTTACTGAAAAGTGATGATACACAAAAAAGCCTTATCCCAGATTACTTCGTATATCAGTGTGGAATTACGCGTTAATAACGCGCCAAACTGTTTGGAATGCTTTATTGTCTCGTTTTTGTACCTTGAGCAAGTTAGTCATTTTTATTTGATGAAATCTGTAGTTTGTAAACGCGATCAAATGATCGTTAGTTGATAAAAACATCTAATACTTAAATTAAGAAAAACGTGTTGAGTTGCGTAATTGTTCGTTTTTAAACACAACACTACCCGCGCGAGCGGAGTTTTACAAAATTAAGCCGATCAAGCGCTATACATGTCAGTATCCGCCCATCAAACAGTCCCTTTACATCAAATCGAGCGCCCCTAACTACATTAGTCCGGCAGCTTCAGAGCCCACGTGGTTGTATTCCGGAGTAAATGCGCGTTTTAAAGTCAGACTTAACGGAGGCTTGTGTGATCAAATGTTAGATAGTATGTTAGTATTTCCGTTGTCGCCGTAAAACGTTACAGTTTATAAAATGTTGTCTTCTTACCTCTGATTAGCTGCCGCTAAGCTATTCTCTGTTTTCCTTCCTGCGCTGCTCTTTCAGACCAAACTAATCTATCACTGACACTGAGAAAGATCAGTCTTTACCTATGTAAAGTTCGAGAATATACAGACATATTTCTACACAGTGAGATAGTATATGGATTTCTTTAATCAATGAATGTTGTCTAACAGAATACGTGAGTTATGTATGTGGTTGTTTATCGGATTAGCTCTGTTGCTTTTGTCTTCGCTCACATCTGAGTCAGTTTTTGGAAAATAAACTAAACAAAAAAACATAGTTCTTCACGATGCATTCTTTTCTATATCCGTTACAGAATCTTAAAATGCAGATGGGACTCTTTTTTCTGTAGTATTACAGTTTATATATATCTATGCGATATATCGTGACTTCTCAAAGCGGAAGTGTTTTTTTTTTATTAGTCACCTGATTGTCGCAAAAGAAAAGTCAAGTCAACGGAAATAAAGTAAACTTTACCGGAAGTGTGTGCTTGTAGTGCTCACAAGAGTTAAAGCAGACGTTCCAGTCTAAATATGTACTTTCTGTACTGAGTTTGCATGTTCTCACTGTTGTGGTTTTGTTTTTATTGGAACTCCCGCTGACTCCCACTTTACAAAATCGTTTGAGATAATTTGGTGTCTGTGATTGTTATAACATGTGAGTATTTAGTATTGTAACTGTGAGAACACCATCCAGCTGGTCAGCACCTTCCTTAAGCACCCGTCCCGGTATGTCATCAGGTCCCCCTGCCTTCCGGGGGTTCACTCCCCTCAGGGTTCTCTGGACATCGGCTGTATCCCGGCTGTATCCCGGCTGAGTGGCTGCTCATCGGAGCGAAGGGTGGATTTCCTCGCTGGAGTCGTGTTGAGTGCCTCAAACCTTGCAAAGTGGTTGTTGAGGTTGTTCATGATGAAACTGTTTAGGTTCAATCACGTTCTTTGATATTTTACATTCCCGCTGCATTGAAATAGCCAGTAAATGAAAGAGAAACTTTAATAACTGAGGATGAAAGAAACTCAGTGTTTGTCTGCTGAATTATTTAACAGTTTGATCCTCAGCTGATCCAAACAAACAAGCACAAAAATACATATTTATTGTTATCGCCCCATTGATGACTTGTTGTTTGCTGCCTTTCTGGTTGTCTGTTTCCATTTGAACTGAGTCTGACGATTCAAAAATAGAAGTCTCAAGTTTTGTGTGTTTTTGTAAAAGCTGACTTATAAATTCTGGTTTGTGCTTCTGAATCAGATACTAAATTTTTCAATTAGAATAAGAAGTAAAACATTGTCAAATAAAATAAAGATTAAATTAAATTAAATTAAATCAAATTAAATTAAATTAAATCAAATTCCTTTTTGGAATTATTTTGAAATCCCTCACCGGAAGCTACTGTATAGATTGCTCCACCTTCGCTGTGCAGCATCACCTCCTAGCATGTCAGCTAAGTGTGTAAAACGAGGTATTCAGCACTTTTAAATGTCTTTTTCCCTCTTGTGGTTTTGTTCGTCTGACAAAATGAAAACGCCGAGAAACTAAAAAACCTCCCGAGTCTTTTACACCGTCGCTTCCGGATTTAGTCTTTATTTTTGACCTTTTTTGGAGTGCTCTGCCTGGAGGAACTGGAAGTAGTTTTGGTAGGTTTCTCATGATTCTGTTGTTAAAAGACATTAAATGACCAAAATGCTGTTTTAAAAAACATTTTACTAAGATAACCATCCTCCCCGGAGCAAAGTAATCTGTGTAGGAAGTTCAGTTTCCCTAAGGAAGTTCATGATGGTGAAGGTAACGAATGCCCATCAACAAACACTGATGTTATTTTAACTAAATACTATTTAATTAGTAGAAATGTTGCATTCTGATAGGGTTTTTTTTATAATTTTTTAATATTTTTATTGCTTTAAAATTGAATATCTTTACTTATCTATGCTTTGTGGAATTACTCACTCAACACATTTGATAAAAAATAAGATTTGTATTAATCTGGGTGGTACATGTTGTGTTTTCACTCAGTGTTTTGACCCACAAGTCCTCCTAAATATGAACAATAGCAGAAACACAAAGCTCAGTTCTCATATTGGAAGCTGTGAAAAAGTTTGCAGACCCTTTCCATCTATTGTTATTGTTGTTGTTGTTATTGTTGATCTACGGTGGGAGCCTCTGAAAGAGAAACAGGACTCGGTGGTTTCACAGCTTGAGGTCTGTTCTGCATGTCAGATGGTTTTTATCGAAGCTCCATTGCTCTCTGTACAAAGTGCCTCTGTCATGCATGTGATTAATGAACCATGGAGCTCATCTCGAATGAGCTGATCATGTCATTACATGCAGGGTTCATGGTTATCAGCTTTGTCCGTCCCTATATTTATTTATTTTCTTTGCAGCTTCATCCCAGCTGATTGTGGAGGGAGACTTTGTGCAACCTGCAAACACAAAGACAATCACACATTAGTTTAGATCCGAGCTGTCAAACACATTTCAGCTCAGGGCCACACACAGTCCCAGTTCATCTGGAGTGGCCCGGCGCAGTAAAATAATGCTGTAATAACCTTCAAAGCTTTTTCTCTGTTGCCTAATGTCTATATATTTACAAAAGCAAATATCTTCTGTGGAAAATGATTCTAAAAAGCCAATTTAATGAAACCCTCTGGTGCAAATTACAGTGAAATGTTGCACAAAACTTCTCCTACAGCTGTTGCATTCTGGGAGTTTTTATAAAATCCCCCTGACAGCGTGGCTTTGAGGCTAATGCTATCTTGTTGTGCTTCATGGCAGCATCCCCAGTATCTCAGCTCGGGTCTCTGTTGTGTCGTTGCTCTTATGAAATTTGTAAAACAATCAGTGTTTTCTTTGGAATTTTTACGAATTGCCGGGTGGTTTAGCGGCCGGACTGGAGCCTCTTGCAGGCCAATTTTGGCCCACGGGCCTGATGTAGTGATGAGTTAACCTCTAAATTAAAAAAAAAAAAACTTGCATATAAACACACACACAGAACTCCACACAAGAAAAAGTCTCCAAGCCAACTTGTTTACTTTCGGCAGTAATTGGGTGGTTGGATTGAGGATCTCTGTGTGTCTCTGTCTGCAGCGGTTGGGAGATCCAGTGTGAGAGGGGATGGATCCTCTGGGCGCCCGCTCGCGGTTCCTGGATGTTCAGACTCTCCCCACATGGCAGCAGTGGCTGGGCGAGGACGTGGAGCGGCAGCCGCCGCCGGACCTCAGCAACAGTCTGCCCAGCATGGAGTCCTTCCCCTCACCTTTTCCCTTCAGAGCCGACATCAACCGCAAGATCATCCTCTTGTGAGTCATTGAAGGCCGGCACACGCTACAGGATCATCGGGCCGATCTTAGTCCCGATCTCCCCCGAGAACCGGGAGCACAGGCCCGATTGTTGAATGTCTGCAAAAAAAAAATCATGTCTGATATTCTTGTAGTGTGTTCTGCTAGAGAGGAGCCGACCAGCAGGGGGCGTAACGTCACATGTACCAGTATGAAAACCAATCAGGCTGAACGCTGCTTCTGCAGCCAAAGCCAGAAAGTTCATGACTTGTTAATGCTGACTTCATGAGATTATACGATATTCATTCATTGGACAATACAAGCAGATGTGCACGGCGCTGTGATGACTCACTGTCACTTTATTATTCCTCACTGCTCTTCTTTTACTTTACATTTTACTTCCACCTGTTCTGAGGCTGAGTTTCCTCCGTGTGAGTGTGTTTCGTGTTGGAATATTAATTCATCACCGTGACGACAGGAGTAGTTCTGCTTCCATAAATTCATGGTTCTGCAGTTCTGTCAGCGTGAGCATTATTATTAAGCTCATTATTCCAGATCAACCCTCGTGGAGCCAAACAGACTAGGAACAAGTCAAGAACAAGAACAAGAACATCCTTTAAACTTTGAACAAACAAACAAATCCTGGTCACTGGGGCTTTGAAGTTCAAAGCTTTATTTAAGCTTAAGTTTTATTAGGTCATAAAGATTGTTCTAAACACTCCGTCTCCACTGCGCTGTGCTCGTGAGTATTCCTAGTGGGCGGGACAAACCGTGCACCAATCAGGATATTGTAAAAATAGGCAGGTTACTTGCCAAGAGATCTGATTGGTCAGTAGACTGCGCCTTCGTTCTCTGCTCCGGTACATCAGATTTATCCCAGTAAGTGAATCAGCTTCGCAGTACTTAAATCCCAGGTTAATCCTGAAGTTCCCTCCATAAAAGAAAATCCTGAGTCGTAACTTCAGCCCCAGGTTGATTTGTGGCAACATGTTTGTTTACATCTACCAGCCGTGTTTTAGACTGAATGGTGCAGCAGATAAATGAAAAAATACTTCAAATAGCGATACAAGCATGAAATTTGGTACATATTCTCTCCAGAACCCACTCTATCAAAACATCCGGGTAGCCGCCCAAAAATCCAAAATGGTGACCCAAATTCCAAGATGGCTGCCCAAAAATTAGTTTTTTCCTTTGTAACTCGAGGGGCGTTGGTTTTATGCCCCAATAATGTGTGAAAGTCGTATATAAAGTTGAATATTGCAGACAATTTGGTACCAGTTGTATGTCTGTATCTATTATGGTTCTTGAGCTACAATGCATAGGCACTTCTACAGACGTGAAAGAGCAAAAAAAAAGACTATATGAGCCATAACATTGAAAATATGGATTTTTAAATGTAGGTATGTATTGCAGTCAAATATGAACATGGCTATTGTGGATATTTCTGGCACTGACAGCATTTCTGTAACTTTGGTCATTCATATGATTCACCATCCACACCTGTATGTGTTGATCAGTCGTGACTGCAACGCTACGGCTGCTCTTTTGGAGATAAGACGAGCAAAGTCATATCTCCTTTCTTGGCAACAAAGTGACTGTGTGCACAGTCTGCAACTACACCTCACATTTGCAACTGCAGAGAGCAGTACAGGTGAGACCCAGTCTGTAGCACTTGCACCTGTCACAGACAGGTTTACAGCAACATTTGGTGAGCTGTTCGCAGCTCTTGGCAATTGGAGAATTCGCAGTCGAATAGACCTGCCATTCTTCATCGACTTTTTGCCACCCCGAGTCAGCAGGGTTCATTTCTTCCGGCTGACACTGGGTTGCCTGGGCCCAAACACAGCCAGCCTGGTCGGCAGCACGTCTGGTGTGTTGGAGTAGAGCTGCTTTGGTTGGTGGGATTGACTCATAAGGCCTTTGTTTCCTGGCAAACATGTGAAGCCTGGCCTCATCCACAGTTGCAACTGTGCTTGATCTGTCATACATTAGAGTGACATACTTTTCCAGGATCTCCAGGTCACAAGCCTCAACTGTGGCAGGGTAAACGCTCAGTTTAGAGAATACAGAAGAGACCTCGGGACGTATATCCCATGTTTGCCATGCGGTTTTCTTGCACTTGTTGCAGAAGGCTGAAACAGTGCCACATCCTGTACAGGCATGACAGAATAGCAAGCCTTTGACCTTATCCTGGCCAACATCATGGATCATGTCATGCACACTTAACCAACGGAGGTTCTGGCCTTGTCCCAATGATATCCACATGTGCTGCAGCCCAGATTCTTGAAGGCTGATGAAGACACTTGGTGCCAAGACAACAACATCTGTGTCATTTGATCGTGATGGATTGGCTCCCATGTTGACAGAGTCGGCTGTCAGCTTCCTCGTGAGAGCATCCATCCAGCCCATCAAGGTCAGTTTCACCAGTGCTCAGGACAGCCGGTCCCTTTGTAACAATCACCAAGTTTGTAGCAGACATTTGAGCAGCCTTGTCAGGAAGAAAGTGGTACAATTCAGTCCTATTGTCACTGTGTCTCAAGAAGTTACGGCAGTTAGATGGAATTGCATTCTTGTTTGTTACTTTGCGTCCCCCCCCCCCCCCCCCCCCGGCCACCTTTGGACCTGGTTTCAGCTTTAAGACTCGTTGGGCTGTACACATCAAAGACTAGATGTGTCAGTTGGTATTTGTTGCTGTACATGTGTATTACTGGCAGGAAGTCGAGAACTGCATAATCCTCAAATGTCTTGGATCTTTTGGGAGGCAGGCAGGCCATGGACCAGAGCTGAGCCATCTACAATGAGAACCTCTGCCTCAGGTTCTTGGTAAACCGATGGGGCATACGTTTCAAAGATACAGGTCAACTGAGACTTCTGGCAAGTGTACAGTCTTCCTTCCTCACTCCACCCTGTCTAACTAAATCTACCAACTACTTTCTACCAGCTGATCCATATGGGGCTATTAGACAATATTTGGGAAACTAAACTAAGCTACACCACAACTAGTACTCGTCTACTATGTTAAAGTTAGTAAAGCTAAGCACAGCATAGATAAGCAACGTCAGCTGACACTGAACCCCATGCTGAGTTTCACAGCAGTGAAGTCACCAGTGTACCCTGGTTGTGCATTGACATTCTCTCTTTTAGACGAACACCACCACCGAGAAAAGAAATGGAGATACATACACTTACAAACTAGTAGTTTCAAGGATGCCCATGGCATTAAACACTGCTAAATTGCACATAACATTTTGTGCATTCTACTGATCCCGAAACAACATAATTTGAAGATTATTGCCGCCATATTGGATGCCATCTTAGTTTGTTTGTACTATAAGGAATATTTAAGAGAACTGCACATTACTTGCGCTTCTAAAAGCATGTAAAAGCAAAACAAATGTCAAAAGAATGATGAGCAGCACATTGGTACAGATCAAAACCTTGATGGGCCATTAGAGAACATACATGCCAAATGTGATGCTTGAATCATTAACTGAAGTATTTTAGTGTAGAATTTAAATTAACTGCTGCACTAGAAGTCACATTTGACTACGAAAGATTTGGAATATTGAGTGTGAATAACATAGACCTATATATATAGTTTTCTAGAAGTCTATGGTGCAGAGCCTGATACTCTGTGTTGAGCTCTGTCGTCACACTGTCAGATCAGAAGAGGGAGATCTTCTGTCTCTTGTGATCATCAAGTGTGTGTCTCTTGATAGGTGAAGATTTAAAAAATCCTGTAGTGTGTACACACACACACACACACACACACACACACGAAAGATGCAAGCTAAACAATAAGTTAACCGTTAAAATTTTCGGTGCAAACTCTTCTGGAACACACAATACATGACAGATTGATCTTTTTTTTTTTTTTTTTTTATTATCACGCTTTTAACTATTTATCATAAATCATTATCACAATACTAAACATCATTGTGCAGAAGTTTGTTGTTCTTTCCAGTCTAATTGTATTGTATGCATGTATGATTGAAATCTGCTTCACCTGAGATTACTATCTATCTCTTTATCACACTGAGCTCATGAGTGATACAGCTGGTACTGATGTTACATTTAAAAATCAGTTTAGGCAACGAGAGACACTTTTATCTGTGTGAGAAAAATCCTTTTTTATACTCAAATGCAGAAAAGTTGTTAAAAATTGTAAATATTCCACAGAGAAAACATAATCACAGCACTTTGATAACGCAGTGACAAAAAAGAGCCACATGAACAGGAGAGACGACTCTTGTTGCTCTGCAGGTCGTTACTGCTCTCCATCTGTGAGGTGCAGGGAGGAGTTTTGTGTTCGTGTGCTTCCTGGGTCTCCTCACATGCTTCGGTGAAGCAGTCCAGAGTCCAGACCTTCACATAAATCCTCTTTGTGGAGGAGCACATGACTCTCCGCTGCCTGACTCGGCAGCGTTTTCTGTCTGAGAGCCTCGTTGTTGCAGCTCGGTCATCGAGAGCTCCACATTCCTGCAGTGATTACATGACGCAGCTCCAGCCCAGCCTCGAGCGGCACTTCCTCTTTAACCCTGTGATCACATAGCAAACATGCTCACTGAAGACACTTCAGGCCCTGTGTACACCACAACATCTCAAGTGGAAACGCAAAGGTTTTGCTTTCTCCTCTCAGAAAGGGTTTGTGTTTACACGGCGACATTTTGAAAACGAAGTCCGTTTACATGGCAACGGCAGAACCACTGAAAACAGTGTAATATTCATGTTGGGCCACAAGTTGTCGCTGTCTTTTGTTATGAAACCACACAACGATGCGCAGAGAGAACAAAACATAACTGATCACAAAGGGAGAACACAGACATTGTTGTGGGCAGACGACAACCTTGGTGACTGTCAACTATAAAACTACCTGGTGGAGTCCCTCAGGGCAGCGTTCTCGGCCTGCTATCATTTGTTTTTGTTACTCCAGTTCAAGTTCCAAAATATCATGGGTCTGCTTTATTTGTTATGTTTATTACTGCTAAACACACGTGGTTTTCAAAACGTTACCGTGTAAACACAAAACTTTCCAGAAACGGAAAGACGGAAACCAATTTTCACTGGAAATGTCGTGTCAACGAGGCCTAAATTACAAATATGGATGAGAATCTGTGTTCATTTCCATGTAATGAACATTTAGTTTTGTAGAGAGGCTGAAGGGCATGTTAATTCTTTTGACTATTTTCAGACTTTTATAGATTACTTGGACTCCTCGCAAATCACTGTTTTTTTTCTTTACTCGATATATGTTTAGATTTAATCCTCCATATCAGCTGCTTCATCATTTAGACTGGGATGGATCACTAACAATGTCCTGTCGATCTAACCGAGCCCTTCTACCACACTTAAAAAGAGATGACTGGCTGCTAATTTAATGGTCACAACACAATATGTGTCTGTACTTCAGGTTTATAGATTCTAAATTATATATTTTATATATTTAACATTAAAATACATCAATATTTTTCACTAAATATGAAAAATTCAAATTTTATATGTAAAATTTTATTCTGCTTCTTTTTTTTCCTATTTTCTTTTTCAACAATTTACTACATGCCAGCAGTTGCTTATCCATACATCCATCTTCTGTGGAGCTTCATCCATCATCTTTGGCAGTATGACGGCAGGATACACGCTCGACATGTCTCCAGTCGATCCCAGAACAAACACAGACACACACTGGCATTAACCTTCACTCGAACTTTCTGAACTGTGGGAGGAAAGTTCAAAACATTTCAACTCTGCACAGAAAGGATCTCAGCTGGACCACCACGACACCACCGTGCTCATTTCTGCTTAAATGTTTCTGCTCTGGATTTTTAAAGTTTTTTTTATTATTTTATAGTTTTATAGAACTGTATTAATCACTGTATTAATCCCCGAGGGGCAAATTCATACCGATTGACCCATCGGTAGCAGCCGCACAGAGCAGCGCTCGAGGGGACCTGGGGGGGACCTGGGGGGGACCTGGGAGGGACCTGGGGAGGGTCCTGGGGGTCTTGCTCCGGGACCCCCAGTGCATGTTTTTGGGAATATGGGAGGAAACTCACGCACACACAGAAAGGCTGGTCTTGAACCCACAACCTTCTTGCTGTGAGGCGAGAGCGCTAACCACTGCCCACCGTGCGCCATCCAGAACTGTATGGATGATTGCATCGGTTTCCTGTGTTCACACACGTCTGCAGCTTCCTTCTTCCTTATGTCTCGCTGGTTTGACTTGTTTACATCGAGGCTTCTCCCTCACTGAGCTCCTGCCAATAAAAGCCGACTGCAACATTTATTTTGCTCTCCGATCTGAAAGAGATGTGTTGAGGTGTCACTACTTTACCACTCCATAGTGAGATGTCGCTGTGTAGCAGCTCTGACCCCAGAACAGGCTACGAGGAGGCTTCAATTAAGCTCCAAAGAGGCTAAAAGCAGCTTTATTTCAAGCTCAAAAGAGGTTCTGAACATGGTAATTACAGGTTTCTATTAGGCTAGAACCAGACTCTGAATGGGCTCAAAACAGACTTAAAATAGGCTCAAAATAGATTTGAAATAGGCTCAAAACAGATTGAAAAGGGACTTAAAACAGGATGAATACAGGCTCAAAACAGTGCACACAGAATAGTTTTACCGTCAATAGGAATGAAAGGAATAGCCACAGTTTGAATATTTGTGGCAGATTTAAACAGAAGATAAGACTCGATAAAACATGACTAAATAATAAAATAAAAAATAAAAGAAATCCCTCTTGGTCCGAGTAGCTGAAATTCTCTTGTGATCTTTTAACACACGCTGGGATGTTTCCACATTATTCTCTAAACAAACCCTGGAGGGGATTCGGAGCAAAGAGATCACTGAACAAAAGCATAAAAGAAGCTTTATGATCATTGCAGAATAAATAAAAGCCGTTTTGTCACCATTAGAAGACGGCACTAACATGTTGCACTGTGAACTCCTGGTACTAGTTTAGGTTCCTCCCACAGCCCAACAACTTTTCAGGTGAACTGGTCACTCTAAATTGTAAGTGTGAAAGTGAGTGTGTGGCTGTCTTTTTGTTTTTGATCCTTCGATGAACTGGTGACCTATGACACACACACACACACACACACACACACACACACACACACACACACACACACACACACACACACACACACACACACACACACACACTTTGAAAGGCTCCGAAGCCCAGACCACAACAGTAGTGATTTGTCCTTGTGTCTCCATGTTTACTCGGAGTGTCTATGTTTGAACGTGTCTCTTTCCACATCAGCACCGGGGACATCGCCTTGTTGAACTGCACAGCCATCGTGAACACCAGCAACGAGTCCCTGAGCGACAAGAACCCCGTGTCTGACAGCATCCATCAGCTGGCCGGACCCGAGCTCAAAGACGAGCTGCTCAAGCTCAAAGGTACCGAGGAAGCGGGAAGAAGCTCTCGCATCAGCTCCTAGTGACTCAACCGGTCCTGCCCAGTCTTTCCTCCTACAACTATTATTATTTAAAGATAATAATACATCAGTGTGTCGATAGAAATTCACTGTAAACAAACTTTGAAAAGAGGGATTACAATCACATTTTAATGCCTTCATGCTAAACGGTGGCAATAAAAATGTGAAGCTTTAAATTTCTTAGTTTTCTGCATTAAGTGGGCAATTTTCATAATTATTACTGGAAAGAAAAGGAAAACATCAGATCGTATTTCAATATTCAGACTTTTTTTTGTTTTTCATGACTTATCAGTTATCGTCACTTACATGTTAATTCAACTTTGAAAAGATTTACCTTCGCGTTTCTTTAACCAAAACTGTGTTTTTCCACATAATTTCATCATTTTGATATGCGGTGGATGATTTGTGTGCAGCTTGTCGGACGGGCGACGCCAAGCTGACCAAAGGTTTCAATCTGGCGGCGAGGTTCATCATCCACACGGTGGGGCCCAAGTACAAAAGCAAGTACAGGACGGCGGCAGAGAGCTCGCTGTACAGCTGCTACAGGAACATCATGCAACACGTCACGTAAGAAACGGCAGCTCAGTCACTTTGTGTTCTAAATGTCCAAACACACGTTTGCATCAGGGGGATTTCACACCCAATGTCTTTAGGTCAAAGCGTGAGAAAGGGAAGAGCTTAAAGTAATTCCCGCAAGTAATGTAATAATTTTGGCCTTTTTCAATGTCGAGGATGCAATAACCTGCAAATAGTGGAGTAGGATATTTAAAGCAAGAGTACATTTTGCTAATAATCTAGTATTATTATACAATAAAAGTTTTAAAAAATCCTTTTAGGCAATCATCTAATAATACCTAAATAAAACTGCCTTTTCGCAGGTTTTGTGCAGTTTGATTATCTAAAATGTCAGGGTTTTGGTTTTCCTCCATTCCAAGAAACACCTGCAAAAAAAATATGTATTTCTATGTAAATAAATAATAATTTAGTTTTACCTTCCACTTATTTGCATTGATTGGCTTTTCTTCCAAAAACCTAACAGAAAGAAGTCATACTGTAATAATATGTACAGCAGACGTCCTTCCCCTTTACGCTTTCTGCTTTACTGTAAAAGCTTTTCTTTAAAATGTTGAAGAACTTCTGTCATTTCATCACAATTCTGAATGAATGAAATAAATGAAATAAACAATCTCCGGGTATCAGCTACACAAACTTTTCTCTCAATATAACAATGATTTACTTCAAACAACAGTCATTACAAACGGTCCTTGTGGAGGAAAAATAAAGTCTCTTCATCTAACTATATCACCACATATTGTTTTACAAATTTAAGATTCATATTCTGATCTTCTAAAATAAAAAAATGTTAGTTCAACTTTTTCCTTTTTTTTCAATCATGATTTCTCCTAAGAAATAAACAAGTGGTGAAACCCTCGCCACCGCATGTAGTAGCCTCCATGAATACATGGTAGACCTCGTCAGACTAACCACTGTGGCTCAGAGTGTGAGAAAGGGTTGGTTTTTCCTCTCCTCGCCACAGAGAGCAGTCGATGGCTTCGGTCGGTATCTGTGTGGTCACCACAGCTAAGAGAGGTTACCCGCTGGAGGACGCGACACACATCGCTCTCAGTAAGTCTCCCCACCGCTGCAGTACATGGCCTCACTCTCTGCTCTCTGCAGTGGTTTTACACTCAGACGCTTGAACACAGTCGCTTGGAAACCAAATAATAAAAGCATTTTGCACAGGCGTGACTCCTGGCTGGTAAATAGTGGAAGTTAGATGAACGAATGGTACGAAGAGACGGAGCCTGGCAGATAAACTCAAATGTCAGGATCACATTATAGTCGCATAATAGAAACAACGGACAGTCAAACAACATGTGACATGCACATACTTCTGCAGGAAATAAAGCGTGTGTGTGTGTGTGTGTGTGTGTGTGTGTGTGTGTGTGTGTGTGTGTGTGTGTGTGTGTGTGTGTGTGTGTGTGTGTGTGTGTGTGTGTGTGTGTGTGTGTGTGTGTGTGTGTGTGTGTGTGTGTGTGTGTGTGTGTGTGTGTGTGTGTGTGTGTGTGTGTGTGTGTGTGTGTGTGTGTGTGTGTGTGTGTGTGTGTGTGTGTGTGCGTGTTCCTAGGAACAGTGCGCAGGTTCCTGGAGAACCATGGGAACAGCATTGAGACGGTGGTGTTTGCAGTGTCGGACACAGAGGAGGTTTGTATGTTTTCTGAAAGAACGGGGGCTGCAACTAGACTTTTCCACTTATCGATTATTGATTGAACCATAATAAATCCTTCTTAAGCTTTCAAATTTAAATGTGACACCGTCATTCCTGCTAAAACGTTTCCTTGCTGCAGAAGAACTTCATGCAGAAACGACTCAGCAGAGACAAAGAGAAAGGAAGGAGATGGTTCACTTGGTTGAAAACACAATAGTACTTTCTTTGTGTTGATTGTGTCATTGAAAGAAAATAACAGCTTAAAAAACCTTTTTTGTTTAAGTTCTATTTTGCATCTTGTGAAAGGTAAATTTATTATCATCAGAAAAATATTTAAAAAACTATTTCTTCACCTCTTGGTTGTAATAAAAAGTTTCATAGGTTTTACTCCAAACGAACAATAACCAACTAATACACCGACGTACTTCAACATACAGTACATTCATTATTCCCACTTTAAAATGTCACAGTGTTGAAAACAAACAAGTGCAGAACGTCAGTCTATCATGTGTTTCACCTCCATTTCCCAGAAGGCAACACTTAATGTGGAGTTTTTGATTGCAGCTCTTTTAACACATTAATCTATCTTTCTCTGTCCGACCAATCAAAACAACTCACAAACTTAAACTTAGTAGTTATATTAATGGTTATAATGAATATATTAATAGTTTTTATTTCACTGGAGTCAAAACTGAGAGAGGATGAATGTACATGATGGTGACGAGAATATGTGTGCAAGTGCTTATTTTAATTACTTATCTTTTTGTACTTATCCTAGCCTTTTAGTCATATTTTATAACTTCTATCTGGCTGTTCCACTTTAAATTTCAACATTCACAGATCCAGGCAGTTTAGAGTGACTGCAGGAGGGAATCCGGTGTACCAACACTGTGAGAACATGCTTTGCCACAAAGTTACTCGAGTAGCTGTGCTGAGGGATCGTCGCCCTTTTACCTTCTGACATTGGTCAGATAGCTGCTTTAGGGCAACGTGGTGGCAATTGTGGGACTAACTTTAGTGATGAGTGATGATCAGTGTCCTGTTTGTGTCTGGTTCCAGCCGGTGTTCAGGAAGCTGCTGCCTCTGTACTACCCCCGCTCTGAGGAGGAGGAGAGGACGAGCCTGCCTCTCATCCCCGCCGACATCGGCAACTCGGAGGGTGAACCCGTCGTCCCAGAGAGACAGATCCGCATCACGGAGAAACCGGGCAACCTGGAAGGTACAAACCTCCAACACTCTTCCTGGAATTGTAAGGAAGCACAGTGTCTGAGTCAGGAAGGGATTCATAAATGTAGACCTATTTGTTCAAGTGGTTAAAGTTCAAGTTTTGGAATCGCGGTTTCCTCTTCAGTCCAACCTAAATTCTCTTTTTAAAGCCATCAAAATAAACACAGGCAGGCATCATTAGGCGCTTTATTTTTCTTCACATGGCTTCACTCATCTCTCACTGAAGAGAAGGTACCATTTAGCTTTCTCTTCCTTCTGGATTTATTTCAACAGATGTGAGCTTTTTTACATTTCAGACTTTCTTTAGCTGAATTAGCTGAGAAAGTTTCAGCTGCTCGATATATAAAGAGAACTTTGGACACATGAGGGTGATGAGGGAATAAGTTTGCTGGCCACATATTTCTTTTTACTTTTATGAAGAAAAAGAACATCAAACAGTCAATATGTGTTAGTTAACCAAGCAGCACCAGCATCCATCCATCTTTTATACGACTCCATCCACCTCAGGGTCACAGCAGATCCTCGTTCATTATGGATGAACACACTCAGACACTCACCAGCTCTTCACTCGGAACACCTTGCTAGTACTGGGTTACACCTCTGTTTTCCTTCAGAACTGCTTTATATCTTGGTGGCAAAGTTTCAACAAAGCACCACACAGTTGGATTAAGATCAGGGGTCTGTGGAGGACAGTGACGCCCTCAGTTTAAGATGATTTGAGCTTCCTGACCTGGTGTGTTGTCCTGCTTGGAGCATCTATCTCAAGACTGCAGCCCGAGAACAATGGACATGGCCAGAAACAGTGACCAGGTTAGGGTTAGGGTTAGGGTTAGGGTTAGGGTTAGGGTTAGGGTTAGGGTTAGGGTTAGGGTTAGATCAAACCTGCAACCCTGCAATAGAGAGACGACAGGCTGTACCAACGGAGCCGTATCCGCCCCTCATTAGTAGTAATGCATAGTAATATTAATGTAGTACCAAAGGGAAAGATGGGTATACATCCACACCCAGAGGCCATCAATTATCCACATATGCATGTAGAGAAAACCCACACCTGTACAGGTAGATAATGCAAACTTCACCATGCAGCTTGTGCAGCCTTCACAAACAAGGGTTGTGTTTTTGTTTTGGGGGGGGGGGGGGGGATTTGACATGTCCAAGTCATCTAAAGCCTCATCCACGCTGCTGCAGACACCAAAGTCTTTACGGAGGTCTCATTCACATTTCAGGACACATGAAAAAAAACCAACCCGCTGTGTTTCGTTACTGCATCACTTGAACATCTGGCTGCCTGGATAATTCAGCCCACACTTTAACGCACTCATTAGATGTTTCAAGCCTCCATCAAGGACTTCATGTTTTCCACATTGTGTCATCTGCATATTACAAAGAGATCCAGCTGGTAACCAGCAGCTCTTGCAAACAGCAAATACCTTTGTTGGTTTGAACTCATGTCGGCTGTTTAACAGCATGCTCCACATTAAATAACGAGGGTAAAGAAAAATTAAAACACATGTTAAAAATGTAGGCAAATTAACAGCAAGTGATACAAGCTGAGAAAATTGCATTTTCAACCTGTTTATTATTCAATTGAATATCCTGAAATCGAGTCATGGGTGCACTTCTGTATGGGTTTGCTTTGTCTTCATGTCCAAGCACATGTGTTTGGGTTTAAATTGTCTAATTCAGTGTGACTTTTGACTTTGTGTCGTCCTCTGTCTCTCTGTGTTTGTCCTGTGATGGACACTGGTGAGGGTGGAGTCTGACTTCACCTGCTGTCCACTGAACAGAGCACCAGATCAACAGCTGTGAAACAGGAAATCAATTATTTAGTTGATTAGTTTGACGGTGAGCACGCCTTTTGTGTTTCAGGTTTGACTTAAACTGTTCCAGGGTGAAGATTTCTTGTTGTTGTTGATGTCATTGATCTGGTTTTGGAATATGATCCATTTCATTCTGGGTGTTATGAAGAGGCTCTCAGAGGCTGGGTGGTCAGGTGTTGGAACCTAAAGTGTAAGAAGTGTAACAGTCTCCCACCTGCAAAAGTTTTCAAAGTACTTTGCTGCAGCTTGTAAAGTTTCTTTTTTTTTTTTTTTACCTCTAATCATTGTTTTATTGGCACTGCTGCTTTCACTCGGTTTTCCCTTCATCCTGCCGTGGCAACCTGCCAGCTTCAGACCCTGAAATTGGAATCTGTGGAGACCCTGCCTTTTTATTTCCCTGCTGCCTCATTTAGCATCTGAAAATGAGCAGTTTTTGGATGCACTGTGAATCCTCACGTTTCATCACCTATAGCTGCAAACAGAGGAGAGTCTGTGGGACCGGACAGGACAAAAAGATCCTGGCGAGTCCTGCACTCTCCCCAGGTCCTGGACCAGATTGTCCCAAACAGAGACGAGAGGACTGTTGCTGATTTTGTTCAACGTTGTCGCGTCTGATTCAGTGAAGAGCAACATGGCCATGTCCGGGGTGTTTCCCTGCCTCTAGTCGGCTACGGTGGCCTCCAGCCCTCTGGACCATAAGTTAGATCAGGTAGTATAGAAGGTGGATGGATATGATGTATGGTTGATCTCACGATTTGCATCTTCATTTCAAAGTGTCTTTCAAACAGTAAACTAGTTTGAGGGGCTTCTCTAGTCGAAACTTCACTTGCTCTCTTATTGTTGTTTTGGTGAGGAAGACTTTGAAAGTCACACCAGCCCACATGTGAGTGAGTGTTAGTGATTTCCAGTCAAGTTTGCCGCCTCAACTGACCTCCAGTGCGACGTCTGCTGACATGTTGCTCCCGGGGGGGGGGGGGGGCTGAAGGGCTGCAGATCATCCAAAGCAAGCAGGCTGCCTTCAAGTGAATCCCAAAAACAACATGCACACGCTGACACATGCACACATGGTCGTTTTGATGTTGTTGAAATGCACGTGCGGCGATACATGCGGCAGCAGGGAAACACGCTTGAACCTTCGCCTGGATTCTGTCAACAGAGTTTATTCATTTTTCAATCATTTATTTATTTATCAGGGACAGTGCAATATACATAGAAAAAATCTGATGTGTGGATGCAGCTTTTACATGACGCTTAAACATGGACGCTCAGGCGATTCCTGTCATTTTCGCAGATAAATTAGAATCCCTGCAATGAGATGGACTCTGACAAGCAAGAGCACCAATGCAGCTGTAGTCATCAGGTTTATTTTTTGAAAATTGTTTATGCACAGCAAATCTACAGAAAATAAATCAACAAAATAAGCATAAAAAATAAGCCAGATTGAGGACTTGATTTTAACTGTGTGGAGTTATTTGGACCTCATATGTGTGTTTGAAAGAGAGAGGGCTGAATATACAACAGACACTCCTGGGTCACCGAGGTCATTTTAACCCGTTAGTGATCACATTTGCTAACTTCCACATTTCTTCTTGTATTGTTGAAAGCAGGAGTTGTGGGAATTCTGAAAACAGATGCGTTTCATATCGCGCCAGTTAAAACATCTCATGGCACTTTGCTCAAGTGGGATTGTCGGATTTATGTCACGATCACCAAACACAGGAGACGGTAAAGAGGAAAATAAACACTTCTAATGGGCAGAAACCTGCAGAACCAGACAGCAGCTTTCTGTTGCTCTGCTCCAGTTTAGGGGAGCAACAAACAAACAGGCAGATAAAAGACGGCAAGCAAATCCACTCACTGCAGTCGTGATGCAGTCAGGAAGCATTTCCAATGGAATAAAATCTACACTGATATTTTCTCCTCAGGCACCATGTTGGATTATTTGCACTGTGCTGATAAAACCAGTGCAAACGCAGACATCCGAAAAGTCACACTCTATTTATTTGCAAATGACATATTACAGATGAGGACGCCAGCGCTCAAAAGTACATCGAATGTGGAAAAAGTGACCACTTACAGATTAGTTTTTATTTTTGCAGAAAAATTTACAATATATTAGACATACTTGACCTGATTTAAGTTGAAATTTCTTGAAATATTCTCCACTCACGAGGTGTAAGTGTCCGGGTTGCAGGTATTTCAGTGAGTGAGTATCGATTGATCTGAATCTGTTTTGTCTAGATGAGTGTGAGGACAGCCTGGAGTCGGATCTGGTCCAGGTCGGGAATCACGCCTTCGCTCGGATGGAGGGCGACGTGGACAAACAGCGGAAACTCATCTTACAAGGCCAGATGTCGGAAGCAGCCATGCAGAAACAACACCAGAGAAAGTGAGGCTGCAGCCACGCTGAGGATCCACCGGGACGGAGTGTAGAAACATTACAGCATTAGCAGTGCAACAGCTAATACCTTTTCAGACTGAGAATCGGCGTCACACTGCTGTACACTTAATACACTTAATACACTTAATACACTTAATACATTTAATACACTTGTTTGAGTGTAGTATTCACCAGTATTGACTCCTTTTCCATTCAGATCAAAGCACAACAAATATCCACATTGAAGCTGCAGAAGTAGGCGATTTCAAGAGTGTTCAAGTTACAAAAGTACTTATTGTTAAATATCAAGACTTCCTGTTTCAAAAACAAAAATCCTTCTAAAATTAAAACAAAAAATAGGTGGGATTTATTAATTTTTTTGGCTTTTTCCATTCAGAATTTCAGAATATCATATAGTTTCTGATTCAAACATATGATCCAATGAGGATCATGGTTACGTTTCTGTATCCACACAATCAGTCATACTATTACAATAACATTTCTATGTGTTTCCATATTACTTTTGTGTTTACTTTGTTTTCAGACTAATTCACTTTTACCAAATAGTTTTTCTTATCCAGGTAAAAGGAGGGAAACACGTTTGCTTTAATTAAAGGGAGCATAAAAAATAAGGGACATTTTGTCGATTTTCTTGTTGGCTGCTCAGTATCTATAGCGCCTGCATTTGTGGGATGAGCAGCCTAACTTCAGTATGTGGGTCATGAATAATCATCCACATTCTCAACCAAGTAACGGCTATTTAAGTTTCATTTCATTTCACTTTGTATTGTATTGTTTGTAGTGTTCATCGCACAAAATGAACATGAACCAACACTGTGTGTTTTTAAATCGTGCAGCTACGGTCGCTGGTTGTGTCGAGCGCGAGCCGAGGATCTGTCCGACATCGCTGCCCTGAAGGCCTTATACCAAACCGGTGGGTTTCTGTGTGGTCCAGAGTCCGTCTCTCTTAGATTCCGTCCATCAGGGATGTTCATATCAAAATAATTCCAGTGTAACAGCTTGCGGTGATGTCTGGTAATCTGTCATTCACACTACTAATCCTGTAGTATGTGAGTGTAATCCACCCACAGCTTTCTCAACCTCTAGTTTGGATGCTACCGAGTACATGCTTTTTAATCTTTCAGAGTTGTAATTTCATATCATTACCAATAGGAGGCAGTGTTGTACAGTCTAACAGCATTATGAGGCGAAGTGGTTGAAATAGTGGTGCACTCATTGGGTTTGATTTAAACCATCATTAGACAGCTTTGTATAGCTCTGTTTTCAAACTATGGCTCAGGATTTTCATAATTCAAACCATTAGACACACCAAGAAGCACTAGTATTTATCATTCGTCATCCAACTATTATTCTCACAAACATAGGAATTATTTTAAGAAATAAAATGTGCATATAACAATATGTATTTTTGTACATCATAGTGTGGTTTATAAACTAAATTCCAGTTGATGTAAAAAAAAAAAAGAATTTAAGTTTAAATATAAATAATAAAACAAAGTGACACATGAAAAGAATGTAAAAAAATAGATTCAGACATTTCAAATGTGAAAGGAAATGGCTAGAAAATAATCCATATAAATACACTTCTAACAGATGGTGCCTGGACAATTGGGAGATAATTCCACATTTATGTGCTTAAAACAAAAAGCACTGTTCTGTATGTGTTTCATGATGGAAACATTTAATAACACAGCAGTAGCTGATCTTAAATATGGTATTTGGTATGGTTCTAGAACTGATTTGTGTTGTTTAGCTTGAATACAGAAACCGATAAAAGGCCTGCTGAGATTAATGGGAAAATAAGCATGTTTGATCTGAGAATTTTGATAAAAAATTGGATTAAATAAAACACAGACCTTAGAAGAATTTCTCAAAGCTGAGCTGCAGATATTCTCAGTCCTTTCCAAACCGCTGTTTTCACTTCCTTTCTAGGACGTGTGACAGATTTTTACTTGGACCTGAAACTTTATACACACAAAGTTTCATTAATAACTCAGATTTATATGAAATAAACTAAACTATGAAGTGGCATGCTTTTTGTTGTTTTACATGAATGGCTTTAACTGTCCAGTCAGTAGCCCTGTGTTATGTAGAAGCCTCCCTGTTGTTCCAGAGCCATGTGATCAGCCATCACAGTTCACCGGCGCTCCATTACTTCATGTTCAACCGCCCCTGTGTGTCTCCAGGTGTGGACATGTGTGGCAGGACAGTGATGGTCATTGTTGGACGGAATATGCCGGTGACGCTCATTGATATCGAAAAGGTAATGGAGGGGAAAAAAGTCATTTTAAAATAGAATACTTATATTATAACTTTACTTTGTGCATGTGCGTGCGTATAATTCTCTGCCCATTAGGCTTTCTGAAAAGTTTAGGTTTTGTTTGCAGAACACAGACTTAAAAAGTGGTTTTACCGTAAAGGTACATTATGTTATATTTAAGTAATTCCACTTTTGTGCACTGGATGGCAGCAGTGAGTACTGCTTTTCTACACGTAAGGTACGTCCGAATTTTCCCTCCTAACTCCTTAACTATCGACTTCTCTTTCATCCCGGAAGTGTTTTGTGTGGCGGCCATGATAAGGACTGTCTGAATTCTATATAAGCAAAGGAAAGGAGGCTCGTTGCTTCCTTTAGAACCTCCTTTAGCTTAGGAACCACTAATGCATCTTTTAGAACCTCCTTTAGCCTAGGAACCACTGATGCTTCCTTTAGAACCTCCTTTAGCCTAGGAACCACTGATGCTTACTTTAGAACCTCCTTTAGCCTAGGAACCACTGATGCTTCCTTTAGAACCTCCTTTAGCTTAGGAACCACTGATGCTTCCTCTAGAACCTCCTTTAGCCTAGGAACCACTGATGCTTCCTCTAGAACCTCCTTTAGCCTAGGGACCACTGATGCTTCCTTTAGAACCTCCTTTAGCCTAGGGACCACTGATGCTTCCTTTAGAACCTCCTTTAGCCTAGGAACCACTGATGCTTCCTCTAGAACCTCCTTTAGCCTAGGAACCACTGATGCTTCCTTTAGAACCTCCTTTAGCCTAGGAACCACTGATGCTTCCTTTAGAACCTCCTTTAGCCTAGGAACCACTGATGCTTCCTCTAGAACCTCCTTTAGCCTAGGAACCGCTGATGCTTCCTTTAGAACCTCCTTTAGCTTAGGAACCACTGATGCTTCCTCTAGAACCTCCTTTAGCCTAGGGACCACTGATGCTTCCTTTATCAAAGGAGACCAGATCATTTTCCCCCACAATTCCTTGCGGCGACAACATTTAAAGCAGGGGTCTCAAACTCCCAAATCTCAAACCCCAATAATTACATCTAAAACACGACGGACAGAAACTCCCATGATGCACTGCAGTGTATCATGGGAGTTTCTGTTTGTCGTGTTTTTGCTTCTGTTGGGGGTTATTTTAGGTTTGTAGCGTTGGTAATGATTGTGTAGTGTTGTGTTTTTGTTGCTTTGTTCATGTAATTAATTAATTCATCTAGTTTAGTTTGGTTTATTAGTTGTGGGTGGGCAACCAGGAGTGAAGAGGGTTTTGTGTGGGGTCTCCTCCTGCCATGGTGATCGTGATGATGGGTGAGGGTCAAAGTAAAAGTTTATATCATTCACAGATGTCATTAAAGGGTTTCCACATTTGCTTACTTCATTTTGCTTGAGGTTCTGCAGATCATGAGAGACTGATGTGATTAACTGTTCTTCCGAGATTACGTGCCATGTCCCACTATACATATAACATGAAAATAGACATCCATTAATATCAGTATCATTGAGAGTAGACGGTCCACAGCTCGAGGCACCAAAAACCTGCGGGTTGCTGACCCTGTTCTAGACATGGAAAGAGTCTTAACTGCTTCTTCTCTCAACCCAAATGTGGCTCAGATATGTGATAAGAAGGGTAGACAAGCGAAACCATGTTCAGAAGAATCGTTCGTGATCTTCATTCAATGTTCCATTCATGTTCAGAAGAAATCATTAAAACTCTTAATAATGACGTTTGAGGGTTTTTTGTACAACTTTTTTTGTGGAATCCCTGATGCGGCCCAGCCTCACCCAGACTCCGCCTCCAGCGGCCCCCGGGTACATTGAGTTTGAGACCCCTGATTTAAAGGGACCCGCTCATTGGAGCGTTCAGGGAAACTCAGGATGACTGAAAAAGGAGCAGATCATGTAAGTTACCAAAGCAATAATCTGCCTAGAACAACTTGAAATCATCTAGAACACAGATGAACTTCTTGTAGTCCATTTTCAGAAACTTGTAGTTCTTCCCCCACCATGGCAGACGTCACTAACTTGAGCTGCCGTCGCATTATTATGACGTCACTAAGTGAAAGTCTGACTGCCTCACCACCGTCATCACCTTTACTTAACCCCTTTAGGAAGCCTCCTAACACCTTTACTTAACTCCTTTAGGAAGCCTCCTAACACCTTTACTTAACTCCTTTAGGAAGCCTCCTAACACCTTTACTTAACCCCTTTAGGAAGCCTCCTAACACCTTTCACTAACTCCTTTATGAAGTCTCCTAACACCTTTACTTAACCCCTTTAGGAAGCCTCCTAACACCTCTCACTAACCCCTTTAGGAAGCCTCCTAACACCTTTCCTTTAACCCCTTTAGGAAGCCTCCTAACACCTTTCACTAACTCCTATAGGAAGTCTCCTAACACCTTTCCCTTAACTCCTTTAGGAAGCCTCCTAACACCTTTCACTAACTCCTATAGGAAGTCTCCTAACACCTTTCCCTTAACTCCTTTAGGAAACCTCCTAACACCTTTCACTAACTCCTATAGGAAGTCTCCTAACACCTTTCACTAACTCCTTTAGGAAGCCTCCTAACACCTTTCCTTCACCCCTTGACGTCATCCAGAGGGTTAAGGTACAGTCGATAGATAAGGAGTTAGGGACTTTTCGGACATACCTTTAATGTCTTTCCATTTGTCACTTGTGGTAGAAACTGCTGCTACTTCTTCTATTCTTGGAATGAATAAAAGCGGGAAGACTCACAGCACCCTCCTGTGGTACAAAGTGGTATTACATGACTGAATTGACTATCTTATTCATCAAACTCTCCTTGGACCAGAACCAGGAGATTCTCCCAATAGAGTGTGGGCACATTGCATGGCAGCTCTGAGTGAATATACAAACACGTTGACACTGCCGGAAAATTGTAAAAAAAACAAATGGTAAAATTACCAGTGAAGTTTTAAAGACACAACTGATGTAAAAACAATCAGAATTAGCATTAAATTCAAGTAAAACTGTAAAAGAGTAATGGATGTCTGTACACACCTAATTTGTCTGTTTGTTTGTGTGAAGGCTCTGCTGTACTTCATCCATGTGATGGATCACATAACAGTGAAGGAGTATGTGATGGTTTACTTCCACACTCTGACCGGAGAGCACAACCATCTGGATTCAGACTTCCTAAAGAACCTGTACGACATCGTTGATGCAAAGTGAGTCCGACAGCACCTCCTCCAGGAAGTGTGCGCCGCCTCAGACTAAAAGCACGCTGGCAAATGTTGCATTTGTCAGATTTTACCCTTAAAACTCTGATTACTTCTGATTGCAGGCATTTCATAGACATTATGTCTTTACTTTAAGGTTGTGGATTAGATTAGATGTTAACTTAGACGCCATTTATGTCCATACCGTCCGCTCTTCACAGCAGTTGAACAGGAAAAGTCTGGAGCTTTAACCTCTAATGGATCTGGACGACCACGTATCCGGTCTACAATAGCCAGAAATGAATATGAATCACACAAAATGCCTTTTTCTTTTTCTTTTTAACTAGTGCTGTCAATCGATTAAAAAAAATGTACTAATTAATTGCACAATTCTTCTGTAATTAATTGTGATTAATCACATTGTTATTCTACTGAAGACTGAAGCTTGTAATGGATATTTATTCAGGTACACCTACGGTATTAATGTCGACTCAACACACAGAGACTACAGTATATTTAAACTCAAAGACTATTTTTATAACGTCCTTTTAGCTTCAAGATCAGCAAAATAATAAAAACATAAATTAATTAATAAACATCTAACATAAGTCTGGGTTTTGTTAGAGTGCAGGTCCACCACTTTGAGAATTTGAATATTTCTACAAACAAAGTTGTAATTTATTACATGAACAAATTGGCAATGATATACTGTAGCACACACACACACACACACACACACACACACACACACACACACACACACACACACACACACACACACACACACACACACACACACACAGTACACAGGAGAGCCAGAGAAAGATTTTACCAGTCTTTCCTCCAGCTTTAGCAGTTTGGTGGCTGCTGGTCAGCCAACATGGCAACCTGCTGTTTAGCTGCAGAATTTCTTCTGTGGTGGTTAAATTCAGCTTTTCAAAGTAAAACTAATGACTTTCACTTTCTCAATCAGCCGTCTGGGAACTTTTTGTCTTAATATTATTCCACTTGGTACTGTACTGCTCTGTAGTCACGGTGCTGCATCCAGAGACGCTGCTCATGCTGCTATAAGGGAGGGAAAACCCCAGAAGTAAACAAAGCACTTTTGACAGCACTATTTTTACCCTTTATAAAGCACTTACAGTGAAAATCTCATCCCCCCAGTGTAAAATAATGTGAAAAAACTTTTCTGTTGAATAACAATAAACAGACCAAAATCACACGGCTGAGATTCAGGCCCGACTTTCATTCTTTACATGACAGGTTTTGTCACACGCTGGTCAGCTGTGATCTTTTTTCTTTTCTTTTTTTTTTTTTCTTTTGCTTTGCATCATAGAGGACAAAAGACATGAACAAACAACAACGCAATACCCCGACAGCATACACTCAATGATATTTACATATCCTTACAGTACAGTAAAGTGTGTGTGTGTGTGTGTGTGTGTGTGTGTGTGTGTGTGTGTGTGTGTGTGTGTGTGTGTGTGTGTGTGTGTGTGTGTGTGTGTGTGTGTGTGTGTGTGTGTGTGTGTGTGTGTGTGTGTGTGTGTGTGTGTGTGTGTGTGTGTGTGTGTGTGTGTGTGTGTGTGTGTGTGTGTGTGGCAGGAGGGGAGGGATGGAGAAAGAAAATATGATATAATAATGATGATGATAATAACAAAAGAGAGAAAGGAGAAATAAAATAGATAATACTAATATAATTCAGTTTGAAGCCTTGGTGCGTAACAGAGGCCGAGGGACCCAACCCAGCAGACACGAGGAGGCCACGGTAGCCCCCTCCCCCCAGGCCCCTTTCACTTCTTTTCTTATGCCATTTTTTTTATTTAATTTTTTTATTCCTTTTTTGTTTGTTTTCTTTACTCTCCTTTTGATTTTCCCTGTCCGAGTCTCTTTTCAGCCTCTGAGCCACCGAAAGACCATTTTAGGAGACGATCAACCCGGAGCTGTTAGAATCCCATGTGGAGGGCAGCTTCCAGAACCTACTGGGGGGCAGCCTCCCCTCCAGCTTTATGGCTGACCCAGATAGTGGAGGTTCATAACTACACATTCTGGATGTGAGGGGCCCAATAGAAAGAGACGCCCCGAGCCCGCCGCTCCCCCGGGCCGAGCCCCCCGGAACTCTAAGCACCAAAGCTCCAGTGCAAAATCTATAGATTAAAAAAAGACTGAAATAAAAAGATAAAAATTTAAAAATATATATATAATATTAATAAATAAAATAAATAAGAGAGAAAAAATTATAATACTTAATGAGAAAAAAATTGATCAATAGAAAATAAATTGAAAAATAGTATTAATAATAATAATAATAAGGCTGGGGGACCTGAAACCCAAGAAAGAAAGAAAAAAGGGGGGAAAAAAAGAGAAGCACTTATGAGTAATCTTTTAATTTTATGGGTAATCTTTCTTATCACGATCTGAGCAATGTAATGTTGTTATAATGCAAATATTACATACCTAAGTTATAAGTAAAGAGAGAAAGGAAAATAAATAAAGAAATATGTACAATTTAGATAATATAATATATAGTAGATAACATAATACAAATAACGGAATACATACTATAATAATAATAGCTGACAATATGATACAAAGATATGAGTTTTATATACAAGATGTAAAAAGTGGTCTGAAAGCTGTTTATACATACATACATACATACATACATACATACATACATATTAAAAGTAAAAAGTTGTATAAATATAACATATAAAATAGGACAATTGTAGCATGAGTATAAGTCATATAGTAATAATTGTGTAATAAGCATGGAGATGCAAACTAAATAGAGTACTAAATGAGTTAATTGATTATTATGTAAATCAGTTTCTGGTTTGAGGCGTGGGGGGGGGGGGGGATTGGCTCTCAGGAAACTACAGAGTTATTATTTCATGTTTGTAGAAAGCTGAGAGGGGGGACCAAACTGAAAGAGGCTCGACTGTTGAGTTGTGAGTGATAGTGGGCGAGCGTTCCAGTCAGAGGTGTTGCATGAGTAAGTGTTTCCACTGTGGGATGCTTGTATTTTTCTTAGATTTCCAGTTGTCGACTATGGTTTTCTTGGCGATAGTCCGGGCTGTGAGGAGTAGTTTGTTGTTTGATTTCTTCAGGTTTGTTATTGATGTGTGGCCAAGTAAACAGAGTGAGGGGGACATGGGGGTGTGGCCGCCCATGAGGGAGGAGGCCGATTTGGTGACCTCATTCCACTACTTTTGAACCGGTGTGCAGTACCACAAGGCGTGAATGTAGGTGTCTGCTGTGTTTAAGGTGCAGTTATTCCAGATTTCTGAGGTGAAACCCATTCTAAACATCTTCTGCCCAGTGAGGTGTGTTCGGTGGAGAATCTTCTACTGTATTAGTTGTACATTTGTATTTTTTGACATGGAGTAGATGTTTTGGATGATGTGGTTCCAGAAGTCGGCATCAGGAGCAATCGATAAATCTGTTTCCCATTTTGTTGTTGGTAATGTTATAGTACTGTCTAATTTAGATATCATTTTGTATATTTTTGACAGGAGGTTTTTGTAGAGGTTATATTAAGGAATGTGAGAGATGGAGGTCAAAGTTTGCAGTGTTAGATTTGACATTCATTGATGATTTGATTTGGAGGTATTCCAGGTATTGATTGTTCCTGATGCCTAGTGCCCCTGTGCAGCATGAATGGTTGGGATGTTAGTCCGTTTGTGGTAACAGTGGCTGAAAGTGCAGTGTGAAGAATTTTGAGCCAGTTAATAGATGTTTCCCCAAGCTTAACTTTTGCATTGTGGAGATGAGAAATGACCAGTTGACCTTATCAAATGCTTTTTCTGCAACCAGGGTGACGATGATAGAGGGATTTTGTTGTTGTAATGAGTATTCCATGAGGTGGAAGAGTCGCTGAGTGTTGGTGGATGAGTGTCTGTCTTTGATGAAACCCGTCTGATCAGGGTGGATTATGTGTTGAATGATTTTTTCCATTCTGTGATCTCGTGTTATGATGTTTAAATCTACATTGAGAAGGGAGATGGGACGGTAGCTGGATGGGAGTGACGGGTCTTTGTGGGGTTAGAGCAGGACTGAGATTGTGGCAGAGTTCTTATGTGGAGGAAGTATTGAGTGTTGTTTTATTTCAATTATTACTCTGTGGAAAAGTGGGGAAAGGAACCAATTCATCATTGAAACATCATTGTTTTAAAGAAGGGGAATCAAGTGCGTGCGTGCGTGCGTGCGTGCGTGCGTGCGTGCGTGCGTGCGTGCGTGCGTGCGTGCGTGTGTGTAAAACATGTTGAACATATATCAAACATTTTTGCTGCCGGTATAACATAAAAAAGCACATAGAAGAGAAAACAAAGACAAAAACATAACATGTACATGCAACACTGTGCAGCTGTGATCTTTTTTCAGATTTTCCTTAATTTACTATTTAGCCTGTAGAAGGTTCCAAATATAAGATAAGAAAAGACACCGAAGTCAGAGAGTTCCTCTTTATCTGAAGGCCTCTCAGCCGCTGGCTCTTTCTTCTAGTACTATTTGTAGGTTTTGCCTCTTGCTGTACCTTAAAATGTGGGCGTTCAGGGTGAAAAGCCACTCTTGCCTTGTCATTCTCACTCTCAGTGAGGATGTGACCACAGAGGAGGTTTGGTCTTTATTGGACCCCTGGTTTGGTCTTCACTCTGCCCTTGGTCCTCCTCTGACCTTTGCAGCCGTATGACAGTTCAGAGGAGCCGTTCATGCCACAGTGCGACACCACCAAGGGTCCGGTGTTTTGACTTTTGGGAAAGCCAAACAAGCTGTGAGACGCTTTAGTTTCACTGCAGGTTTTGGAAATCTGGCGGCCATATTTGGAACAGGGAAGCCAAACTTGGAGCGAGTTCACGGCATGATGTATTGGCTGAGACTGAGGCTCAATGAAACGGTTCAGCAGCCTGAAAGCAGATCTTTGTTACGACTGTATGGTGAAGTTTTTAAGAGTGCACAGTTGAAACAGGATTTGAATCCGATTCAGAGAAGTTTTGTTATTCTTGATGGTTGATTCCAGAGTCATATGATATTCCTCGCCAGGTCAACATGAAACGGTCTGACACTGAAACTTTGATTCCAACTAGTGATTCTGCTCCGAGTCATCATGGAGGCTTTTTTCTTTAAATGAAGGTTTTGATTATTCATTCTTCTCTTGATCGGCTTCAAACAAATATTGGAATAGTTCCACTTATAATGTTCTTCTTTTCTCTTCTCGGAGAGTGAGAGAGCGTTCAGGCCAGGGCATTTTCTCCTAATTCTGCATCCAATAGAAACACATCTGCATTTGTCTATAAAATCTGAGATAAACCTCCTGTACTTTGAATGGGTCGTAAAGGAAAAATTTAAATATCCAGGATTGTAGCCCCCGGCGAGCTCAGTAGGTCGAGCATGAGACTCTCAGTCTCAAGGTAGAGGGGTCGTGTCCCACGCCGGGCACCACCTTCCTGTGGGCTCACCACCTTCCTGTGGGCTCTCCACCTGCAGGAAGGTTCTTAATGGTGCAATGTGATCTGGGTGACGGTGCTCAGACTGACACCCCCACCACCCGGAAACGGATAAGTGTGGAGGAGATGGATGGATGGATCCAGGATTGTTCCACAGAACCTTTTGAAAGCCTTTTTTATTATTCTGAGTTTCCAATTAAGTTGCTGTGTCAAAACTGGCCTATCATGACAGGTTTCCCTCTGAATAGTTCCTTTAATGTTATTGAGAGTGAGATTCTCCACTGAATTAAAGCAGAATTATCTCAGGTGTCGATATCAAAGTTCACAGTGTTGTCCAAAATATTGGTTCCGGAGGATGATCCCCCGAAGACTACGTTTAACTGGCAACAAGAAAGTAGGTTTTTTTTTTGTTTTCCCTCTTTTACCATTCATAAGGGAATTCATCAATCAAACAAATAATCAATCTATTCATAAAGCACCTTTCCTACAACAAATTCAAATACAAGACAAACTGATGTTTTCCATAAAGAAGTAAGAGCTTGAGAATTATAAGTCTGCCTCCCTTTCTTTTTTCCTTCCCTTTATATTTTCTTCTATATTTATGTATATTTCTTTTTACTATGTTTATATTGGCTATCAGTCCATATATTCAGATTGTGGCTTGACAAATGCACAGAGGAGTAAAAGGAGTACATTGCGTGTGTTTGATACGTGTGTTCCAGCATGCTTCCACGAGGTTTTCCGTTGTTCTCTGCCAAGTTGAACCTGCTCGTTTTTTCTCTAATCTCTTTTTATCTAAACGGTACAGTTTGCAGTTTGCAGTCTTTAACTTTGGCCTAAAGTACTGACTGCATCTTTGGACTTTTCTCTGCAGTTGCTTTTATTCTTTACCTTCAGATGAAGTGGTCCACACGCTGTTGCTGAGGTTTGAATTATTGTCTGAAAGTGGTGTTTTGATAAGAGCCAAAGCGACGGCGCTCCCCATGAGTTTACCCGTCCTCTAATGACCTGCCGTCTCCCGGGGACATGAAGGAACGATTTAGATCAGGGATACTTTTGGCTGAAATGAGTTTCCTCCTCGTGGTGAGAAGAGCTCATTCAAATCTCTCAGGGACAGTCGAGCCACTTCACGGCAGAGGATTAGGAGAGAGTGAGGTAGTTCAGGCATCTGATCAGGATGAACCTGGTCGCTTCCCATTGGAACTGGGAGGAGGCCCCATATGACTTGATAAAAAAAAAAAGATGAAAAATGAGCAAACAAGCAAAAATCCTCATGCTGTCATGCATATTTCTTGTTCTGCTACATTTCTGAGTCATCAAATGTCCTCATTTGCTTGGACATTTCTCAAATATCAAACGCAAAGATCCTTTCACATGAAGATACTTGATAGTGAATGCATTTTAGATTTTTGTTGGCTGATTTCTATCTTTTTAGCTCATCCACAAAGTGTGACTCTATGATCTTTCATTTCTTTTTGTGCTCCAAACTGTCTAATTCAGGCCCAATATGGCTGCTGGAGAGATTCTATCTCATAGCTGGTGTGGGACTGATTTGAAGAAGAGCGGAAAGACTAAAAATAAAAGGTTTCCTGTGCAGCTCTTCGGCGTCAGAAGCGTCAGCGGTTGTGATACCTGCTGGTTTCTAGTAATCACAAGTTTCCTGTGTCGGTGTGGAAACCCCGATCAGTCATTACACACCTTTCAGCAGTAAGGCTGTTTCTGGTGTTTTTGCTTTCCCCCTGTAATAAGTCATTCAGTTGGTTTCATCATGTCTGTTTGAACGACTTCTTTTACATCATCATAAATTCATCAGAAGGACATCTGGACAGCTGGTTATCTGATGAATTATACCCTGACATTTTGAATAATTTCCCAAAGGAAACCAGAAGGGTGCCCCGTTCATGTGCTCATCAAGAGTGAATGAAAGACCCTTGGTTGAACTTCCCTTTTCGTCAGAAGAGGAGAACCCTGCTCACTCATTTACAGAATAACTGCAAACGTTCTCTCTACGGATTCAGCTCAAGGGAGATTTGCTCTGGACGAAATGAAAATGACCATGAAATGTCACGGTTATTTTAAGTTTCACAAACTCTCTGGAAACCAAGCTTGAGCTCATTACTCCTCTCAATGCTCTGACCTCCAGCCACGGGCTGCTTTTAATATTTCAGCAGTAATATAACGATACATAAGCACACCGCTTAAGAAACACCACTGGAACAAAACCACGATAACTGCACCACGTTTTCAAATGAAAACAGAAAACTTTTGTTGTGTTTTTTCTGTGTCTATTCACACAACAGTAACGACTTTATAAAAAACACTCCCAAGGAGGAACTTTTTGAAAATGCTCTGACTACGTCTCTGTGGAAAGAAAGGAAAAAGTCCAAGTTTTCTGAAATGCAGCTACTGTGCATGCGCATCACATCCGTAGTAAATAGTTCTTCTGCACATGCTCAGTAGCCACACAATGTTTTCCACCAGAGTGTCATGACTCCCGGTCCATCTTCTCCTGGACGTGGTTTTATAGGTGGCAATCATGGTAATAGTAATCCAACTTCATTGGGGGAAAAAACAACTTCCCTTTCCATCCATACAAATGTCGGTGTACTCCCATTGTTGATGTTTATAGTGTAGTTTTCTGCAAGCATGTGTGTGTGGTTTCATTACACAAATCACCAACGTGTGGCCTGGCATGCTTACTACATCGTTTTCACCATTTCTACCATTTCCGTGTAAACGGACATAATTTCAAAACATCACTGGGAAAAGAGTGAAACGTTTCTGAAATGAAAATGCAGAAAAGATGTGTTTTCACTTAGAACATTCTGTAAACTGAGCCTGAACCGTATTCATAGCGCAGAGCCCGGCTCCTACGTTGGTGCAGTGGTTGGCGCTCGCAGTGAGCCGGGACCGGCCTTCATTTCTGTGCGGTGTTTGCACCTTCGCCCTGAGTTTGCCTGGGTTTTTGTAAGAGCTCTCCTCTGGCTGCCTTCACCATTGGAGAGGTACAGAAGATAGATGAATGGATAGCTACAGCTCTCACTTTAACTATTATTTTGTTGTGTCATTTCATTTTAATTATCATATATTTATTATAGTGTTTTTATAATGAGTTATTTTTATTTATACTTAGTTATTTTAATACTTTTTACTCTCTGTAATTGGCTGACACCGGGACCAGAGTTACCAATTTTGCTTCACCTCATGTTTACGTGTGTTGAAATGACGATAAAGCTCCTTGAATCCTTAAATGGTTGAATAATGGTGAAAAATCTGAGAATTAAAAGAAGTAATACATTTGTGGGGGAAAGACATCTCTTTCCTCTGGGAGATTCATTCTTTTATTTGTCTCCCGGAGTTAGAACATTCATTTGTTTTGTTGCGTGAGATTTAAATGCTTTTCAATAAATACATTTTCTTCTCATGCTGCGGCTCTTTTTCAGACTCTCTTAAAAAAAAAAAAAAAAAAAAAAAGGTAGACTCTCCAAAGGAAAGTCATACACGCCTCATCAAGGTCCGAGTTTCATTCTTCTACCAGAATGTTTTTCAGTCGTTAGAATATATCTTTCTGTGTACGATTGATTACTTTCCGAAGGCTTTCGTAATGCACCAGATTGTTCACAATCTGATTTATAAGTTATGTAACTTGATTCGAGACATTCCACCTCCACGCTTGGTCAGATACCTTACTGGGAGAAGCAGTTCAAAATGTGCTGAGCTTTAGTGATTCATGACCGCAGGTTTGAACTTAATGAGAAGTTAAAAACGTCACATTTCATCACAAACTTCAAGACAAAAAACAATAACTATAAAAGTATCTCCCATCAACTCACGATTGATTTACAAACTATATTAAAACTCTTGTTCATGATCCAGTTGGTCATTGCTCCAAAGGTTCTAACTCAGTGGTTGCCCACCTTTAAGAAATACCAACATTTCCAGGGTCCTCTATCTGGACAGACATGCACTCATTCTTACATTCAAACTCTGCTGCATTTCTTTTTACTAATGATTTGATCCAAAACCCCGAGCTGCACTCCACCAGCAAGCCAAGACCCGTCTCAAGTACTACAACATGAAATATTCCACTGTGCAGTTTCTATTTTATTGTATTTGTTTACTCCAAATTCTTCTAATCTAATGTACCTCCAATGATGCATTTATCTGTTGTTGTCTGTTTTTATGTTGGATATCTGGGCCAATATCTTAGCTTTTACCACTCTCCCTTAGGAAAATAAGCCTTGACTAAAAGCTTTGATGGCTTTCTGGGCTTTACCCTGTCAAATATGCACCCTTTGTGAAAATGTCCCCTGAAGATGTGGCGGATTCTGCCTGATGATTCTTGACTAAACTAACCTCAACTTATGTCAGGATATGTGACTAATCCTGAAGCAAACTGTTCTCAGTTTCACTCTAGCAGCATTTTTCTCTTGGCAGCTTGATGAGGTGGTTTTGATCTTCACAGGCGATCCGATGGAGGCCTGCGGTGTTCATCATGTTCAATCCATCCAACTATTGGTTGGCTGCACACAAATTGTAGCATCGAATGACATAACCAGCAAACTGCAGCCAAACGTGAAGGGTTTCCAAAGCTGTTGGGCCCACTGGGAATATGTGGATTATCATCTGCGGGGAGACGGATGAAGTTAAGAGGTTTAATTATTATTTTGGTTCTGATCTGGAACACTTCAGAAGCTCCATGTTGTGTTTCAGTCCTCTGGATTCGAACCAAATTCATTTTCCAGATCAACTTATTCCTTCCATTGGCTTGCCTTTTTATGTTTTCAGAACAAAATGTAGCCTCTCACAACCAGGCCACCACAACTTTCTGTCACAGACACATTTTCCTTAGTGGGTTTTTTAAAGGGTCATTATGCCTCCATCCATCTTAGATCCTGCTTGATCCTCTTCGGGATCCTGGGGTGCTGGAGCTGATCCTAACCAACAATGGGCGAAGGCAGGGTGAACTCTGGACTGGTCACAGAGACAGACTCCCACACGCCACATCATTTTCTCATTGAAACTGAAGTTTTAACCTGATTGAAACAGGCTCGTGTGCAAGTTGGGAAGTCATCACATTAGTGATCCCCGTTATCGAGGCAACACAACGCCAGAGTCACTTTGGTTCTCGGTAACACCGAAAAATCTCCTCCTCCCTGGGCCTCGGCAGAAGACCTTTGGTTTTATCTTTTATTCACTTTAGCAACTGTTTCTAAACATGATTGGAAAACGTAATTAAGCCTGGTCAACCTTTAACATTGCTCATACAGCTGCCAATCAATTAGCGTCCAACCACATAACAAAAACCCTGAGTTATTACTGACCCTGCTCACACTACCAAGAAGAGTGGATTGTAGGATCGAGTCTTACAGAGATTGAGTGGCAGTCGGGGTTAGTGGATCCTATTTCTAAGGGCAAAGAGAGAAAAGTTCAATACTTTAGCAATCAGATTTAACAGGCTTTTATCGGTTTGGTGACCTCATGGTGGCCGTTCTGCTTTGGCCAATGGTGTGGGGTTTTTTTTTGCCTCATTGGAGCATGACCTCCAGCGCACACTGGGGCGGTGGGCAGCCGAGGTTGAATGGGGCTGGAAATGAGGGTCAGAGTTTAGGGTTTTATTGCCCATACAATGGTGCTTTGCTGTGGTTCGAACTGAGTTGCTGTCCCAAACGAGGGAGTCGTGATAGAGAAGTGTCTCCTGACACGCAGTTTGGTGCTTCATCTGTGGTTCTGGCTGCTTTGAACAAAACCGTCATGATCAGAAAAAATAACCAATGTCCCATCAGTCTTTTGACTTGATACAACTGAGGACATTTCTGTCCTTACGTCAACCCGTTAGATTCCGATTCAGGGTTAGGGTGAGGGTTTTTGCTTTAGCTTTACTCACCAGATATCATTAGTACAGAGTATTCTACCAGATGGTATTTAATATTTTTATTTGACCCCCAAAAATGGAAAGTGTACAAAAGCAGAAGTCATGCGACTATTGTAAAATAAAAAAACAATGTTGAGCCTCACGTGTATTGAATAGGCTTTATCATGACGTATTTTGCTCTACAATTTTTCAGTTTAACCGTGAAAAGAATGAGAATTGATCTATGATTCATTTTGACAAGAAACAAACAATGAACAACCATTGGCGACCTTAATGTGATGATGGCACTACACAAAATCTCAAAACCTCACTGGTTTAAAGAGTACCCTCAGGAACTTAACGTGTTTACCAGAGTTTTCAGCTCGCCATTTCAGGTTTATGTCACTTCAGTTTTATTCATCCAATGCCAAATAGAACATAGTCTTCTCCTGGCTTGCAAACTTTCAGATAAAATGTAGAGAAAAAGAAAAAAAAACAAACAGTAATTCCACATGAGCAGGCAGTTGATAAGGAAAAACTCCATTTTAACAAGCCAAACACTGAGGTGGCAGACACAAAACTTTTCTGGAACAAAAACGCAAAAGCAAAGCGATTCCACGTGAAACTTGTGTAAACGGAGCCTCCGTAACTAGTTAACCTCAAATGCACATTCTTTTGAGTGTGGCAGTAAAACCTCCACCGAGACACCAGTGCTCATCAGACACATCGATACACCACTACTCTTCTATTGAGTCAGTCAACGGCAAAACCAAGTGTTACTACAGCTGAATTGACTGTTTCACACATCAATGTGTTTTCTGCATTTTATTCACAATTATTTTACATTTTTGAGGCAAAGCCTTCCCCAGTCTGACAAATTTCCAAAATAGGGACTTGGCTTTGACTTTCTTTTTATAATCCAACACAACCTTCATGAATAAAGTCCATGTTGTTTTAACTGATCATTTATTCTTGTCAATATTTAGGTTTCTATTTCTTATCTTTATAAGGTCTTATTTCTTTCTTTTGGATGTTCTTTATTTGCACCTCTAATACAATGCACACTGACCTTGCTTGAACCCTCCTGGGTGTCATTTACAACCGTTTGACTGCATACATGAACATTACGCCGATGTAGTGAACTCAATCATATAATCTGCTGAACATTGCGCTTCCAAATAGTGTGTTTTTGCTTATGTGTTGGTCGTGCTGAGAGTATGATGGAGGGAACATAAGTGAAAAGACTACTTTTATAATTTGATGGAGACGTTTGAGTTTCGTGTTTTGATAAGGCTGTTATCATTCAAAATCAACATTTCTTCAGCTTTTATTTGATTTTCCAATACTCATATCCTATGGCCTTAAGTTTTATAGATAAAGATATTTTATTGGGCAGATTAATATGCATTTGTTGCCCTGGTGTTTATTTAGACAAGCAGGGCAGTGAAAGAGAGAGTGCCTTCAAAGTAAACCACAGTGCTCTTGTTTATTGTGATAAGGTGACAAAGGCCAAGAGCAACACTGTCGATCACTGGACTCTTTTTATTGGTTTCCAGGTCTACATGCTGTGTTATAAACATCAGCCTGATTAAAAGAGGATCCGTTGTTGTTCTCTGTGAGATGTTGAAGTCTCTGCGTGCATGTCTAGGTTGTTCAGGAGGAAATATCCCTCCAGAGCTTCTTGTACACTGCAGATGTGTCCAGTATGAAGGCTGCGACGATGCGTGAGGAGCTGAGCAGGATGGATGTGCTCAATGTTTCCAGCTCTGATGGACACGCTGGAGCCGATTGTGAGATGCTGTTTTGTTGGGACGGCGAAACTGCAGCTCTGGAAAACACGCCGAGGGTGACTTCACGGACAATGTGTCTTCCCTTACAGATGATTAGCCCTTCTCTCGTCATGCTTGTCAGAATTCTCATTCATACACGAGTTCTGCTTTTCTTTTTGCGTTTTATTTGAACAACGAGTCATAACCACACTATTTTCTAAAGTCTTTCTTTCTTTTTGTGTTTCAGGTTTAAAAAGAACTTGAAGGCCTTCTACTTTGTACATCCAACATTTCGCTCAAAGGTAAGAGAAGTTTGACTCGGTCTGGTTACAAATGGCTGATGCTTGTGGATGTTATTGTCCATTCTTGTCTGGTTTCTTCTTTAATTCTTTGTGTTTTTTTACTGCTTTTTGTATTATTCAAGTGAAATTGGCAAAGTGAGGTTGTGTTTTGGGTGTCCGTTTACACAATAACGGTTCTCACTGAACCCCACAGCTTTTTGAAAACAGTTCCCAAGGTGGAACTTTTTGAAAACACTGCAAAAGCAATTCAAGTTGGTCGTCTGTCCGTGCGAGCGTCCGTTTAGATCTCACATTTGAAGTGAAAGTTTCTACCTTCAACAAATCTGTTATTTAAAAAATTATCAAAATTTTTTATCTTAAAAATGGAGGAAATGCTGAATTATTTCAGAATGTATGACTCGTTGCCAGAGGTTTGAGGGAATCACAAAGGTTTCCCTCTGCATGAGAGGCAACAGCTCTGCTTGAGTTTAACTGGGCTTTAATATAAATTTATTTGATGTTATTTGTTCGGTTTGCAGGTGAGGTAGCAAGAATCACTTTGTGGGAAAGAATAATTTTATCCCCTCTGCTGTAAGAAAAACCAACAAAAAAAGCTTTTTTTTTGTCCTTTATGAAACACTCCTAGTGATATTTAATCATGTAGAATCTACAAGCTGAATGAGTCACAGTAAAAACAAGTTATTGATATCCTCCATACAAATCATTCATCCCATTTTCTTAAACCTTGAGCCAAAATAGACAAACCCAAAATAAATCTTTAATAACTCCTCATTCTCTATGTAAAGGTAAAACACCAGCAGAGAATCATTTTTTAGTGTAACAGTGGAAATATTACTATACTACGGGAGATCACTTCTTTTTTTCATCCACGTCTAAACTAAATTCGGACTTTGACATGAATAACAACATGATGTGAATATTCCTATGCAAAGAAATACCAGTAGGAAGTCATTCATCATGTCCTTCACCACTACAGTGCCAAAGTTCATAGGAAATATCACAAACATATTGATTTTATAAAGGTATAATTTGGATCCAGAGGAATTTCGGCACTTGAATGGCCAAAATGTGCAAATGTGGGGTTTTTCCCCTGAAAAGGACATTTGAATCCAAAGAAGTGTTTTCCATCACAGGAGACTATATGCTCACTATGAAGCCTTTCCTCACAACATTCACTATGTGCAATATCAAAATCTGCCATTGTGCATAGTTAAAATCAACAACGCATAACTAGAGCTACACTCGGTAGAGCGTTGACTTTCGCCAACATCACATTTGTTATTGAAACCAGGTTAGGATCGCAAGTATGTTAGCTTTTAGCTCATATCCATGCTAACTGGCCTGTCACTGTGTGAAACACTGAGCAGGGAGCGTCTCCACGGCAACAGTCTCCTTTGATCTCCTCCATGAGGTACCTCTCGCATCCGCTTTGTTTGGGACATTTCTTCACAGTTTTTTTGGATTGTATTCAGAAACGGTTAGCCGTTAACATTCCAAAATAACTGATTGATCCTTGGATGATGACAAATCATCCCTGAAAATTTTATGCAATTTGGGCAAGTAGTTTTTCTGAAAAGTTAGTAAAATACATACATACATAGAAACCACTAAATAAATACACGCAGACACAAAATCTTCTTGGCCTAACTTTCATTCCATAAAGGGTAAAAACTGATTCTAAAACTATGATTTTGCCTAAAACTTTATTATAAAACTACACAAAGTAAAACTCTGTGCCGAGAACAGAAATATAAACATGTGCATAGAACTGTGGACAATTAGTGCAGAGTTATAAATGTGCAATCACCCACACAATAATAAAACATTACAACGTCTGAGCAGCAGTTTCTAACATTCGGCTTAATTAAATACGTACCTTTTGGTGCAGAACATGCACATTTCGACTCAGGAAAAAAAAAATCTGCATTTTAAATTTCTGCAAAGCTTTCTACCACATTTCATCCAGTTAATAATTTAGTTAAAGAATTTAGTTAAAATTTGTCATCCAACTTTTTTCCCCATCACACTCCACATTTGCACATTCCTGTTTTCCTCTGTTGGCCTCTAATTGTGCCTCCCCTCCCATGGCCTGCCATTACTCACAATGTTCAAACTTAAATACCACCGGCTCGCATCGATCATGAATGAATTTGGCTGCAGGAAGAACATTGTAAGTAATAGCGATTCTGAAATGTTTAATCATTTCAACTATGAACAAAAAGCCCAAATGTGGAGTGTCGTGCAAGAATCTTCTCTCCGTTTCCTTCTGACTGTGTATTCAGACGCTATCCTGGTCCAGATGCTAATGAAAAACCTCTAAATAGTTCCTTTTTGGCAGAGAGACACTCCTTAGTGTGTTCTGGATTGTGTCTGTTTCCTTATTGTTTATAGGAAGGACCGCACTATTTGGTCCAGACTCTCCGGTTCAATCATTAAAGAGTTCATCTACTTCTCTTGTTTTCACTACAAAGCCGCGTTCTGCTGGTTGCAGCATGACTGAGGCCTTGTTGGCTTCTTGTTTCCTCCCTGGTTCCAGGTCTCCACGTGGTTCTTCACCACCTTCAGCGTGTCCGGTTTGAAGGACAAGGTCCGGTACCTGGACAGCCTGCAGCAGCTCTTCACCTGCATCAAACCCGAGCAGATCGACATCCCGCCGTTCGTCCTGGAGTACGACTCACGAGTAAGCGGCTACGCGTCCCCTCCCACCTCACGTGTCCATGTAGCAGATGTTCTGTGAAACCCTAGCGCATCAGGCCTGCTGCTGGCCTGCTATCCTCTCATGGTTTTGATGCACCCGACCTTTAGACGCGTGCTGACTGTGCAATCTAATGAAACATGATGGTTAAACCTGCGTCTGGCACTCGTCCAGACATTTCAAACACTGCATGAAGCCGGGATTCTGGATCTTTTGATCACCAGTGCAGCTACAGTGAGCCTGTCATGCAAACAGCTGACATACTTCTGTGATATCCGTCCAGTCCGGGCGGAGCTATTTTCATATTTTGGCAGGCGGCGTTTCTCTGGAACAACCAGACCATGTAAGCTGAGTTCAGACAGGCTGAAGATTTCACTCCTCAACCATCCGTCTGTGTTTACATGGACTTCAGTTTCCCAGTTATTAGTCTTGTCCTCACTTTGATCATATCTGGGAGAGGATGTTTATGTGCAGAACTGAAGGATCTGACTACACAAGATAAAACCAAAGGTGGCATCTCAGCTACTTATTGCCAGACCGATCAGCCTTAACATTATGACCAGTTTGACCAATATCACCAGATTGTCTTTTATCATTGCATCTTTCTCATTTTGTTCACAAAGGTGATGTGGTCAAAGCAGAAAAAACGGCTGATTAATGCAGCTGAGCTTGTCCGGTCCGATCCGACAGATGTACTCAAACTGCTGCAGAAGTTTTGATGAAAAACTGTCAGGACATAAAGTGCAGCACCTTTTGTTGTTCTTGGGGATGTTTCTAATGTTGTGGCTGATTGATGTATGGATTGTGTTATTTTAATGCAAAATCCCCCATAAAACTGTGTCAAATGCAACAACACATGATCAGTATGGTAAAACTAACCTGTCTGACGACGGTCTGATCCCAGCTCACCTTCCCTGTTAGTGAATTCTGCTTCACAATCATCATCTGCATCTCATATGAAACCATGACATCAGGTTAACGAGTTGCTAATGTAAGTCATGTCTTGGCCAAATGTCTGCGGGCTGCTAAACTTTACTTCCCGAGAGCTGTTCACCCACCGTGTTATATTTCCTCAAAACCTCAAAATAAGATTCATGCATTTATTGTTAGAGTCTAATGAAACACTGCTACTAGTGCACATCTGCACGATGAAATATGATGAGAAATATCAGCCTAATTTGAGCAGTTTATTTCATGTGAGGTTTGCACTCCAACCTCACAGTGAGAAAAATCCCTGGTCCAGTTCTATTCTGTGCAGGTTGCATGTTAAATATGAGGTAAAACAAGACATAATTTACATATACATATATTATAATATAAGGATTTTATAGTATTATGAATATTATAATAAATGTAGACAATAATATGCTTTCACTTGTGTTTGAATACAATATTAACTTTGCATCCACCTTTACACTTACAACTCCATTTAAAGCTGAATTTTCAGTAAAAACTGAACTCTTGTGGGAAGATTTGCTTGGTTTGTCTTATCAACACCATTGTTTGTGTTTCTGTCACTTTTCTGACGTTAGTAGCTGCAAATATGAGCACCGGCTGGGACAGAACAGGATAATATGTATACCTGCCATGTTCTGTGACACTTCATCCCTCTTAGTTTCACAATGCAACAGGTCCTCGCCTGCTTTTGTAGAATTCCACTTCACAAAATTCAACTGCATACACAAACACAAAAACAGGATTTTTAAGCAGCTCTAAGTCCAGCGCCGCTCAGTTCACTCATGAGCTGAACAATCAAAAAAGCCTAAAAATACATCTGGGTTAAACAAAAATAACCTGAAGATGCATCAATAACAACAGAGAGTTCTGAAACTGAAAGACTCATTTTATTGAATGTGTTTTGAATTGCAGAGCTGCTGTTCATTTTCCTGCTTTGTTGTTTTGAAAGAAATGTGTGCTGAGTCTTCAGAAGCTTCCAGATCTGAATGTGTTTCCCTGCATTCCGTGAGTTTACTCCACAGAAAAAGAAGCAGAAATGAAAATGAAAAGGCATATTCTTTTATCTTCTTTTAATATTCTCTCAGATACAAACCAGAGATTGTGGAAACCATCTGCAAGTGACCGGTTCATTATTTATGCCTGCAATTGTACTTGTGTCTGCATTTCTAAAAATATCACCATTTGCCTACAAACCTGATAAAGTATTGACTGGAGATGCTTCTGAAGGGTATCTATTGCTTTGATTAAATAAGTAACTATAATTCCTAGTTTACCATCATTATTCTAACCATTTCTGTAAAAAACCTCAAGTTCTCAGAAGCAAAGGGATTATGAAAGACTGCAGGTTTGTGTTGGGAGGCTCAGAAATTGCAGTTGCGTGGGATGCATAAAAGGAATTGATGTATTTGACTTGTTTGGCCTCAGACGCTCGTCTTCAATTGTTTGTGTTGGATGATGAAGATTTCCTGGATGCAGAGAGTGACCGGCCTACAGCGGGCAAACTGCAGCTCACCATCTCTTCAGTGTCTTTTCTGATGTCAGAATTCATGAACATTTACGTTGAACAGCTTTCTACTAATGCGTATTGCATTCACATTAAAAAAAAAAATCAACTCCGTTTTTCTGAACCAATGACATAATTATCTCACAATTATGAGATAAACTTTCTTTTTTTTAAATAGCTCGTTTTTTCTGAATTTATGAGATAATTATCTCATAAATCTGAGATAAAATAAATTATTTTTTAAAAGTTGGCTCTGTTTTTCAGAATTTATGAGATAATGTTTTCTGAAAATTTTTTAAAAAATGGCTCAGTTGTTCTGAATCAATGGGACAGTGGTGTGTTATTCCAACCACAAGCTCTGCTAGACCGTTGTAGGAATCCTGCATGCCCCAGCTCTCTAGTTTAATCCAGCTTTATTTCTATTTGGTTGGGAGATACTCCTGTGTTGTTGATGGTATTGTTATTAGTTTGTCAACTTTGCACAGTGTTACCTCCGCCGGTTTATAACTCCAAACCGTAGTTAGGAGACCCGGTTCACTCCTGAGCTTCACTCAGCCGGGGCTCACGTCTGCTGGTAACAAGTTTCAGTCTGTGGAGTTTGATGGAGTTAGACAGGGAAGACATCCCTCGCTGATGAACACTGGTGTTTTTATTCCTCTTCTGACACTGAACCTAACACTGATCGCAGCACACGCACACATCTGCTGCATCGCCCGGGGAACAACGAACTACAATACCCAGAGTCAAAAGAAGTCACACTCCACTTCCCACAATGCATCAGACCCTTAAAGTGACAGGCTCAGCATGTAACAACAGGCACCTCAGGGCCCTGCGGCTGTTTAGACGTAAACACCGCTGGGATCTGTTGGTGGTTGTGACGTTTCTCCAGGAACAACTGGGCAGATGTGGCCTGCTTCACGGGTAATAAAGCTCAGAAATAAACCGCGTCTCCTAACTACGGTTTGGAGTTATAAACCGGTGGAGGTAACACTGTGCAAAGTTGACAAATTAATAACAATACCATCAACAATACTTAAAGACAGGAGTATCTCCCAACCAAATAGAAATAAAGCTGGATTAAACTTGAGAGCTGGGGCAGTCCGGCAGAGCTTCTGCTTGGAATAACACACCACTGTCCCATTGATTCAGAACAACAGAGCCAATTTGTTATTTTTTCAGAAAACATTATCTCATAAATTCAGAAAAACAAACAATTTAAAATTTCTTCAAAAAACAGTCTCTCATAAATTCAGTAAAGCAGAGCCGAATTCTTTTTTATACTTTTTTTCTCAGAATTTTGAGATTATTATGTCATTAATTCAGAAAAACAGAGTCAATTAAATTTTTTTCATGTGAATGCAATACGCTTCCGTAGCTTTCAATTCCCTGCAGTGACAAGGGAATACGTTGAGCTCTTTATAGGAGATAAACATCAATACTTTCAACAAAGGCGTATTCTGAATGCTATTGAAAAATGACATTTTTCCCCAAAATCTTTTAAAGTCATAATCATGAAACAGTATTTAATCATAGTATCTGTGAAAAAGTGTAAAATGCAAATATTTATTGATTTATTGCTTAAAAATGTATTTAAATGGTGGTCATTTCCATAAGAAGTTGATTCATCGAATCGTTCAGTCCTGCAGTGTAAGCTGATATTTACAACAGCATGTACCAAACACGCCTTCAAAGTGCCTTTTATGTGTACTGTGATGAAATTCAGTGTCACTTATTTCAAAACACATCACCTGCATTAATCGTTTGTAAGAGCTGCTTCTTTAAGACGCAGAAGAAAAACAAATGAATGTTTCTTTCAATATATGAGAAGTCAAAAGCATTAATGTGTTGCTTTACCAATTATTTAAACAGATTCTAGAAGTTACACATAAGCTGCAAGTGTTTCAGTTTTTCATTTAAAGGAATGTTTTTTAATGTATCGTGCAAATTACAGGTATGATCACCTGAAAATGCTTTTTACATTCCGTCATTTCCAGAGTTCAGTCGCACTGTTTTTGAGTGGTTTGCCTGCCACTTATTTTAAGAAGCAACTTGTATGTTCAAATACACCCTTTCATACCCACTGGGACCACTAGATGTCACTGTATGGCAACAGAATGCTGCTACGATAGTGTAAAAAAAAAAAAAAAACATCTGTCTATGACCATATTTTAGTTACTGCACAAACTAAATATCACCAAAGAGAAAAAGCTACAAAGAACATAAAGTAAGAACTATAAAATCTGGAGGAATCAAAAGTAGAGAAACTGACGAAACCAAAGGAGGCTAATCGTGGGATAACAGCTCGACAGCATGAGCTGAGGAGCTGAGGAGCCGAGGAGCTGAGGAACGAACTCACAGAAGGTTCTGGAACAGCAGAAGATCTAGACATGGACAGATAAATGCGTCTCATACAGCAGTAACTCTTTCTATACGTTCATTTCCTCTTCATGATGCATTTTTGAATGAACATCAATTCTGATATAGTTGTGTTATTAGCAAAAGCAGCTTGAGGTAAATTGATTCCTGGAATTATTTGGCAAACTTGCATGTAGAGAGGAGGTTAGAATTTAAAGTTTTAGGTTTTACCAAATATTTATTTACACATTCTCATGAGTCCAGGTAGGATGCGTCTCAAAGCAATTGAGTCAGGTCAGCCGGTCTTTATTTCATCTCTTATTTCAGTGGCTTTATCAGTTCATGCTGTTCTCTTAACTTCCAAATCACTTAACCAAATCCACTTGATCTTATTCAGTTGCTGCAAGATAGAAATTAGAGAATAAACATTGAATTGAATGCATGGGTTCAGCGCTTCAGAATTGCGAAGCTGCACTTTACTGGCGTGGCTTCCTCAGCCTGAGCTCACTTAAAGAAAGTATTTTTTTTGGTCAATCTCAGTATTTTTTATGGAATCCATCTCTCAGTAATGTGTAGTACAGTGAATCCCTCCTTCACCAGCCAATGAACTGGGCCTGAACATCTACTGACACCTGCAAGCTGCTGCATTCCTTTTTGATTGCGGAATTGTGATGGCCCACGGCAACTTCTGATGGTTCCAGCTCCATTGAGGCTTTAACCAATATCAAATGTGCTTTTACAGTCGGATACTCGTTCTCAGGCTTGGGTTCAAATTAGAGAAAAACTGTGGGACTGACCAAGACTGAAAAAGCTTTAATGGTGTGTTCACACATCTCACGTTTGTATGGAAGAGGATTAGGGCCACTGGACAAAAATTCTCACAATTCTGACTTTAAACTCAGAATTTGAGAAAAAAAACTGTTGTGTGTTTTTCCACAGTGGCCCTAATCCTCTTCCATACATTTGGTGAAGGTGAAACAAGTTTTTATGTTCTAATGCGACCTGGGGAACTCCCAACAAGTGGACCAAGTCTATTTTAACAGGAGGTTTCTGCACTCCTGCATATGTACAGTACGGCTGGAAGTTGGTTTGAAGTGTGAACCGCGAGCGAAGCAAAGAGTTTTAAACCGGCTCAAGAGAAAGAGGCAGACGCCAGAAGAGTCTGATGTGCAGAACATTGGAGTTTTAGCCGCTGTTTTAACTCTTTTATAGATTAAACAGGCTGCCGATGACGTGCTGTTGGTAGGAATTCCACCAGTCGACTGAAGACGCATGATGTTTGCATTCACACACGTCACAGCAACTGTTCAGCATAGCTTTTGTTTCCGTCTTTTGTTTTGATGTTAAAAGTGTCAGTGTGAAGCAGCTTCTTTTTTTCTCTTGTTGCATTAGTCGCCATGATTCTCCACAACAATCTGCTTCTCTTGTGTTTTCAGCTTTGGCCAGCTTCAGAAAGCTGTTTAGCTCATCCTTTCATCAGATGTGTTTACATTCATCAGGTCAAACAAACTCGCTTGTGATGGTTTTGTTACTGCGATTCATTTTGCGGATGGTTAAGCGATACCATCTGAAGCCAGAGCGGAAGTGAGGAGGGTTAAAAAGCAGCTCCCAATGTAGCGCGGACCAAGTTTATCTCAACTGAAAAAGAAGGTCTTGTGAGTTAGTGAATCATTTAGTGTATTTGTAGTGTGAACACAGCCGTCTGCACCCCGGCTGAGCACGTCACAAACAAAACAAGTCCACTTGGAATGTGCTTCTTTGTAAACTGGGAGACCATCTGTGATCCAGTTCAGTTAAAGTTTGAATCCAGATTCAACCAACGAGCTGCAAGTGAACCAAACCTGATACATGAATGATCTTAGGCCCTGTTTACACCACAACGTTTCACGTGACAACACCTAATCCGTTAAAAGAAAAAAGGAGTGCGTTTCCACTGCAGCAGCAGACACACTGACAACGATGTAGTTAGTCTGCCGGGCCACAGGAGGGCGCTGTTGCTTGATTTTGTTATGAAACTACACAGACGTGTGCAGAGAACAAAACACTATAAAGGTGAAGAAAATGGAGAGAACCTGACATCCGTATGGACTGATGAGGCATCGGCTGATATCAGGGAGAGTCTCAACTATTAAACTACTGATCTGGAGGATAAAACTAGAATATGGACCGCGGGTCGTACCACTACGGGTCGGCCATGTTTGTTTGCAACTGAATGAGCAGGAGGGAGGGAGAGAGGCTCAGTTAGAGGCTCTGTAGCCTCCATCAGCTGAGACGTTAATGCTGAGGTATTTGATGTTCCCTGGTTTTAGTGGGGTGTTAGGTGTGTGCTGAAATATAGAGTTAATAGGCAAGACGACTGATTTATTCCAATTTATAGAATATTCTGAGATTGAGGAGAATCTGTCTATTAACCCTTTTGTTTCTGGAAGGGAAGTCTGTGCGTTTTGCAGCAAAGTAGCACATCATCTGCATAGAGACATATTTTATGTGTTACATTTACTGTTCGTATTCCTCTTATGTTATTGTTCTGTCTGATGGCTGCTGCTAGTGGTGAGTAGTGAGCACCGTTGTCATGTAAACAGACTCCCAATGTACAACTGAAGTTTGGTGTTTTCACTTGAAACCGTTGTTGCGTAAACAGGGCCTTACTTGAGGATACAGCGTTTCTTTAGAAGTTACATCACAGGATTTACGTCACAGCAGCAGTCCAGCAGTAGTTTTTAAAACTTTGTTTGGTCCAAGTTAAAAAAAGAAAAGAAATCCTTGTTGAAGCAAGCTGAAATTTTTCCCTTCGATCGTTTGGGACGATAGCAGAACAACCAAATCCCAAACAGAGAACGTCACCAGAAGTTTGAACAAAACGTTTGTCGCTGTAATTGCACACATTAATCTACCACACAGGAAAGGCGTCTCGATTTGGTAGACCATAAGTTGCGTCATATGCGCCTTGTATATATTTATATATTAAACCTAGCAGTGCATACCATCTGTTACCACTAGATGTCAGTCTTGGACAACAGAATTCTGCTACAGTAGCAGAAATAAACCTCCTTTACTTCGGTTTTTGACTGACAGCACAAGAAGGAAACAACTAATTGTGGCTACAAGCTGGAGGAAAATTCCCAGATGGACGGCTGCTTTTCAGAGAGTTGGCACGTTGCACAGACCAGAATAATCTCATTGGTTCAAACACAGGATGAGATAAATGCCTGAACTTTTCGTCTGTTTGCAGCAGATCTTCCTTCGTGTGTGTGAAGGAAGAATCCCTGACTTTTTTGGGGTGGGGGGGGGGTGGGGGGTGAAGGCCTCGGATGATGTCGTTATTGTTAAAGATTAGTTTTTCTTGTGGAGTGTGGAGAACTTGAATTAGTAGCAGAGAGGTTTTAACTCACGTGTTCATACACAAGGTTACTGCAGTATTTCCTGGTACCAGAACAACCATCAGAGATTTTTTCCTTCACGTGGGAAAAATGCTTAAAACTGCACATGTTGTTCCAGAGCTGCTTCTATTAGGAGTCACAGTGATAAACGGCGTGAGAGATTAACAGGTGAGCTCCAGTTGCCTCTGCTCAGGAAAGTTTTTTTTCCTTCCTAATCTCAGATTAATTTTATTTTAGTCTGCTTCTGTGAATTTAAGATTTTCTTTAGTAAATCTACTACACAATCTAAAGTTTATGATTTTGTCTTTTTTTCATAGGATAAAGTTGCAGATGATGTTTTTGTTTTATTTCTAATGTTGCTATTTTATATTGACTACAATATAATGTGAAATATATCATTTATTATTTCAGATAATCATAAATAAACTGAGAGACTTGTGGGAAATGTCACCTGCCTTTTATTTTACTCGGTTCACCAAAATATGTTCTCTATTATCTTTAAAAGGGCAATATCTTCATCATTTTATACTGCACAATATTTCCAAATATATCATTGTTTTGATATCATCTTGCACTAAAATGCAATAAAATATGTTTCAAGTACTGCAAATTTAAAACCACAGTGTTAAATGTCAAAGAATAGCACAATTAATCCCAATTCATTTGCAAAAATTGCAAATATCCAATTAAAAATGTAAACTTGGTGAATGTGCCTTGAGATCTGTTCTTAAAAAAAGAAATGCACTAAGATATTAAAATCATCTACTGCAGTGTTTGGATTGATCTTTTTGTGCAGGTCTGTGTTTCTCTTTTCAAACATAAATATATTTTCATCCACTTATTTTAATGATGGTTGTTTCATCGTAATCACCGTCATCGAAATCCGTTCCAGACGTTCTATCGGGATAATCTTTTATTTGTCCCTGATGTCTTTATAATTCATAATCATATTGTCACAATATGAATCACACACAGAGAAACTACAGCAGCAGGAATTTCCCATTAAATCAAACGTGTTTGTGTGACGTGATGTGGTCAGTGGAAATCTGATGGGAATCCCAGCCGACGACTTATATTAGCAACTTTGCCCCGAATTTCTTCTTACTGAAGGTAATAGAATCTATGACAGTCATGACAGACTGTGACTGCGCTGACGTATTTCCTCCTCCTGTGCAGGTGAATGGACGCTACCAACCTGCAGTGGCGTCCGGCCTGTGACCCTCAGCTGGGATGATGAAGCTGTTGATGGACACGATGTTGCCAGTTTGGTCTGAACTCCTCCCCCGTTAGGGTTCTGACCAACAGACCAAAGTTTGATCCTGCGTCCCGTTCACCTTCTGGATTCTGCCTTACGCCAAGAAATTTTATTCAGTAATTTCCTCAAACATCCCAAAATACGAAGCATCAGAAGACGGCTGAGACTTCTGCTAACGGCTCTTCCACATCATTTCATTCTGCTCCTCACCAAACTGGAATGCAGACGCTGTGAAATGAGGACCAACGATGGCCTTCGCTCAGCTACAAGTGGGAACTTCCCAGCTGGTACGTGGTAATTCCACCCTCCCTATTCCACCAAAGCACTGCTCCTCCTCAAATGAAGTCACCCTGCATGAGCTGGTCCCGTGTACGAAAAAAAAAGAAAAACCCTCACTTCAACAAGAGTAATATTCAATTATTCATCGATCAACTAAAATGACTTTCTGATTTGTGTGTAAATATGAAGCCACAGACAGAAAATACTGGGAAAGAGTCAGTTTCCAGAAGTAAACCTGCAAAATACTGTCAAACAGCTGGAGCTTCATACTCTTCAGAGTGGGACCCCTCCTCTTCTTTCCTCCACAAAACGCTGACCTGTTGCTGCTGAGCATCAACGACTCACAAAGCTTTGTAGGCAAAACCCTCATGGGGAGTCTGAGATCCCCCTGCAGCGCTGAGAGCTCCATGTTCCCTCAAACAGTGAATAAATATGCAAACACTCAGTCCGCTTGGATAAAACGCTTTGTGTTCAAATTCAATCTTAAAAAAACTCATTTGACTGGATCTCAGAGGCTCTGATGGGAAGATTTCACTATTTCTTTGCGGTGAACATTCAGACTAATGCAACAAATTAAAAGGACTGGACAGTCATGAAGTCAGAGGACGATCAGCGGCTTGTTTTGGTTTAATCACTTTGCGGTTGTTTAACACTCAAGAAATGTTGTGCACCAGTATTAACCTCATTATCACACGCATTGTTTTAAATGGAGCATAAGCAAAAACCAATGAGAAAGCTAAATTATTGAATTATTTAATCACTTTTCTCACTTAAAATGAACATTTGTCCTCACTAACTTTCTTTTTTCTACTTCCTATTCCCACAATGCACTAATTCTTTCCTTGACCCGTGTGGGTTCACCTCATCGGGGAACTCGTGAATCAAGTAGCTTTGAAAACATTCCTGCTGACCGAGGCTGAAGCCGTCACGCATGTAGCAGCCGTACGTAGTAACACTATCACACCAGAGCGTTCGACGTCGCCCCGTTTCCTCCGTCGCTGGGTTTTATCTGCACGTGGCTTGTTCTCCTTGAAGGCTGCTTCCTTCTGCTGCACTAACACACCAGAAAGGTACACGTTATGCTTTAGGACTCACAAACGCACATCTGTCGAGCAGAACGATAAAGTTGTTCATCTTTATGTCGAAAATATCAACTGTATCAATGAAAATGTACACGATGCCTGATTTGGTGGATTCGTCCAGTGAAATGTCCGGTTCTGGGAGAAATGAGCAGATATACAACCAAATCAAAAACCATCAAGGAGGCTGTGATTGTTCCACGTTCAGCTCTTGTCACCCCCCTTTGTGCTTCCACACAACTAAACAGAGAAAAGAAGTGCTGGGTAGTCGTACCTTCGTATGATACGTCACTATAATACTATTGCCTCTCACTACTAGAACACACTGTTATGAGCACATTTAATTTCTTTACAAAAATGTTCTCACTTCAGCCACTGCTGTTTTCTTGAAGTCGTGCTGACAACAGTTTTTTTTTTTTTTTGTGGCTTTACTCACCAGCGAAGGAAATATCATGTTGCTTCAGTGCGACTCGGAGCTGCTTCGCAGCTTTTCTACAGATGTGAGGAGTAGAAACGCGTTTCATGCTCAGGCGATTCGGCTCCTTAGTTATAAAGCAAGTTGCCACAGTAGAGAGTAGTCAGAGTTCAGCCCAGACTGAAGTGTGCTGGAGGAGATGGCGCCACGGACGAGCAAACACATTTAATATGTTGAGGCCTTAACGGCGACGCCGCAGCAACATTGGAGGGAAGGTGGCCTCTTTATCTCCACTCGCTGCTGGTCGCTCAGGTTTTACCACCATGACTTTCAGAGTGCAGCTTCCTGGTGTCTCCAGCTCTGTTGGTTTAGTCCATCTGGACTTGGAGTATGAAAGCAATTCATGTGTTCACAACAGTGTGTCCTGGTGGGAGGAAGACACTCGCGTGCCACGACTATGTTTTCCTTTGGGTTGTCTCAGGCGAGATCGCATGAATCTTATTGTCCATACTGTGATTATCAAAGAATGTATATGAATGATGAGCCAAACGTTGATTTCCTGGAAATGTATATACTCCTTTATTTCTTTTTTTGTCTTTTTTATTCTGCTAATATATTAAATGTCAAAGTGATGACTGGACACTTTTTGGTTTTCAATAACTAAGTTTTATAGAAAGTGACTTCATTGGTGTTCATATTTACTGTGCTGGTTTTTTTTTTTTTTACCTTGATTAAAGTGCTTTTCTCTGTAAATGTGTGTTTAGACTTACTTTTTGATGTGTGTGTGTGCATGCTTGTTTATCTCCATGTTTATGTACATGATGGTGCTTATATACATCCAGTTGTATTGGTATAGCAACTTAACCACGTCAGAGCTCGTCTACAGAGGAAAACCCAACAAATCCACATTAGCGAGCACAAAGGTGACGGTGGAAATAAAATCCTAAATTAACAGGAAGCAACCTGCAGAACCAGGGTCAGAGGTGGAGACTCTCTGGTTGGAGTTCAGGGGTAGAAGGAGAGAAAAGGAGAGGCCAGAAAGCAACAAACAGCTGGTCGTCAGAAGGCGAGTCACTGCAGACAACTCAGATTGTGTCCTTTTAATCCCAGTGATATAATCCAGTCTCTGTAGTAGCATGAATGTTTGTGTGTATGTATATTTGTGGGAGTGTGCATGTGAAAGTGTGTGTATGTATGTATATATATATATATAATATATACAGTATATGTGTGTGTTTCATTAAAAAGTCTTTACAGATGTTCTATTTGACAAGATTCTAACCTGATATGCTGCGATGTGAATTTCATAGATTTAGGTTTGACAGTTAGTTTGCGTGCACAATGTTGTTTTCCACTGAATCAAAGGGGACAACCGCCTCAACGCAGTACTTCAGTGAGTCACAATAACAGTGTCCTGCACTTCATCGGCACCGTTCACTGTCGAAGACTTGAGTCTTCTGCAAATAATGGAGAAATATTTCATTATCGCTGGATAGAGTCGTGCCCCCGGCGAGCTCAGTAGGTAGAGCATGAGACTCTCAATCTCAAGGTAGAGGGTTCATGTCCCACGCCGGGCGCCACCTTCCCGTGGGCTCTCCACCTTCCTGTGGGCTCTCCACCTGCAGGAAGGTTCTTAATGGGTCAATGTGATCTGGGTGACGGTGCTCAGACTGACACCCCCACCACCCGGGAACGGATAAGAGGGAGAAAATGTGACGTCTGAACTAAAATGTGATTTACGCCTCCGCTATTTGTGCTTGAGCATTGTTCTGCAGAAATATGCATTACTGTTTCTCGGAGAGATTATTATCTCCAAGTCAAACCATCTATAAAGGTTTTATTCAGCTCAGGGTTGCAGGTATTGAGAGCGAATCCCCACGAACACACGCCCCGCTAAAGGCTGGTGCACACAACTACACGGTCTAGATATATTTAAAGTCAATGATTAGCACAGCGAGTGTGTTTTTGTTCACCAGAGAGACGATGCAAAGCAAAAAGCCTCATGTCCACCATCTCACAATGAATAGACAACATACATGTATGTGCAGGAGATTTACTTTTAGCTCATAATTTCAGTAAAACTCTATATTTAGAAAGAAGAAGAAAAAAAAAACCTTGAGCCTCGAGACAAAACACTGCATTTACTTCATATTTATTCTGCAGTCTGCGTGAAATTTCTAAGTCAGGTGGAAAAATCTCGGACAGCACAGTGGCCCACTATGAGCTCATGGGAAAGCAGTAGGAAAAAAAGACATTTACAGAGTTGTAGCATGTCTGTTTGGAGACTTGGTACATTTAGTTTCTCTGGCCGAACTCATCCTTCTGGTCGCTGGCGGCTTCAGCGGCCCGACACGGTGGACTGAGTCGTGTTGCGTTTCTTGGATGGTTCAGAAATGTTCTTCCTTGAACTCTAAAGTTTATTGTTTGACGGTCTAGCCATGGATCGAAACCCTGGAACCGCTTCGCTCAACTCAATGATCCTCTGGTAAGGAGGTCGTCAAAGAACTGAGCTTTATCCCTTCAAACAGCACAAAAGAAATCTGTATAGTAAAATTCCTCACACAGACAGCCTGAATGAAATATACAAAGACTGGAGACGGGTTCTCCTCGCTGTCATGCAGCATCAGTCACAACATCACAACATCCTACGTCTTGAGCTGAAAACAGATCAAACTCCATCAATTCAGTCGAAGATCCAGTGATTTACTTTGGTCCAATGTTAAAAAACCTTACCTTGTGTGTGTGTGTGTGTGTGTGTGTGTGTGTGTGTGTGTGTGTGTGTGTGTGTGTGTGTGTGTGTGTGTGTGTGTGTGTGTGAGACTCATTCTTGTAAACACTGCCACATACATCCTCAACTCATAAATTGACATAGTAAGAACATAAAAACGTGGTTGTCATGAAATTGTTGTAAAACTGGGATGAAATCAAAGTAAAGAGTTTGTAAAAACATCGAACAAAACGGGAAACAAACAAAGAACTTTGCCGGTAAAACATTAATTAGCAAGCCGTTGCTCCCATTTCAGTAACGAGTAATCTAACACATTACTATTTCCAAACCAGTAATCATTGTAGTGTTACTATTGTAGTTTTACTATTGTAGAGTTACTGTTGTAGTGTTACTATTGTAGCCATACTATGTAGCATTACCATTGTAGCATTACTCTTGTAGCGTTACCATTGTAGAGTTACTGTTGTAGTGTTACTATTTTAGCATTTTGATTGTAGTGTTATAATTGTATTTTTACTATTGCAGCATTACTATTGTAGAGTTACTATTGTAGAGTTACGATTGTAGTGTTACTATTGTAGAGTTACTATTGTAGCCTTACTATTGTAGAGTTACTATTGTAGCCTTACTATTGTAGCGTTCTTATTGTAGAGTAGCTCAGTCACCAGGGAGGAGCTCGGAGTAGAGCCGCTGCTCCTCCACATCCAGAGGAGTCAGCTGAGGCTCAGGTATTTGTTTAGGATGCCCCCTGGACGCCTCCCTATGAAGGTGATGCAGGCATGTCCCTCCGGTAGGAGGCCTCGGGGCAGACCGAGGACACTCTGGAGGGACTATGTCTCTCGGCTGGCCTGGGAACGCCTTGGGGTCCCACAGGAAGAGCTGGAGGAAGAGTCTGGGATGAGGGAAGTCTGGGGATCCCTGCTTAGACTGCTGCCTCCACGACCCGGCCCCGGATAGAAGAGGTGGACAATGGATTGATGGATGGATTGGAGAGTTACTATTGTAGTGTTACCATTGCAGCATTACTATTGTAGCATTACTATTGTAGCATTACTATTGTAGCGTTACTATTGTAGCGTTACTATTGTAGCATTACTATTGTAGCGTTACTATTGTAGCGTTACTATTGTAGCATTACTATTGTAGCATTACTATTGTAGCATTACTATTGTAGCATTACTATTGTAGCGTTACTATTGTAGCATTACTATTGTAGTGTTACTATTGTAGTGTTACTATTGTAGCGTTACTATTGTAGCGTTACTATTGTAGCATTACTATTGTAGCGTTACTATTGTAGCGTTACTATTGTAGCGTTACCATTGTTGCGTTACTATTGTAGCATTACTATTGTAGCGTTACTATTGTAGCGTTACCATTGTTGCATTACTATTGTAGCATTACCATTGTTGCATTACTATTGTAGCGTTACTATTGTAGCGTTACTATTGTAGCATTACCATTGTTGCATTACTATTGTAGCATTACCATTGTTGCATTACTATTGTAGCGTTACTATTGTAGCGTTACTATTGTAGCATTACCATTGTTGCATTACTATTGTAGTGTTACTATTGTAGCATTACTATTGTAGTGTTACTATTGTAGCATTACTATTGTAGCGTTACTATTGTAGTGTTACTATTGTAGTGTTACTATTGTAGTGTTACTATTGTAGCGTTACTATTGTAGCGTTACTATTGTAGCGTTACTATTGTAGCTTTACTATTGTAGCATTACTATTGTAGCATTACTATTGTGGCGTTACCATTGTTGCATTACTATTGTAGTGTTACTATTGTAGCATTACTATTGTAGTGTTACTATTGTAGTGTTACTATTGTAGCATTACTATTGTAGCGTTACTATTGTAGCATTACTATTGTGGCGTTACCATTGTTGCATTACTATTGTAGTGTTACTATTGTAGCATTACTATTGTAGTGTTACTATTGTAGTGTTACTATTGTAGCATTACTATTGTAGCGTTACTATTGTAGCATTACTATTGTAGCGTTACCATTGTAGCATTACTATTGTAGCGTTACTATTGTAGCATTACTATTGTAGCATTACTATTGTAGCATTACTATTGTTGCGTTACTATTGTAGCATTACTATTGTAGCATTACTATTGTAGCATTACCATTGTTGCGTTACTATTGCAGTGTTGGTTTGTGGGTTTCCACCATCTGTAAACCATAGTCATCACCATTTCAAGAAATAAATGCTTGAAATATTTCACTGTATGAACCTATATCATATATGGGTTTGACTTTCTGAAATGAGTGACAGAAAATATTTAACATTTTCATGATATTCAAATTTTTGAGACGTACCTGTAAATACAACAAATAATGAAGGTCAAAGGTTAAATATCTATAAAGAGGAGGAGAGGAGGCAGTGATCAGCAGAGCTTTTGGTAAAACCGGTTGTCATTATTATGTTGAGACCGTGGAGGGTGTTGTGTTGTGGCAGCTGCTGAAAGTAACTAAAAAGTTACTTGTGATCAAACTTTGTTACTTTTAAAAACAAGTAATCTAAGTAATTAAGTTACTTTTTAAAGGAGTAACTAGTAATCAATAATTGGATTGCTTTTTCAAGGTATGTATGTATGTAATCAACTTTTCATAAAACTATTATCTGAATTGGATGAACGGATCAGGGATGATTTGTCATCATCCATCCATCCATCCATCCATCCATCCATCCATCATCCATCTCCTCCCTCTTATCCGTTCCCGGGTGGTGGGGGTGTCAGTCTGAGCACCGTCACCCAGATCACATTGACCCATTAAGAACCTTCCTGCAGGTGGAGAGCCCACAGGAAGGTGGCGCCCAGCGTGGAACATGAACCCTCTACCTAGAGACTGAGAGTCTCATGCTCCACCAGCTGAGCTGGCCGGGGGCCTGATTTGTCATCATCCAAGTACCAATCCATTAGATTTTGTAATCCATTGGTTTCCATGGTGACAAATGTGTCGTTGGCGACGGCACATGCTACTGAGTTCTAGTCTTACTTGTATGTCATCGTGACATCACAGGGCCCCAATCCAAACTTGCAAAGGATATAAGAATTTGACGGATGATTTTTGATCAGAGATATGTTTACACTGAGGACAACTGAGTCAAGCCTTTAGCTCTGTTCTCCAGTGTTTCAAGTGCACCCTCAGAAGAGATCTGTTTGATGTAATGTTTACTGGCAGAAAGCAGTTGATTCTGGTCTGTGTTTTCCTGGTTTGGCCTCCTGTTCCGGCGAGCGTTAACCAGCTAATCCCCGCCAGTCACGGGGGGAGGTCCATGAAAGATGGATTTGCTCCTGCACTCTCCACCGCTCTTCCTTCACAGGACATCCTCCTGTCCTCACCCCTGCTCGTTGCTCTAATCCAGTCTGGGATGTGGGCAGGTGACAGGATGGGAGGAGGAGCAGGAGGTTTGTAATCGGCACGCGGCCACTTCACTTCCTGGAACATGATGCTGTTCTGTGTGGAGAGACGGTGGTGAGAGGAAAAGAAAAGAAACTGAGTGCAACACCTGCTGTTTATCCATCTTATTCAACCACTTATGTGTTTCCACCTTTCCTGAGGAAACAAACCAGCGAGAGGCCAATATTTGCAGCCAACACACTCACACCAGTTGGTACACTGCACGCAACTTTAATAAGGATTGGATGTACAGGGTCTAAAGCAGGAGTCTGGATGTGTGTTGCATGATGAGACTTTATGATATCTGAAAAATAAAGCATCTGAAACGTAGGATGTTAAGACAATACACTTGTCCCACACATGTCCAACAGACCAGAGAGTCTCCTACATGTCGAGAAGATCGGAGGTACTTCAGGTGGCTCAGTTATTGTATTCTTTCAAATAGGACATTTTTGACATTTCTTGAAGGAATAAGACTGCATACACACCATAATGTAATATACCAACTTAAAATGTTATTTGTTTGTTTCTGTTTTGTTCGATGTTTTTACAAACTCTTTACTTTGATTTCATCCCAGTTTTACAACAATTTCATGACTACCACGTTTTTATGTTCTTACTATGTCAAATGTGTCGAGGTATCGTGATCTTATGAGTTATTGGATGTATGTGGCAGTGTTTACAAGAATGAGTCTCTCTCTCTCTCACACACACACACACATTCTCAGCGCAAGTTCGGGCCAGTTCACATGACGTTTCCAAGTGAAAACGTAACACTTTAGTTCTGTTTTGGACGTCTATTTACAAGACAGCGCCACTCGGAGACACTAAAAACACAACTTTTGAACTATGAGAAAATGCTCCAACTTCATCATCGTGTAAATGGGGAAAACAGAACTTTCTGGAAACACTTGGGCTCCGTCTCTGTGTGGAGATGCAGCTGCTGTGCACAGCAAACACAGCTGTGGTAAGTAGTTGTTTTGCACATGCTCAGTAGAAGTACAACAAGAACAAAGTTTCCTCCGTGGTGTCATGACTCCCAGTCCATGCTCTCCTGGACTTGGTACTTCTATTTTGACAGTCACCGTGATAACAATCCAATCAGGTACTATTTCATTCCTACTGACCGCCAGATATCCAGTGCTCATGTACACACTAGTCGAGCACCTATACCAACAAGTCACCTGTGATCCCCCGAGTGACCCCCCCCCGGAGTCTATAAGTTCCGGTGTCACCGGTGGATCTTTTCCTTGGAATCTTCTCATTCACGTATGGTCAATTGGACGTGAAGATCGTGGAGAGGAAAACTTCTGAACGAGCCGCGGTGTCGGCAGCCCCGCGACCTTACAGGTTGGAGCCTGTGTTCGCCCTCCAAGGGGCTGGATCGGACGCTATAATACGGTATCGTACAACCGGCTTGTTTCCGTGTGTTACCTTGACCGCGGCGCTGGGTTAGCCACAGTTAGCAGCAGTGCCTTCGCTCAAGCTAACGAGGTGATTGCAGCCCCGGCCAGTGTTTTCCCGGCTTTAGCTGTCGCTTTATGCTGTTTGTCCGTAGTTAGCAGCAGTGTTTTCACTCGAGCTCACGAGGCAATTTACAGCCCCGGTCAGTATTATGTTCACAGCTTCGTTGTTTACTTTCGATACAGCAGCGTGTCGTCAGCAGCAATGCTCCTGCTCACGCTAGCGAAGCGCTTAGAGCCCACCTAGTTTTTCGCAGCTCAGGCTGTCGTTTTCTGCTTAGCCAGTGTGGCTAGCACGTCGTTAGTGGCAGTGATCACGCTCAAACTAACAACGCGCCCCGAGGCTGTATTGTTCTTTTCTTCTCAGCATCTGTTGCTTCGATCAGCAGCAGTGCTCCTGCTCAAGCTGTCGACGCGCGGCGCAGTATCTCCCGGTGAAGGCAGTGTCCTCGCTCCTGGTGCGCTCCTGTCGCCCTGTCCCACGCCTGTGTGGATTGCCTGGCCCCTCTGGAGCAGGAGGATGGTCATGATCTTTGCCCACCCTGTTTGGGCATCGATCATCTGAGGACAGGTTTATCGGAGGATTCATACATGAACTGTGGCTACATGCCATGGTCGGTACGCATGACCAGGCTGAGAGGGGTGGAGCAGGCCCGGGAAGGGGCCAACCCTCCCCTGGACGACCAGCTTCTCCCCTGCCAGGTCCCAGCGGTCAAACGAGCGGTCGAAAGCGCCGTGGCGGCCCCAAGGGCCAGGAGACCTAGGGGTAATAAGCTGGCAGCCATGGTTGACCGATTGTCGGCTGAGCTGGGTCAGATGAAAGACCTCCAGCCTGGAGCCGCCGCACCGGCACCTCCAGAGATGGGAACTCTGGCCGATGAAGACACCATGTCCATCGCCACATCAGCGACCCAGTTCACAGATCTTGCGGTGGACTCCCTGTCGCATACCTCGGAGTCGCTCTCCCGTTCCTCAGGGCAGAGCCTACTGCATGGGGCTGAGGACACCCCTATGCGGTCTATAATCTGTGGGGCCCTAGCTCAACTGCAGCTCGGTGTCCCACAGGAGAACTCTGCAACAGGTGACAACAGACACCAAGTGTCTTTTCAGGGCTCTTGTTTGCGGTCACTTCCTTGTTTACACATCAACAGGCTATTGTTCTCGAGTACCAATGAAATCACGTGGTACAAAATGAAGGCAAATGGAGGGAAAATACATGGGAGGATGTCTCTGTAACAGTGAAGCTAAAATGGCAGACTACATAGAAGAATTCAAGTTAAAATAATCTGACATTCCCCCTTTTGGCTCATGCTATGTTCCAAAAACACAAACAACTAAAAAATTAACACAGAAAGTAACAAGCAAACAGCACATCCTCTTAACATCACCACCCCCTTTTGCATCATCATCATCATCACATTTGTTATAATCAATTTTAATCAAGCACATCAAATTCTTTATTATCAAATTCATCCTATAAATACTAGGGGGCGCTGTTCACAAGTGGCTGGAAGACGTCACTTTTGCTTCCCAGTCTCTGTGCTCTTCAAAGACGTCTTCTTCCAGAGCTTCACAAAGATCTTGCTGAGTCATTGTTCTCTCCCTTCAGGGTCCACAGCCAAGTCCCAAATCATTTCCTCCTGAGCTGCTGCACTTTAGTTGATGTTGGTCGGTGGCGTCTTCAACATCCGTCCTTCTTGTGGTCCATCTTTAACATCTCACATCAGATCATTAGACAGTCCAACACATCTTCATTTATGATCGACCATTACCATTACTTAAATCATTGTATTTCTAAGTTTTTACCTTAAAGTTATTTAAATCTCCCTGAGATTATCAAATTTTCTTTATTTATTCCTATTTTCAAATGTTGTACAGATTACCTTTGAACTCTTATGTTCCTAATTAAAATGTTATTTATTTAACTATCACCATTCCCCTCTTATACGAAATGATTAAAATTCAGACAAAAGTATTAATTAGGTATTTTTCAAATGACATTTTACTTTATACTAACACATAAAAGCATCCCTGGTCTCACATTTTGCACCTCACTTCTCCTTCCCTGCGTCCATGTGTCTCCTCCCATGAGACTTTTCCTCCACAAACAACATCTCACATGAGGTGGTCTTCTCCTCTTCCTCTCACTCTTCATCCAAGGTGCTTCTGGTGACGCTTCTCATCAACTTCTACAGAGAACCAGGTTCTGTCCTGAACCTTCATCAACTTCTACAGAGAACCACGTTCTGTCCTGAACCTTCATCAACCTCTACAGAGAACCAGGTTCTGTCCTGAACCTTCATCAACCTCTACAGAGAACCAGGTTCTGTCCTGAACCTTCATCAACTTCTACAGAGAACCACGTTCTGTCCTGAACCTTCATCAACCTCTACAGAGAATCAGGTTCTGTCCTGAACCTTCCTTCTTAGGCAGGTGTGTTTCCCTTTAATGCCACAAACCACAGTTGAGTCTTTTGAGAGTCTGTGAGGATTTCAACGAGCAGGAGGAGAGGGGCCAACACTTTTAGGATGCTTCATTTACTTTATTTACCTTTATTCAAATTCACAGGGAATGGCTCTGTCCCTAGTATTGAGCTTAATATTATGCCCATAAAACAGTCAAACTGATTTTTCTTTATTCATTTAACTTTATCCAACATGACTTCCCACAATAATTTTTCCCTATATAATATTACAGTTGATCACTAATTTTAAAATTTCAAACCTTTTCCTAATAATGGGATTCATTTTCCATCTAATTTTTCTCTCTGTACTTTTAGTTCAGGTCCTTGATAAAATAATTAGAGGCTCTTCTTTCTAATTGTCCCTATTTTTATTTATCAATCATACGTCACAAATTTTGCATACTTTTTAAGTTTTATTTTAAATTGTTCTATTTGTTCCTTTTATTTACCCTACTGAGAGGTACAACTGTAACAGAATTTTATCAACTAATTTATCACTGCATTTGTTTACTTCAATTAAATCTATACATATGTGTTTGAATCAGTTCTCTAATTAAAAACTATCCTTTATCTAATCGGCCTTTCTAAAAGTTTTTAATCTAATTTGAAAATCCAAATGTTGTAAATATCTCATTCATGATATGAACCTTCCCTCTTGTTGAGACATGAGAGAATCCATGGCTCAATACAACAACATACCATAAATGTACTTCTCTGTAGGAATATCTAATACTAATTTTATCAAATATGAATCATTTTGTCATAATTTTACTGCAGCCAGTTATTACTCTCTAGGTTTTATTCCAATATTAATTCAATTACAACATATCTCCCTCAGAGATTAACAAAACACAGTATAGAACCATTATTTGAATATTTTGTCATCTATATAAAAGTTTGATCTTATGTAGTCTAGAAATGTAATTTGAGACTAAAAAAAAAATCATCTAGTCTAAAGTAAATTTACAAATCTATCTAAATATTTATGTTTACTCACTTGGTCATCACCTCTTCAAGAATGTGTGTCTGCTTCCCTTCTGTGAGTGTTCATGTTCTAACCTTCATCCAGTTCACATCACATCACATCACATCACATCACATCACATCTGAATTGTCCAAGTTTGCAGGTCAATCCATCACCTCCACCATCCTCCTCACGCTGGTCCATAATCGCTCCTCCAGCTCCTCTGGGCTCCACTAGAACCGGTTCTCTCTCTGTTCCATTGTGTGTTCTCTGCTCCCAAAGCCACACCTCCTGTTCTGCATAGAATCTCAACAGGGCAGAGAAAACACAATACAGTTGTCACCAATCATGACAAAGACGTGAATACAGTCCCCCTTACTGTTTATATTCAAGTCTGTTCTTAAGGTTCCAGTGAAGTCCTCATCCTGAGCTGCTGGTGGTGATGGAGCAGGGTGGAGGACTGCAGACCGGAGTGGTGATTGTCTATTCACAAATATGTAACACAAACAAAACTCAAAGAAAACAAACATTAATAACATAATTTTTTCACCGTTCTATTAACAACGTGATCAGTGAACGACTCACAGTCTCTCCTCAGATTGTGTTCCACAACACTTGTTTCCATTCAAACATCTTTAGAGCTGCAAAGTGAACTCATACACAATCATTAACACTCACAAATAAACAAAAAACAAAACAAAGAAATGTCTTTTTACTGTATTTACGTCATCCACTTCTTAATTTAACCATTTTATATTATCCCAGAATAAAAATCTCCGCTTTGATTAAACAGTTTAACTACTCAGTTTCTAAACTTTTAACACAATTTTCGCAGATTAATTTTATAGATTACTCAGTTGTTTTTTAATTTAAACAGGCCTTTGTAGGCTGTAGTTTTCAATCTAATACAAACCCGTCCTACCATCGATCGTCACTGGGAACGTAAGATCCCTTACAAACAAGATGGACGAGCTCGCGGCGCTAACCCGGCATCAGAGGGAATATCGGGAATGTAGCCTGATGCTATTCACGGAGACCTGGCTAACGGAGCTAACACCGGACTCGAACGTTACGCTGGATGGTTTCCAACTGACACGGGCAGACAGGACAAAGGAGGGTCAGAGGAAAGGAGGAGGGCTGGCAGTGTTTGTGAACGATAGACGGTGTAATTCCCGGCACATCACTGTTAAAGAACAACTCTGCTGTAAGGACATTGAACTGTTAGCGGTTAGCATGAGGCCGTATTACCTGCCGCGGGAATTCTCGCACGTTATCGCGATAAACTGCGTACGTTCCCCCCTCTGCTAACGCCCACGCAGCGTGTGATGTCCTGCACTCGCTCACAAACAGGCTGCAGACACACCACCCACAGGCTCTCCTCCTCATCACTGGTGACTTTAATCATGCCTCCATCTCCTCCACCTTCAAACAATATGTCACCTGCTGCACCAGAGACAATAAAATACTGGACCTTTTCTATGCCAACACCAAGGGGGCATACACCTCATCTCCTCTCCCTCCCCTTGGCCGATCAGATCACAACCTTGTGCACCTCCTGCCTGTGTACAAACCTCTGGTACACAGACAACCAGCTGTGACCCGCACCATTAAAATCTGGTCCGATGAGGCAGAAGAGGCTCTCAAAGACTGTTTTGAGACAACTGGATGGGAAGGGTTCTATGAGGACCACGGGGAGGACATCGACAGCCTCACAAACTGTGAAAACTACTTCAGTACTTTGACTATACAAACCTGTACAAACTGCCATGTGGTTACAAAAATGACTTCTATAAAATTCAATATTAATTTCGCATAGGAGAAACATGAACAATCCAGAAAGTTTCCACAACAGGTCAGAAAAAGTTTTCTGCTTACCAGTTGTGGTGGCGCCAAGCCTGCTGGAACTCTAACCTGTTCCAACAGCCAGCTAACATTCACAGCTCACGTCAGGGTCACCAATTGTTAGATTCATTTTTCTACCTCACTTCTCTTGATTCTGCATGTTCCTAAACTGTGGATGACTGATGGAAGCAACAGATCTATTTATTAAACAAAGACATTCTCACCACATGGTCAGCTGCACAGGTCACGCCCCCCCACCCCCCACCCCCCACCCCCCTCCCCCCAGCTGAAGGATGGAAAGAGAGAGACTCTTCCTAAACACTGGCCATTTTCCAATCCCCATACTGTCCATACTTGTGTTCTCGTGTACCCGTGAAACGTCATCAGTGGGAGACCAAGTACTGTGCTAATTCTTAGGTAGTTTCTCACCGAGTACACATGGAATACCTGGATGTGTCCTCGCTCCGCCCACTTCTTTGAGGATGCATCGAAACGGACCTGTGCAGTCTTGGGAAGCCAATTTACCCATAATGCATTAGGCAAGAGATGTTGGAGGAAATCCCGGAGGAGGAAACACACAACGGTGAGTAAAAAATCTGAAATATTAGCGTCATTGGTTAACAGAGTGTTGGGATTTATAGTTGGTTATTAGCATTAAATTACTGTAAGTAATAGATTACTGAAAGTAATAAATCACTGGAAGTAATTTATGAAAAATTTAACTTATTAATGGAAGTAAATGGTCATTTACTCATTAACAACTCCTAAAGTAATTGAGTAATTACTTAAAAAAAAAAAAATGAATAAATTATCAAAAATAATTTATTAATGAAAAATTATTAATTTGCATAAATTTGTTATTTATGTTTTAATAATAAATTGGGGCACCACCAGATAAACTGGAAATAGCTAATTACCAAAATATCAGTCTCGTTTGTAAAAGATTTATTTAAGTTAGTTAATATTTCTGCATAAAATATAACAATCTTAAATAAAAGGGGAAGGTGTGAGATCTGAGGACAGACTGTTACAAACCAGTGAATTGTCAACAATAAATACACAATAATCACCAAGTATCGTTCAATTCAACTAACAGGCGTTTATGGTATGGAGTGATGAGGGTGATGGGCGTAATGACCCCGAACGTCCACAAGGTGGAGGCAAACGTTGGCGGGTCAGTGTGTTGACCGTGACAACTACTAGGGGTGGGCGGCGGTGCGCAGGGGGAGAGCGCAATGGCTTGATGCGTCAAGAGGGATTGCGATGACCCACGCTAGAGGCGTTTGACTCGCTCTTTCTGGGGACGCGGCGATTGCTTCGCGGCCAGATAAACAAGACGTCCGTCGAGCACGCATGCGCGAGGGCGGTCTTGGAGCGAGGCAGTCTACCGAGGGCGTAACAAACGGGCAGTTCCGTTGGCCCGGTTCTGAGCGCTGGAGTTCTAAGTGGATGTCGGGACATGCAGTTAAAACTCTGGTGATGGAGGCAGATGTGGTCTTGCAACCGATAACAGTTGGTTGCTACATGTAGCTGTGTGTGTCTGTGAGCTTATCTGATCAGATAACAGGGGCGCAGGGCTGTGGGCAGATCCTTGTTAGTGGAAGAAGGGGGAGAATGAGAGAGGGGGAAGACAAGAGAAAGACAGAGAATTCTGGCGACGCTCGGTTCTGAACCCTGGTTCCTCCACACAGAACTTCCAGTGGACTGGAACTCACTTGGAACTCTGGTTCTGAGGTGGAAAACCCAATTCCCGGACTTGGTTGGTGCGCGTGAACGAGCGTACACAAACATATGAGATGCTGCGGCCTTATCAGCGGCACATTGAAACACATTTCATGTTAGCTTCACGCTAATCTAATCATCTGCCCAGACAAAAGCTCTTACTGTCCGGTTCTGCTGTGTTGGACAGCACCGTCCATGGTGCTGTGCGGTTCTGTGAGGCTGTGGTAACTGGTTGTTACCGGGTCTGAATTCAGCGTCCTTAATTCAGAGGCCTGGCTTCAGCTGCAGGAGTGGACAGCGAGGCAGATGATTTTGGAGAGGAGACGCTGGCTCTGGTCTCCAGAATCCCCAAAAAAGGAAAAAAGAAAGAGAAGAAGTAGTCCAAACTGTGTGCTGCTCATCCAGCGGGCTGGCGTTGGTTCTGTCTCTTGGACCTACTTGGTGCTCTCTTTACCATCCTGAGCCAGAGACGTCTGTGTCTCCTGGAGGTCGGATTGAGAAGCAGAGAGAGTTGGTAGGAAAAGCTTCACCAAGCTTGAATTTCGGACCCCTGTGGTGTTCGGGTCGGGTTCGACCATCCTCATTGGTTGCCAACCTGGGGGGTTGGAAACTTCCTCGGGTCTTTGGCTTCTTCCAGGCTGTTTTATGGCTTGTTCATTGTCCCTGGTGATTCTCCTCTGGGGAAGAATCTTCTGGAGCAGTTCAATGGAATCTTCAGCCCAACAAGAGTGTAGTTTTAAGAGAGTTTTATTCCAGAATATAGTTGTTTAAAATGTTGCTATGAGGTTGATATTACAAGATCACGCTGACTAGAACATTTGTTCTGAGGTTTGCAGAGATTGTGGATCCAGACTGAGACGAGGCCGGCTGTGGTTCTCTACTGTGGTTAAACATGAGATCTAAATGTTTTAGTGTAAATCTAACAGTGTTCATGTACATTTATTTTTGCTGCTGAGGGGAAAGATCCTGTTTAAAACTGTTTAACTTGACTGAGAGGTGAAGGTTCTACTGGCCATATTGTTTAGTCTCAATTGCACTAAAGTGTTCTACCCATTATACTGGAGGTTCTACTGGAAATTCTACTGGAGCTTCCACTGGTTCTACTGGAGGATTCTGAGGATTCAAACTAACACCATGCACTATTTGAATCCAGGACTCCTGAGGAACCTGAAGCCTGGTCCAGTGGAGAAGAGGAACTCCTCCAGATGAGGAGTGAGGATTGTTATTGATGCTTGAATTATTACATGTATATATTTTATTCATACATGTGTTAAGAACTTACTGAATTGGTAGTGTGTCATTCTTTTTGTTCTATGTTCTCCTCATAGACCTCATAATTGTTGAAATTCACCCGAGAAAATTTCTTCTTTAAAGCAACATTACATTGTTTATCAAACAACACAGAGAAATGTTAAGTTCTATATTTTACAGTCATAAATAATCATTTACAGTCTGTCGATCTCTCTGTCTTTATCCATCTATCTGCATATATTTACACATGAGTAGAGAACATGACCACATGAGGAGAGCTTCCTGTCTGGATCTAGTTCTGCAGGTCGTTCTTCAGGAGCAGGTAGCTGGACAGTGAGTCTCACTCGCACATCACTTCCTGCCAGGTCCCTCTGGGCGTCCTCACTGTCATTAATCAGAATTTATTATTTCCTTAGTGTTCATGATTGTGATTATTGAGATAAAGCAGGTTGCCAGTACAGTGATATAATAACAACTGTGTGCTGCATGCATGGATACAGTACTTCCTCCATCACCCAGCAGAAAGTACCTGGTGGATACAGTACTTCCTCCATCACCCAGCAGAAAGTACCCAGCTGGTACCAGTACTTGCTGGTGCATGGAGGATCTGCGCAGGACAAGAGCATCCTGCACAGATCCCCAGTTGTCAATGTACACATCAATAAGCCTCATATATTACAGACTCGTTTTTAACCACAGCTATATGCAGGGAAGATTCTACCTTGCTGACATGTTTCAGCTGCATCTGTAGTCTTCCTGTAGAACTGAAAAACGGCCACTGGCTTTTGAATCAGAGAGGCGGTTCTCCTTCCGTCTCTGTGACCCGCCTCCTTGTGACCACTTCCTGTTTTACACTCTGCACCAATCACAATGGACTCTGTTGTCTGAGGTGGGCTTTTGTTTGCAGTCACTTCCTTGTTTACACATCAACAGGCTATTGTTCTCGAGTATCAGTGAAGCTAAAATGGCAGACTACATAGAAGAATTTAAGTTAAAATAATCTGACACGTAGATATCTAGTGCTAAAGCACAACCTCTGGCGGTCAGTAGGGATTCATAGAACCGTAGTTCCGTACGTAACTTTCATTTTATTTTGACAGCGAGTGTAATAACAACCCAACTTTGTGGTCTGTCCACTAGAATGTCGGTGTTCTCCCAGTGTTCAGGTTTATAGTAAATTGTTCTCTGTATGCATGTGTGTGTGTGTGCTTTCATTACAAAACAAAACAACAGCACCTACTAGAGGCCCAACAGGAAAACCACATTGTTTCAGTGTTTCTGCCGTTTCCATAGAAACTGACATCATTTTCAAAACGTTGCCGTGTAAACGTGTAACTTTTATCATACCAAAACATAAAACAATGTGATTTCACTTAAAATGTTGCCAAGCGACAGACAGTTCTTAAAATAGCGCCATAAATTATTTCCAGCGAATTTGCGTTTTCAGTTACTAATCATTTGATAGTAATAGAAGTATTATCTGCAGTAATTTTGTTTGACCTGTTAGTGATAAATTATCTGAAGCAATTGAAAAAGCTGAACCCCGCTAAAAGAGTGGGCTCCTTTTAGCGAGCCGAGCCAAAACAACCGATTCTTCTAAGAACTGGAATTCCGAGCACAGAGTGTCAAATAATTAACACTCACAATCTTCCTCGTCACACGAGAAGCTGAGATATTAACAACTACAAAGATCTGTAGACCAAACGGGTTAAGTCTTTATAAAAAGACTGTCATTGTTCTGTCTGTTATTTTGATGATTTTACACTCCAGGTTACTTTATTTAGCTGGAGTAGAGTTTTTAAATTGATTTGGTTAAAATTGGCTGGACTCTTTTCATCTGTTCTTTAATCAAAATTGGCTGTCAAAAATTTGTGAAAAATAAGGAACAATATTGTAAAAACACAACCACTCCCTCTGTTCTCTGGACAAATCAAAATCTGGAAAAGCATATCACGCAGTCAGATTCTAAAAAGTGCAGTTAATCACTTTTCAAGGTCATTAATTCATTTTTGTAAGTTACCAATCTGTAATAGTAGTAATAGTAGTAGTGTCTGTACTTTAGTAGAAGTAGTTTTGAACAGTGCTGGTGACTCGACCCAGTTGATTAAAACCACTGTGCAGCTGTTTTGCATGACAATGTTGGAAAACATCCATGTTTAATAAAGCCTCCTGTTGTTTCTCACATTAGTGGAGACACCCGTGAAAAGTGAGAGGCTGAGAATGAGACGGACTCATTTTCAAACAAGCAGGACGACTGACAATGTAAGAAAACGGCCACGTGAAATCAAACATGAATGAAACACACAGTAAACGGCATGGACAGCACGCATGTGTGGCTTCAATCAGACTTTTGATGACCACTCAACATTTCCTCCTCGCCATGTTGTGTGAAGCGCGCCTGCACTCTGCGACCCCTCCATCAGAAATGAAAAGACAGGTCTGATGTCCAGATGAGGAAAAATGGAAAACTCTCCTCCGGGGTAATTAGTAACAGTTACACAAAGTCAAGGAGGAATGTGGAAGTGCTGAGGTGTGATGAGGTGGCCTGTTCATGGAGCTCGTGTTCCGTCAAAACCATCAAAATAAAAGTGTGTGGTGCACTAATGAGGCCTCCCAGTGAACACAGAGGAGCTGAGTCGCTTCCAAAGTCATTACTTCTTCTGGTGCTGGTGGATGTTCAGCTTTTCTACAGAGATTTGAAACAGCTGCATTTTATATGCTGGTGCTGGTCCAGTGGGCTGTTGGTTTGTGCTTCTCTGTAGCTGATACTCACATGATATCCAAGTGTTTCTGACCCCCAGGGAAGTCGACATCATGAAACTCGCCCGCTCTTCCAAATAAAGGTAGAGAAACATCACCAAGAGGGTTTGAAGACAGAAAATGGTGCACAGCTCACTCACAGGAAACATATGTCTGAAACTGAAATTTTACAGACGTGTGTGAGGTGCAGTTACAGCCGTTATTGGTTTGATTAAGGCAAGGCGAGGCGAGGCGAGGCGAGGCGAGGTGAGGTGAGGCAAGGCAAGGCAAGGCAAGGCAAATGCATTTATAGAGCACCATTCAAACAAAGGGCAAGTCACAGTGTTTTACAAAGAAATATAAGAAATTAAAGAAATCCATTAAAACAAACAATGAAGCTTTACCAGGAGAATAAACCAGCCAGAGGATGTGATGACCTTTACTCTGTCTGGGACTCCAGTCAAAGTCTCTGCTCCCATTCCTTCGTAGGGCTACAAGGATAATAAAACCCCATAATTAATACTCGGAATTTAGTTTCTTTCGTTAAGTACAAAGAGTAAACCTTCCTAATTCTTTGGTTCGGTACAAAGAGCAAAACCTGTGTATTAAAAACACAAAACGAAAGTATTAATCTAACTTCTCTGGCACGTTTCTGATTAAATTATAATTGTCACCAAAGTAAATCTCCAGATCTTTGTGTTTCCCACAGCCACTGACCATACGGCCCACTTTGGGACCCCGAAGAACAAAACTCAGACTCCCTCAGCAACAGCTCACTGGTTAGGTCTTTACCAGGAGCACAAACTAATTAAATAGATAAACTATCAAAGTCTTCGCTTGTAAGGTAGAAGTCCATTCACTCTGAAATGATATGTTTTGAGAATTTTGGTGGCACGTTAACAGTTGTAAAAACACTAGTGAAAAGACACACACACACACACACACATGCACGCTCGCAGGACTACAAGTCAACTTGTATCACAGGTTTGCATCTGAATCTAAATTATTTTAAAAAATTTTATAAAAATTATTATCAATCATGATGTATTCTTTTTAAAACTTTTTGGGAAGGATTTTTATTTTTTTTTTAAATCTTTGAAACAGAAAGTATTGGCTTTCAAACATTATTGATAGAACTCGGATCATCTTTAATTCCGGCACCTTATGCAGACTCATTGTGGATAAATGGACGAAGCCAGTTTTAGTAATATAAGGAGGTGAAAAGACATTGAATGTGGGGAGAAACGTTAAAATCCCCAAAAAACAAACAAACTCAAATATCTGAAATATTTGGCTGATTGCCAACTTTCCATTTTTTTAGGTTAATAGAAGTTGTGCATGTTGAGAAAAATCATATAAAACTAAGAGGAAAAAAGATGGACCTTGAACATCTATTGAAAAAAGTTCAGGTTTTTCCTGTAGTTGTGATTGTATTTCATTCTAAACCACAAACATTAATCTGTTCGTATCGTCCGTCCACCATCTGATGGCTTTAGTCATGGTCCTGGGCCTTTGGACACCAGCTGAAGGAGGGTTATGTAGACCCTGGTCCATCACATTACAAGCTCACGTTCTCCGTCACCAATCAGCCCATGCAGGCACAGCTAGAACATGCAAACTCCCCACAGAAATGCCCATCCTGGACTCAAACCAATAACCTTCTTGCTATGACATAAGAGCACTAACCACTGTGCAGTCCTTTCACCAAGAGCCAGAACCAAGTTTGAATGTCCTCCGCTGAGGCAGAAACATTTTATATTGCAGGAGGAGAAAAGAACTGCCTGAAAACCCACCCTCAACCGTGAAGATTACAATCAGCTTCACTATTCCATAAAAAGTAGATTACTTACAAACACATGGTGTTCAAACTTTGTCTGGAGGCGAGAAAACAGCTTTATGGAATAGAAGTGTGCTGGTATTTCTGTGTTTCCAACGTGTCCTGGTCAAACGGACTCTTGTTTCACAGCCCAGATACGTGACGGAGGTTCAAACGGAGCGAGTGCTGGCTTGATTAAAGCTGTACCCGCCCGCCCCGAGTCTGAAAATCTGAACACTGTGTGCTTAATGTGGCGGGAGCATGACGGGGTCGGAGCTCAGGAGGGCTGGGGATCCAGAGTTCACAGGTTCAAATCCCATTCCTGACAGAAAAACCACTGCATATCCCTGACCCAGACCCTTGACCCCAAGCACGAGGTGTTGAGAAGTCCTTTCCCCCAAAGGAATCCCAAAATTATGTTTTCTTTCTCTTGACAAGTTTAAGTCTAATTTGAGGTAAAGCGGTGAGTTCAATGATGGCTGCTGGTCATTTCTTTTCAACTCGTTGTCCTGAACAACAAACGTGGTCAAACAGGCATGCAAAGGGCCTGATGCATGAAAGGCTGCAGATAGAAAAACAAGAGCATGCAGGAGATTGGGTGAGCACACCAAGGACAATGTCACACATACAAAATAACACACACAATCAGTGTTTGCCGTGTTTTTCTCACAGCTTTGACTTCTCCCATATTGCTTTTATAAAATAAAATAAAAGCACAGTGGTTAGTGCTCTCACCTCACAGCAAGAAGGTCACAGGTTCAAATCCAGCCCAGGGCCTTTCTGTGTGGAGTTTGCATGTTCTCCCTGTGTGTGCGTGGGTTTTCCTCCAACATTCCCAAAAACATGCACTGGGGGTCCCGGAGCAAGACCCCCCAACTCCCCTTGTGTGCTGCTCTGTGCGGCTGCCACCAATGGGCCAAACCGTATGAATTTCCACTCAGGGATTAATACAGTGCTACAAAATAAAATAAATAAAACATTTAAGTAAATAATAGCAGCACATGCAGTGAAAGAGAAAGCAAATTTATCACATAAACACCACCTTGCAAAATTCTTAATGCAAGTGATACTATGATATTGACACTATTGAACATAAACCTGTAAGCAACATTAACATATTTATTCTTGCTTTGTTTTAGGCCACATCCACATGAGCCAAAACCCTTTTTTCCTGAGGTTCTCAAAAAAATCCATCCACACGTCACTATGAGCACGGCTCAGCACGAGCTTTCAGGGCATGTAGTACATATGCCAGGCCTTTAGGGGCGCTGTGACTCGCCAAATACACTGAAAATGCAGAAGAAGAGAGGAGCACATAGAAATTTAGAAGTAGACTCCTTCTCATGCACTTGTATATAAATCTGAGTTCTCTCGGTCTATGGTCCCGCTGCTCCTGCTGCTAGCGTCAGCAGCTTCTGCAGCGCCACCAGAGCTGGTAGCCCCTGATTGTTGCTGTTATTTGATGACATCACAGACCACGGTGGGGAAGAGGGGGGCGATTACGTCATCTTTTTCTACAGCTTCTAAAACGCCTCGTCTGGATGATCGGCCATAAACAGCTCAGTGACGTGAATCTGCGTTCTCGTGTGGACGGCCCCCTATTCATATTTATTTTAATCATTTAGGGCATCGTTTACAAACATCTGTTATGAAGAGTGGAAAATTGGAACTTTGTACAAATTTATCTATATAATAGGGATGTCCCGATCAGATCGGTAGATATCGGATCGGGGCCAATATTGGTGATTTGTAAGTGATCGGGAATCGGCAAATCCAGCCGATCACCTCGCCGATCTAAAAACATTTTTTTAAAATGTAAAGAATTTTCACGTCAGCTGCCGTAAAGCGAGCCCCGTTGGCAACCTGCCGTAAACTAACGTTAGCAGCCTAAAGCCATTGAGAGGATAAACCAGCAGTCTGTTTTTTTTTTAAGGTGGATAACCAAACCAGTCCAGCAGCCAGTTGTACTATTTGCTTCACCACAGTCCTGAGAGGTGGAGCACCAGAGCTTCACCACAGTCCTGAGAGGTGGAGCACCAGAGCTTCACCACAGTCCCGAGAGGTGGAGCACCAGAGCTTCACCACAGTCCTGAGAGGTGGAGCACCAGAGCTTCACCACAGTCCCGAGAGGTGGAGCACCAGAGCTTCACCACAGTCCCGAGAGGTGGAGCACCAGAGCTTCACCACAGTCCCGAGAGGTGGAGCACCAGAGCTTCGTTGAACACAACTAATTTGATAAGACATCTAAAAAGTAAACATGCGGCGGAGTACGCTCAACAAAGACCATCATCTGTGGAACATAAGATGACGTAATCACCCCCCTCCTCCCCCACCGCGGTCCACAACGTCCCCTAATAACCACAACAATCAGGGACTAGAAGCTCCGGTTGAGCTGCAGAAGCTAGAAGCAGGCGGAGCGGGGCCATAGACCTATAAAACTAGAGTTATATATAGTGGTTTATGTGTTTATGTGCAGAAGTCTACTTCTAAATTTCTATGTAGTCTGTCTTCTTCTGCGTTTTTGTTGTGTTTGGTGAGTCACAGCGCCCCTAAAGGCCTGGTATGTGTAATACATCGTCGTGTGGATGTACCGCAGTTTACAACAACAACTAAAGTAAAGCCGCACCAAAGCAGCAAACTCGGTGCGGCTTTGAAATAAAGGATTTTAAAATAAAGGATTTTAAAATAAAGGATCAGTCCCCACAGGGGAGCGATATGGTGAAAAAAATAACCCAGAAAGTTACGCTAGTTTGAAAGGAGACTGGGATATTCTGAATAAGTTTTTGAGAGAACTATGTTCAGAGTACTTTTGTCAAACAGGTTTTACCACTTTGAAGTGGAATTAAGTTTTTATAATTCACATTGAAATGTAAATGTTTAGTGACAATTCAGGTCAAACCTCTCATACTGCTTTAAGGTAAACTGAAATTTAATACACAAAGAAGTTACATTGGAGCCTGAGAGCATTTATGTTTAAGTCATTCTGAGAAGAATTTTGATTCAATAAGTGAGTTTTACAATAATTTCTAGGTAAACAAAGCTTCTGCCAATAGTGCTTTTAGCTTCAGACATCTTTGTTGCTCCAAAAATAGACTATTGAGTATATTTGCAATCGTAATGTAAGTAACGGATCGGGAAAGTATCGGTATCGGCCGATACTCAATTCTGAAAAATCGGATCGGTATCGGGGGCAAAAAAGTGTGATAGGGACATCCCTAGTTTTTATATATTTATTTAGGAATACTTATTCATACATTTCACATGAATTTGTTTTAACTTTGATTGACGGTATAAAAAAACTAACAAAAACCCACCACTTTTCTTCACCAGGATCTCAGCCTGTGTAACTTATCGCATAAAACTTTTCTCTTATGAAGCTCGTTTACATTTCTTGGACTTGGAATAAAGTTGTTTGAATCAACATCCTCTTTGTGATGCAGCTTTTGACTTTATCTCCCCTTTTGCACTTCATACTTGAGGTGGTTTGACAGGATGCAGCTGGAGGGGGCATCAGACACCCCGACAAACAAAGGAAGAAGGGATATAATGGGAACAGTGTGTCAAACTGCATTAAAAAAGTCCAGAGAAAAGAATTTGCAGAATTTAGAAGGGATTGAAGCCAATACAGTCGAGCTGATTATGATTTTGAGCCAAACAGATGCTGGACTGTGCTGGAAATGTGCAGAACACAGAGAACACAGATGTTACTTCAAATACCAAAGGTAATGTAAATCTTCAGGAGACCTGAAACGACTGTGTGCCTACTGTATCGTGCTGATACGTCGGCGTATCTGTGTGAGCTGAAGGATTTACAGCAGCTGGTTCTGGGAAACAAACCAACCATGCGTGGTGAAATACATGAAAAACATGCCGACTCGCTCAGCGACTTTTTTCCCCTCTCCTCTCTGTTTCAGCCACAAGTTGCTCAAACCCGTCACCTGTTTCTCAGTTTGATGTCCTTCTATATTTGCAGCTCTCCTGTGGGGCTCGGCGGCGGTTCGCTGGTGTTTGAGCAGCTTTGCTCAGTTCCTTTGGAGGGTGGACAGATTACACAAGCTGTTCACTCTCACACTTCCTTTTTTTAATGTTCATTTGCTGCCTTCACTGGTCAAAGTCCAGGCAGAAATCTCACACACACACACACACACACACACACACACACACACACACACACACACACACACACACACACACACACGCACACACACACACACACACACACACACACACACACACACACACACACACACACACACACACACACACACACACACACACACACTCATTATCTGTGTGTGTGTGTATCAGTCATATTTGCATCATGTTTAGCACGTAGTATCGCAGGTGTGTGAGCCCTAAAACTCTTTAGCAAGTAGCATGTCGCTCGGCACCTGACTGGACAAACGGGTCGTCTCAGGGTCTGTCTGCTCCTGGTCTTCAAACCGGGCCAACATGGCGGCTCGGTCGCAAACGTTCCGTTATTATTATTGAAAACAGTTAAGTGAAAAGTATTTTCCAGAACACATGATTTTGACGTGCCGACGACCAGCGATGCCGGTAACACGTTACTCTGTTCTGACCACTTAGGGGCGCTGTGACTCACCAAATACACCAAAAACGCAGAAGAACACACGGAGCACATAGAAATTTGGAAGTAGACTCCCGCTTATAAACTTATTCATAACTGAGTTGTCTCGGTCTATGGCCCCGCTGCTCCTGCTGCTAGCATCAGTAGCTTCTGCAGCGCCACCAGAGCTTGTAGTTTGATTGTTGCTGTTATTTGATGACATCACAGACCACGGTGGGGAAGAGGGGGGCGACTACTTCATCTTTTTCATACAGATGATCGTCTTTGCCTGTTGCTGCTTCAGGCTGTTTCCTCCTGATCTACACTGATGGTGCATTAGTGTAGCTCGCCCCTCCCTCACCATGCAGTGTGTATTGCATTAGTGTAGCTCGCCCCTCCCTCACCATGCAGTGTGTATTGCATTAGTGTAGCTCGCCCCTCCCTCACCATGCAGTGTGTATTGCATTAGTGTAGCTCGCCCCTCTCTCACCATGCAGTGTGTATTGCATGCAGTAAAGTGTTCATGCTCAGGCTGTGCCTCCGTTCATTCAGATCACATGATTTTGATGCTTCGTGGGTCTTGAAGCTTGAAGCCCCGCCCACTAACAATTTCATTTAGGTACTCAGAGCTGATTGGCTGTTGCTGATTGAGGCTCTGCTTCACAGAACCGGAAAGAGTCGAACAAATACCATCTTGTTAGCAGCTAAAGCTAACAAACAGTTAAGAATCCAAATTAATTAGGTGGATTATTTACCAGTACGAGTTTGAAACTCTTACTTTAGCAGAGAAGTTGAAGATAACTAGTGGTAAACTGAGTGATGATGAAAATCTTTTAAGAATGTCGTGGTGACAAAGTTTTACCGGTGAGCCAGTGGTTGAGTTACCATCTTTGAATCAGTATGACCTGGTTTGAATCCTGTCATTGAGTTGTTGGGTTTTTTAAAATACATTTTTTTATTTAACTGATCGGCTATCTCCCAGGCTCAACATTTTTACGGGATCAGCACCTATATGGTTTTAATGTTTAATGTTTTAATGGAATTCAGTGGAGTCACTAGACCTGAAATAAAATGTTGCCCCACAAAGTATTTACATCTAGAAATTCCACTGATAACAGCATCACCAAATTGGCTCCAGAAATGGTTGAGTAGCACGTTAAAGTGTAAATTACTTTAACTTTGCAGAGAAAAAAAGAATTAAGATGTCATAAAAGAGCATTTCGAGGGTGTTATCAGTAGTTTGAATCCCCTCCAACACCTCCACACCCCCCTGTGCTCTGTGTTAACCACTCATTGTCTCTCAGCCCTCTGCTCACTTGTACCAGTATTTTTCCAGAAATGGGGCATTGTTTGACCTGACCAAACACTGCTGGAGGGTTTTTTGTTTTTTGTGACTGTGTGGCACACGGAAGAGTGTTTGCATGAATAATATGTGGGTGTGTGTGGGTGGGGGGGGGCTGGGGGGATGATGCATACGGGCATGTTCACAAACTGGCTTTAAAGCTACAGTTAAAACAAATTTGACTAATCAATATATTATATAGTTAAAATATTTATTTGTAGTATGTATTTTTGTAAGTTCACTGTGGCTGTTTAATCACAATTGCTCTGTATAATTTGACTAATCCACTTAAAATGATCAATTCTTCACTTTACCTCAGGCTTTTATTGCCAAAAGGAGATTATCTCAGTGATACACATATTATTACTCCAAGCTGAACTCATGCAGCTATTGAGTAATGTATTTATTTGATTCCTTATTTATAACCATATCTATTAATTTGAACAACCCCAACTGCAAAACTATAAAGTTCAAATATAAAGGTTAATATGGCAATATTTTCCAGGTCCGCCCCATTTATCACGAGCTTGCATGTGGCCCCTGAACTAAAATGTGTTTCACTTTCCTGTTCTAGTTGGACATTTGTTGGAGGCACAAGTAATTTAGTTTGTCTTAGTAATTAAAATCATAAAAACTCAAATGAGTTTGTGGATTTTGTTGTTTTTTTTTTCCACACTTCTGTGTCTTTGGTCAAACTAGAAGTAAAACAAACCTCACCAGTGATGCCGAGTTTCAGACTGAAACAACCAAAACACAAACCAGTAAGACTTTGGACACATTGATGGCCTTCATGAAACAAAGAATAAAGAGTTTAACTAGTAAACCAGTGAGCTGGAAAAACCTCTGACCAGTTCACTGGTAATGACATGTCGACTCACTAGGAAAGTTAACTCTCTTAACTAATCAAATACTGAAGCTCTAGAAGAAGCACAAAGTCTCTCTGGTCAACTCGTGGCCTCATTTTGTAATTTATATTTTTACTTGTGAGAAGCAAAATAACCACATGTGAATTAGTGTTGGGTGTATTTTCACCTGAACTTGAAAATGCTGAAATGTTCACTAGTCCATTAACCCAGAGTGAAAATGATGTTTACCCACACTACAAGCTGTTTGTGCCTCCTATAAAAGAATAATAACCCCCCAACAACAACAAAATGCCAGTTCAGTGTTTTATGCAGTCAGTATCAGAGAATAACTTCTGAATAACTAATAAGATGCAGTAAATTCTCTTTAAAAGATGCGACTGTGTCCAGAAAGTCCAGAAACGATGAGCAATTAATGTCAAAACAAAACAGAAACAATAATTTGCTTGTTTATCTGTAAGTCTGTTACTTTTTCCAGTCAGACGAGCAAATGTCAGAGTTCATCCGAGATCTTGTCAGGGAAGATTTTTTTCAGGCGTTTGGAAGTTTCATCGTGACGAAGATGAGTTTCATAATAAACAAAGTGAGAGAGGAAGCGTGGACGGATGAGAAGATGCTGAAACGCAGCAGGATCTCGTTCTGGAGGAGCAGGTGCTGCTTTGCAAGTGACACCAACAAGACGTGGTTGGGAAAAGAGTTTCAGCTGCTGCAGAAAAAAACAAACCTCCTGACTTTACCTCCTTTATTAAAACAAACCTGCATGTATACGAAGTTTCAGAACAATGCGTATTACAAACATTTTAGTTGCTCATTCATCAACTGTTTATTTGCAATGTGGATGTTTTTTTAGTTTAAATCGGTGACCAAAAACTATTTTCTATACCAATCTGATAAAGAGTGTTTTTCTTAAATCTTGGAACTTTCTAAACTGTACTAGGTGTTTTCATAATAAAATATCAAAACAAATAAAGCTCAAGGAGATTTAATACATTTTGTAAGATGCTGGCTGCTTTAGTGACAAGAAACTGCAAACAAACCACAGACGATGGGGAAAGTTGAGGAGGATGGAGGAGGAAGAGATGGAGGAGGAAGAGGATCATTGCTGGATTAGAAAATTAAAGGTTACTGGGGGCCATAAAGCATTTGCAGGACTTAGGACAGTGGAAAAAGAGGCCGATGACTGCGTCACCTTAAGTCCACACGATGAGTCACCGGCTTCAGATAAAGCCATCAGGTTTTAGCAACGGGGGGGAAGGGGGGGGGGGGTCTGTCTGAATGTAAAACGTTGCAGGAGATGTCAAACTTCAACAGGCTGCGTCAGAGGAGGCATCGGCACTCACAACACCACCGTTCACACAAACAGGGAAATTACCAATAAATACGCAGCAGATAAACACGTGTGCAACTGAAGCTTCTGTGGAGTCGAAGCAAAGTCCTCGAAACGCTCCATCTTTACAAAAAGCTGTTATTACCCAATAAAAACTTTGGCAGTGGGGAGCTGTTTTCCACTGTGCTCACATGAGATCGGGACTTCAAGTCCTCACTGCTGAGCTGATGAATCTCACCGCTAAGCGCTTCCCATGTGAGGGAGACGGGAAACATCCCCGTCAGGACGCCCACCGAACTCGAGCAAAGCTTCAGAGTTTTTATGATGAGGACAACCTGCCTGCCACTCATCAGGTGGAGCCCAAATATACAACCTGAGACATGCAGAAGCAACTCAGAAGTACAAGCAAAACCTGATGCAGGAGAACTACAAAGCCGCAAAATGACCACAGACGGAAAATCAATCACAACCAGCAAACAAACACTAAATGTCCAGAACTACTGGAAACAGGTCATCAAATATTTATAGACACAAGCTGAGCATAAATAGGCTAAACAAAAGACATTCCAACGTTCTGTAGTTATTCAAAAAGAGATGAACTAATCACAAAGTAACCAGAGAGATGAGAAAAGACCACAGCGAGATGTCGACACAGAACAAACACACCATCAACAGAAAGACACAAAAGGCCTCACGAGATGCCAAATTAGGAGAAATGGGCTCTAAAAGAACATGCAGACATAAAACGAGCACAAAATGACCTGCAATGACTCCAGATCACCTCCAGAATTTAATGGAATCTTCTCTCGTCACCTGCTCAGCCGCTCAGCAAGGTCTTCTAGGGTTTGTAAACTGTGAACTCTTTCTTTAAGTCGGTCGCTATATCAGAGTGAAAGCCGGACTTTCTCTTTCACATCTTCTGTCCTGAACAAACCGTCTGAACTGCACCCGCCTACCATGTGGAAGATGCACTTTTATTTCTGCATTGGTGAGAATGTTTTATGACGGCTGTGTGAACTGAAGACTTCAAACTCCTAAATATATTAATCTGCGCTCAGGTGAGTATTTAAAGTGTATTTCCGGTCTGTGGTGGCTCATTGGTTTTATGGCCTTTATCTCCCTGCTGCTTTGTCGCGTCTGAACTGCAGCCAGGTTCATCGTCGCTGCACGGCGGCCTTGAAGACGGTGATTAGGAGTTCTAACACACTGGAAAGGAAAAAAAAGATCACAGGAGCCTCTGCTGGATTTGATTTGTTGCACACTTCATTATGAATTTACTCACCAGTTAAATCCCAGAGATAAATGAAGAAGGTGATTAAAGGCATGAAAACTCCCCTGGGATCGACTCAATCCATTGAAACGGTGCAGGTGATGGACGGAAAAGGGATTCTGATTTGTTTAACTGAAAATTTATTTGAAAGTGTTTCAACTTCCGTTCACACCAAAAACACATAACGCCCAGAGTGCATTTACTCATTTTTATTTATTATTTCCTCTTCAAACCCATTTTCCTGATGTACGCGTACATTTAAAGGAAAAAAAAAAAAACAAAAAAAAAAACTCAAGTGAGGTAAAAGTGCTGAAAAATGAAATAGCATTATGAAGTAACCATCAAAGTCATCGGCACAAAGCCGACAAAAAAGAACTTCTGCTTTAACAATTTCAATAAAAAAATAGAACTATAGTGCAACAAAGTCAATGCATGAACCCCCCACACCTGTTTGTGTGTGTAATCTTTCAATTACCACAAGCATCCCTTCATCCACACACGCACACACACATCCACGCGTCAATGTAAACACAAAGCTGCTGCAAATATAATTCACAACTCTCTTCATATACAAACTGAGGTCTTCGAGACGACCTCCGTTACATTCCTATGGTGTAAGACTTGTTCTTTCAGACAAGCACAACCACTAAATATCTAATCTGCAGGTTTCTCTGCCTCCCCGCCTCCAACCAGGGACTTCGGCCGGCAGAGTGAAAAGAAACGAGAGGCGGAAACACACTGCACTGAATAACGACGGCCTGCAGGAGCAAAGCCGAGGGGAGTGAGAGGATATTAGACAAATTTACAGCAGAGAAAAACATGGGGAAGCAGAATATGGGGGGGGGGTACACTTCATCTTCTGGATCCCCCCATATTACATACGCATGGACTGACATGACCGTACGGACATTGACCCTGACAAAGGAGGGACTCTCATCTCATGAGGGCTGTAAAGCCTTCAAAGTCATCAGATGTCAGCAAGTCAAAAAAAAAAAAGAAAAGTCACCACGATAACCATCAACACATGAAAGCAGGGCAAAAACAGGTTTTACATTCAGGCTGCGTTCGCCATCTGTCGTCCAGACAATGCTTTTCTTTGACTCCGTCCACATTTAATGTCGGTGAGCGACGTCAACAAGAGACTGAAGCTTCACTCCAGTGGAGTCCCTGAAAGGCCCGAGTGTGATGATCAGCGCAACACTAACCCCGGAGGGGACGACGCTCCGGGGAACGATAAGGACTCAACAGGCGGACGCACTGATAAGAAGCTGGCCAGCTGCAGGCCACTGCTACGGTCTATAGGCGGCCTGACGTGACGGGGGGGGGGGGGGGGGGGGGCACTAAAGAAAACACACAGGATCAAGGTGAGGAGGAAGAGGAGTGTTCAGGGCAGAGAAAACTAGTTCACTCTCCCTTTAAAGCGAAAGGAAAAGTACAAAACTGAACGTCCCTGAGAAGCAGCTCGACTCCCCCTGCAAGTCGCCACCTTAGCTTATTGACGTTCCTCTCAGGTAGGCGGGTTTGGAGTCAGACAAGGCCTCCTTAAAGTGCTTCTGCTGGGGGACTAGTCCGGATCCTCAGTGCACTTCAGGTATTGCTTTGGTTTGTTTTGTCTGAGACAGAAATGCTGTTCGGGAGAAGGTGGAGCTGCGACGCTCTGCCTGGCAGACACATTACAAATGGAGATGATGATGACGATGATGTATGCTGAAGACATCTGGAGAAGAGTGAAGCCACAGAGGCTCAAACTTGTTGGGAAAACCACAGATAAACTGGAAGGAATGACTAGACAGATGGGAAAAGCAAAAAAATTATAAATCAAAACAAATGACTTTTCCTCCTCGTCTCCAAAACTATTGTCCCGATAAACTAATACCAAATACCGCGATGACAGTCTTGTGTCAAAACGTGAGGAGACTTTTGTTAAGCCTTCCCTTCTGATCACCATTAAAAAAACCTTAAAAATATAAACAGGCACTTAATGCGTCATGTTGCTGGTAGTGAGGCAGACTTTGGTCCGGCGTTGTTATAAAAAGACTGCTGCAGCCGAGCCACCACGGCGTGACCCCGACCCAAAGGCGTGCCCTCGATAAAGAGGTGTGCCCTCGACCCCGATCCCGAGGCGTGCCCTCGATCCCGAGGCGTGCCTTCGACCTGGATCCCGAGGCGTGCCCTCGACCTGGATCCCGAGGCGTGCCCTCGACCTGGATCCCGAGGCGTGCCCTCGACCTCGATCCCGAGGCGTGCCCTCGACACAGACCCAGAGGCGTGCCCTCGACCCCGACGGCATGGCCGGGCTAACTGTCCTCAACTAGTCTGGAAGCAGCACCGGTGACGATAAGAGACACATTTCCAGTTATCTGGTGCTACCACAAGCAAAAGTAGTGAGGGGAGGAGGAGGGGGAGGGGCAACATTTGTCCCCTCAGAGCCGGATGCAGTGACACCACATTGAGCACCTCTTCAGCCACGTGCCACGCTGCAAGCACTCCTAATTATCAGCTCATGAGAAGTCGTGCTAAAAATAGAGATTTCATGGCTTTGCAGGGTGTTTTGGTGGTTGGTGTGTATGTGGGGAGGGGGGGGGGGGTCTGCCATCCTCCCCTGACCACAAAAGGGGTTCTGACACTGTGTCTCCTCCTCCTCCTCGTCCAAAACAGATAATTATAGACGGCGTGCAGCTCGACGAGGAGCTGCGTCAGAGGAGGATCTCGTTTCAGGGCTGCTCTGGAGCCTGAGCTGGTGGCGAGGGTCGACCTGCCGAGCCTCCATGTGCTGCTCCTTTTAAGGGAAGAGACTACCGGAGCCACATTGCCACATTCTCTCACTCTGCGCCATCAGTCAGCTCCCCAACGATAACCAAACCACTGTGGCATCTGGAGGTCGCCGCCGAGGCTCATGGGAGCCACGTAAAAACGGGGAAAGATAAACTACCGGCGGTTTATCTTTCTCCGTTTACCAGAAGTACAAGGCCGAGTAAACTGGACAGAAAGGACATCGACCCACACTCAAGTCTTCACAGTTGAAAATAAAAATACTTTGTCTTTTTGCGTTATTTACAACTTGCAGGCACTGCTGGCACATCAGGGAAATCACACATCAGAAAGACAGCTCACGTGTGAGAGTGAAAACCAATTCTTGTTTCCCAATACGATCCAAAGTCTTGGTACCACCTTCTTTCCCCTTCCCCTTTAACACCGGTGACCTACATTTTTATTTTATTTTTTAAACCCCTTCTGGCTTCTCCCATACTAAATATTTTTTAGATTTTTTTCTGCCTTTTCACATTTGAATTTTTTTTGTTTGTTTTTGTTTTAGAAAACCAAATTCAAGGCTACAGCGTTTTTCTTTTTACTTTGTCAAAAAATATAAAGAATCAGAGGAGATAACAACACCTTGAGGTGAAGGCAGAAGAAACTGCACATATGAGGCTGATAGACGGGGAAAAAACCAATCATGGTCGAGAAAAAAACAACCTGAACAACACTTAAAAATGTCACTTTCTAATCAATGACCAAAGATGTCTCTGTAGATCAGAATGAGAATTAATGCCAAAACACAAAATCAAAAAACTTTGTCTACTTCAACACATCTGTGCCTTGAGAGGACCAGAACATTTATTGCCTTTTTTTTTTGGTTCGTTGCTTGTCCCTTGTCAGAAGCAGCAGGGGCGAGACCCTCGTGAACCTCTGCTCTTCTCGTGTTGCGCCGTCATTTACACGGCAGCCATGTTGGAATGTTCTGGTTGGCCACGTAGTAGTTGCTGAAGTTGCGGTCTTGGACATACGGCGCCGGCTGGTAGTAGCAGGTGACGCAGCAGGCGTTGGGGATGGCGTTCTGCTCCGCCAGCACCTGGAAAGCCAACATGGAGATGAGGTGGAGCGTCTGGCGCCGCTCATGGCCCATGAGGCACACCGTGCTCTCGTTGACCACTCGCCGCAGGATCATGAGGTAGTTGTACTTGCTGTTCTCCTCGCCCACAAAGTGGCTCTGGAGATAGGCCTCCACCTTGCGCTGCTGCTCTCCGACGTCTGGAAAGTCAATGAAGAAGCGTGAGCACATGTAGCGCTCCAGGCTCTTAAACTCCTCCTCGCTGGCGGGCCGGAAGCCTCGCACCAGCAGGTTGCAGTACTTGAGCAGGCCGCCGCCTCGAATTTCTTCGGGCCGCTTGGTGGCGATGAGCTTGTCCTGCAGATGGCTCAGAGCGGCGTCAAAGTCCCCATACACACTCTCCCCGAAGACCTCGGGGTAGAAGTCCGAAGACATAGGCTGCTGTCCCTGCTCGTAGAAGACGAGCATGGCGTCCAGCGCGATCTGAAAGGAGTCCACGCTGAACTCAAACTGCCGGCGTATCGTGTCCACAAACTTGAGCTCCACGTTGCGGCCGTTGTTGTTGCAGAGTGAGATGAGACTCCAGCGGTCCTGTTCCGTGTTGACTTTGACCAGTTTTTGCACGTACGCCTCCTTGAGAGTCATGGGTGTGATTTTCTCCTTGTTCACACCCTCAGGCAGGAAGTCCAGCAAAGTACCCAGGGCCACGTCCTTGATGAGCCTGTACTTGTCCTCGTCGGGGAGGTCCACCCTGAAGATGACGTCCAGGTCCTTGTAGCTCCTGCCGCTGTCCTGCACCAGCACGTGGCTGGCCGTGGAGCCGTTCAGCCGCACGTCCTTTACCTTGATGCCACTAAGCTCCAGGTGGGAGCGCACCCGTGCCACAATGTCGCTCAGCTGGACCTCCAGGGTGGGGAAGTTCCCCCGTCCGTGAACCGGCACTGTCTCCGTCAGGACGTCATTCAGCCGGCTCACCTGCTCCCAGGTCAGGGCGTTGCAGGAACAGCTCTTGGAGTCTTCCTTATTGTCCATCTTCTCACAAAGCTCAGATTGACTAGAAATCAAGGACAAACAAAAAGTTCATCAGGACACTTACATGCAACAGAACGTCAAAACTTCAAAAAATATATATTTTTTTAAATATTCTTTTTATTGAAATTTATAACAAACATTCTGCAAACAACTGGTACACAATGGATCTTTTTTGTTCCAAAAGCATTATGCAACTCAAAACTTAGACATACTTTTAACCAAAATATCACTTTCTTTTTATTCCGCCATCATTTTCTCTCACATTTACTACTAATGGTAAAAGATGTACAGTATATGCATACGAATATATAATGACACCCCATTCATAAATATCCAGACACTCAAACGCACCTCCCCCACTCGTGTACACACTCACACACTTTTAACCCAGATTAATGAATTCACAATTATAAAGTATATATACTTCAATATTTAACAGCGACGCGGGGCAACAATTTATCTTTCTATGCCGAAATTATTTTTCCAACATTAATTTTCTTTCAAAGAAAAATCATGAGGGATTTCAACAGTTGCAGCTCCTTCAAACAAACTTCCCCAGCTGCCTGTAAAATGTCAAGTCCATTTGTAACCTTTGTCAACTCCCTTCAGGACCTTACCAAGTCGTCTTCTTGGTTAATTCTTAGAATTACTGACATGGTTTGTGCCTTACTGGAGGCTGACTGAGTGACCGAGCTTTTGCAGTCCATAAATTACAACAGCTCCTGCATGTATGTGGCGGAAACACTCGGGGAAACGACCCCTCAGGAGTAAATTCCATTCATTTGTTTGTTGCTTGTATCAAATGGGTTCTTTTTCTTAATCATTACATGAAAATTAGATTTTTCATATTGAGAGATTAACTTATACTTAGTGAAAATATACACATGTGGTTGTGATACAACCAGGTTAAGAAATGCTTCATAAACTTGTGCGTTTCTCCTGTAATCATCATCAACAGCAGGCCTGAATGTGTTGGTTAATTAACCGATGCAGAAAACTATTCTACATTTACACATTAGTTTTGAAACTTTCATGAAGGTAGAAATTAGGTTTTACAAAGCTTTCTATAACCATTTACATTTTCTATAACCATTACAGTCACTGCATTCATGCATCAACTGGTTGTTGTTCAATAATATCGCGACTGATCTCGTGTGTGACATTTGAACTCACAAAACTTAATTATTCTTAAATGTGTAGCTGGGAACTACAATGTGATGGTGAAAGGTAATAATATATTATATTAGGGCTGATGTTCTTTTTTTTGAATCCTTTTTCAGACATTTGTCACATTTAAGTCCTTCAGTTGAGATGATGTAAACGGTTTTCGTCAATAATTGTGTCGACATTACCAACAAACATCTAAATAGAATTGAAATCCAAATCCCCAAAATGTACCATGAAGCAGTGGCAGCATCTCGCGCGCGCGCGCGCGCGCGCGCGCGCGCACACACACACACACACACACACACACACACACACACACACACACACACACACACACACACACACACACACACACACACACACACACACACACACACACACACACACACACACACACACACACACACACACACACACACACACACACACACACACACACACACACACACACACACACACACACACACAGAGGTTGGAAGCCACAGTGAACGGAGTGCTAACTAATGCTAACAGGCTAGGAGTCAGCCACCATCAAAAATAAAAACAACATTTTACTCTGCTATTTAACGCCGAAATTGCCTAAATGTCGGGCCATATGGCGACGAGTCTTCTCAAAAGGTGAACTCGACCGTAATGACGTCTGACATAGCACGTTTTAAATGTACACAAACTTTTCAAAGTGCTAAAGAGTATTTGTGAATGAATAACACCGAGGATACAGACCTTTCCAAAGCGGGTGCTCTCTCCGACATTCACAATCCGATAAGGAAGATGTTAAATGAGTATTTGCGGACACACCTCCATGTAGTCCGCTGCCTGAGACTCTGCGGCTCCGCTGATCGTCGTTGTTTGCGCTTCTATTCCTCCCAACTGCGTGCTCGCCTGGTTTATACAGCCGAAGTACACCCCCGCTGGAGCACGCGCACAGCCCTGCCGGGACACAGCGCCTCGGTCTATTCGTGCTGACTTTTACGGCCACTGAGCGTAACGTCGACTATCTGGTGGTTTTCTAAGAAGATGTAAACAATAACAGCTTTGTCTTTTGGCCCAAAAGTCCAATTTTCGTCAGCTGCAGCTGACATAGTCCCTCAAAACGGAGCGTAGGTTTGTATCAATGCGCTAAACTGAGCCTGTGATTGGTCGACTTGTTTTTTGTGTTGCTCAGTAACCAGGAGCGTCTTCAGACAGCCGGCGCTCTCTTTCTGCGTCAGCATCCGGGTAACTAGAGTAGAATCGAAATTACTTTAATAATCCCAGAGAATTCTTTATTCACGATGTTTCTGTTACAGCTGATTAAAAGTATTTTCTTCAGATTATACTCATTTATCTGCTCTGAAGCACTTTGAGTAAGAGCTTCTTGTTCGTTCAACCTTTTAAATACACTTTACCGAAAGGATATTTTTCATATGAAGGAAATAATCCCACTGAACTATATATTTTCTCAAATGTTTAGTTTTATTCCAGATCTTTTTATTTATTTAGTAAGCAGAGACTTTCCATATGATAATGCTTCCGTGTATTTAGGATCCAAAAGCCACAACACAAACAATTTCATTGTTTGTTTGTTTCTTCCAGTGCATTCTGGCTCATTTTATCTACAGACAGCATCGGTGGGGTGCTCTTAAGTAATGGCTCACTTTTTTCATGCAGGAAGGCTTAAGAACGTCCAAATTTGGGTAAACATTAAAGTTAACTCTGGCAGACACCAACTTCTCAAGATTTGAGAGAGAATTTTGTGCTTTTGATTTGATTTTTGAGTTGAAGCTTTTATTTAGAACATGTAAAAAAACAAAAACAAAAAAACAAAATAAAATAAAATAAAAAACAGAACATCAAATTCCATAAACAATATAAAAGGGTCAACACCATATGTGCCCGTGTCTTTCACATGCAGGAAAAGGAGCAGGAAGAAGACAAACTTATTTAATCCCACCCCTTCACATCATTGCCGTTATCTAAGTTTACAACAAAATGTCTTCATCACTCTCAATACATTAAATCCTACAATCTACTATAACAGTTAACACACCTATCACTCAAACAGCTCTACTGTATGAACAAACAATCCTCACCAAGCAGTGCACCTCGCCAGGATCAACTCTTTACATCTTTTTTTGAACTGGTATTTAACAGTCGTTTAATCTCCACACACAGTTTATTCCATAATCTTATGGTAGTTTGTGACACAAAAACCTTTAAGGGTGGTGCAGACTTTATGAGTTTTAAACTGTAACTCTCCCTTAAATCAGAACCGTTTTCTCTGTTACAGAACAAGTTTTGAATTTTACCTGGTAATGAATTATTCTTTGCTTTATGAATTATTTGAATAGTTTTAAACTCCACAAGATCCATGAATTTAAAAATGTTTTTTTGTGAAAAAAGTGGATTAGTTTGCTCCCTAGTGCCAACACTGTGTACAATCCTTATTGCTGTTTTTTGCAGTATAACGAGTCTTTTCAGGGAACTTGCATAAGTATTTGACATCAGATCATGAAAGGTATCAAATAATGAGGACTAAGACTATATTAATTTCAAATCGACTCTTTGAATCTTTGTTGGTTACTTTCTACCTGAGACTCTATCTTGTTTTGACCAAATGATGTCAGGGAATACGGAGGAGATTTGTTCTTCGTCCTGTCGAAGTCAGAGCTTGATAGCTTCTTTTGCTTCATTCGACAGTCAGGAAATAGAAGAGTGGACCAGCTTTGAAATTTGAGCTATTCTAGAATTTATTTTCCAATTGAATTTGTGCATTTGTTACCACAATACAGCTCACTGTGGTCAGAGCTCATCTTTGTGTACTCTCCATGCTAGTGCAGCCACTGGCTCACCTTCCTGTGAACATGGTCGAAGAAATGTGTGCTGCACAGTTACCGAGTCAGTCCAGTACAGGGGTCTGCAACCTGTGGCCCTGGAGCCTCTATAGTGGCTCAATAGTGGCCCTCTATGGTGGGTCCCTAAACCTTTAAAAAAATTATACCTAAATAAATATTTGATCTTGTTTTCATTTTATTTATTCAAACAAAGTCATTTTCAGAATAATTTGTAACTCTGGGCTAAAATAGACTTTTAAAAAAAGAATACACAAATCAAATGGGGGTAAGTAGATAAAACCACAAGAAATGTAGACAAAAGCTGCTAAAACAGTTTTTAAAATCTAAAATGACTATAACGGAAAACACATAGAACTACTTAAAAAAGAGCCTGTTGTCACTTTAAAAATTTTAAAAATTAAACTCAAAATCAACTTTCATTATTTTCATATCAGACCTGCATTATTAAAATAATTTTCATATTCTGTGCTTGCACTGGTTTTTTTTATGTATATTTTTATATTTATGTTTGCACCGTTCTTATATGTAAATGTTTTTTAAGTATGTGTGTATCTCTGTGTGTACTGCCGCTGAAAACACTGTGAATTTCACCACTGTGAGATAAATAAAAGTGTATCGTATATTTTCTTTTGGTCTGGTGAGCATTTCCAACCTGAAGTTTATCTGTTGGACACATCAGCTCTGATCACACTGTGATGAAACCTCTTCAAGGTAATAAAGGTGTAGTACTCTATTACTGCTGCTTTCATACACAAAAGGCTGCTGTTATCGAATTATTTATTATTTTACTGAAGAGCAATAACAGCTCGTCAACATAATCTACATGAGTGCTATTTCATTTATTTCTGCCTGAACTAGATTTACTTTGTTAATTCACTCCAATGTGTCAAACACAATGTGCATTTGCACATGTTGATGTGTTTCTAAGGCCCTGTTTACACGACAGCGTTTCCCGTGACAACACCTAATCCGTTAAAAGAAAAAGGGAGTGCGTTTCCACTGCAGCAGCAGACACCGAGACAACGATGTAGTTAGTATGCCGGCCCACAGGAGGGCGCTGTTGCTTGATTTTGTAATGAAACTACACAGACGGGTGCAGAGAACAATACACTATAAACGTGAAGAAAATGGAGTGAACCTGACATCAGTATGGACTGATGAGGCATCGGATGCTATTAAGTCTCAAATATTAAACTACTGATCTGGATGATAAAACTAGAATTTGGACCGCGGGTCGTACCACTACGGGTCGGCCATGTTTGTTTACAACTGGGTGAGCAGTCTGATCTGCAAATTTACTTAAGAGTACTGGACAAAACACAACACTGAGACCCGAGCTGAGATATCAGGGATGCTGCCATGAAAGATACTAAACTAGCATTAGCCTGAAAGCCATGCTGTCAGCAGGAGTTTGTACAAACATGCAGAATCCAACAGCCTTTTCCCTGTAACTTGTAGCAAAAGGTTTCATTAAAATGGTCTTTATATTGAGATTGTACTCATCTTCAGTAGTATTTGTTTGGTTTTGTGAACACAGACATGTATAATCTGCACCACAATAAAGAAGAACCTAAAAGTTTAAATTGAAAGGTTATCATGGTACTATTTTACCAGTCTGGCCGACTCAAGATGAAAGTGGACAGAATGTGGATCCTGATGTGTTTGACCTCCCTGATGTGTTCTGGGTCAACACAATGAATCATGGGAAGGATTGTCACGTTGATCAAGGTAAGTAAAATAAGAACACACATTGAACAGAAACCCAAGTTTAGAAGCACTGTCAAGCTATGCTACATGCTAAAGAGTTTCAGGCCTCACACACCAGCGATGCTACATGCTAAGCATGAATAAAGTCTGACTGATACAGTCATTACCAGTGAGCTCAGTTCCTCGGCGTATAATCTCCAGTACGCATGATGCTCCGGCACAGTAGTTTACTGGAGTCTTCAAGGCTGCTGGAGGTGGTTTGCAGCAACACACGGCCTTCACATATCGTTTGGTACAGATGAATTAGACTTAATCCATCCATCTTCTCCCTCTTATCCGTTTCCGGGTGGCAGGGGTGTCAGTCTGAGCACCGTCACCCAGATCACAGTGCACCCATTAAGAACCTTCCTGCAGGTGGAGAGCCCACAGGAAGGTGGAGAGCCCACAGGAAGGTGGCGCCCGGCGTGGTACATGAACCCTCTACCTTGAGATTGAGAGTCTCATGCTCTATCAACTGAGGCTTAATGTCATTTATTAAACAAAACATTTAGAGATTGATTAAATGTAAAGGTCGTTATAAATAAATTTTATTATTATTACTAAGTACTCATATCGGTACTCGGTATTGGCAAGTAGCTAAAGGATAGTACTCGTCCTTTGAAAATGTGGTATCGTTGCATCCCTATTGACTGTACAAGGGACCAAATAACAAGGCCGAAGCATGTTTCGTGGTCTACCTTTGCACTGATTTTAACAATTGGTATTTGTTTGTTTTGTGGCCGATACAAAGCGTTACTCGAACCTCCCCGCAGCCTCAGGGTGTTTGGTGAACTGTCTAAATTCCTTCTGACCTCTACCCTGAGGCTGACAGAGTGAGTGGACACCATGAATGTGTAAAGAGCCAAACACGCCATGTCTACAGCCCCGGGACTTACTCTCCCAATAGCAAATCACTAAATTGCAATGAGGAACTTCCCCACAGCCCAAACTACATTTTTCCTTTGAGCTCTATTACGTCTGTAACATCTGAGGAGGTTAGGGTTAATCCTTGTTCTTTTTGTTTAGGTTTGACCTGCGCAGGCTTCAGATACCTCAGTGCAGGGGTTTCCAACTCTGGTCCTCGAAGGCCCCTGTCCTGCATGTTTTAGTTCCTCCCTGCTTCATCATACCTGAAGCTAATGATGATGCCATCACCAAAGTTGTGAAAAAGCTCAATAATGAGCCCTCATGGCAATCAGGTGTGTTGCAACTGGGAGGTGCTAAACCCTGCAGGACAGGTGCTCTGGGGGACCGAGGTTAGAGACCGCTGCTTTAAGGGGTCTTTCACATTGGGATATTCTGACTCGGTTCAATTTGGAGGCTGAGGGGTGGCGAGGTTTTCACACCTTCATTTGGTTCAGGTGGCGTTCACATTCACTTTAGAGACCTGACCAAACCGCCTGGAAAATGTCCCGCAATTACACCTGCTGCCAGTTTGGGGGCGCTGTCACCCAAAACAAACACTGAAATTTATTGGTCCGGACCAAAACCGGAAGTCCCGCCACTTTAGCCCATGGTGGCTAGGCTCGTTATCACGTGACTAATGGCCAGGGGTGGACTGGGGCAAAAAATCAGCCCTGGCATTTTTGGCCATCATGTGACGACGCCTTAACTTAACCCACTGAGCAAAAAGTGGTCCAAAACACGTCTTAAAGACGTCTTCTCTATACATACAGAAGACGTCCTCAGAGGGGCCAGAATGAACGTTTTTTTAGACGTTTTTCTTGGACGTTTTTCTTGGACGTTGTATTCACGTCTTGGACATCAATGAAATTGTTTTTCAAAAGAACAAGGACAGGTCATCAGTCTATGACAGGAGTAATTTAGCATTGTCATTTACTATCAAATGCATGTTTTTGGAATGTGGGAGGAAACCGGAGAACCCAGAGAAAACCCACACTAACACAAGCACACTCCACAAACACCTCCAGCTGGATTTGAACCCACAGCCTTCTATCTGAGAGACAAGAGCACTAAACATTGTGCCGATGAGACAACTAACAATGACAATTGACAGTGCTGATAAAACATTTACTCATGTACATAGTTGTATTCACAAGATGAAAGATTCTCAAAGTGGTGAGTTTCTCCGTGGAGGCTTAAAAAGTTCAGTGCCTTGCAACCAAAACAAAAAATGGTCACGACTCAGACATTGTGCATTAAACTTCACATGTTGTCTCCTCTTGCCTGTCATGATCTACTTCATTATTTTAATGACAAATCAATAATCATACAGGCAGTTGGACTTAGCAGACAGCTTGTGACCTGTCTCTTTCAACTCGTCCTGGCTGTGTAGACGTCCAGATTATGCCCTGGATGGATGGACGGACGTGTTTTGGACATCTATGGATGTTGCTTGCTCAGTGGGAACTTTTGGTATATTCACAACTACAGCAGTCCAAAATCGTTATAGGCACATGCACATATATCGGCGTGTACACACAGGTATATTAGCATTTTTGTAACTGTAAATGTCAGGGAATGCAGGTGGTGTGTCGATGGACTCAGAGATCCGTTAAAAACACAATTTATTGAAGTCCAGGGAACATGAGGAGACGCAGGGGACACTAGGGCGACGAGAGGAGCGACATGACGACACGTAGATCTGACAATCTGACAAGAACAACAGAGGGAGAGGAGTTTAAATACACAAGGAAGGGGTGGACACAAGTGGAACACAACGATGGGAGCACACAGAGGGAGTAGGCCATTGGTTAATTAGAAACACAAGGTGAGACACACAGAGGCAGACACAGAGACCTGACAGTAAATACTGAAAATATTACTGTGTATTTTTGTCCTTTCTGTGTCTCCCGTGCTGTGCCACTATCCTAACTATCTTTAACATTGTTGTTGTAAACATAGACACAGAATCTGCAGCAGTGCAGACCAGCCTGATTTTCTAATGCAAATCCTGTAGATGAGCAAAAACAAATTCAACGATAAAAAGTAACAGCAGCAAATGTAAGGATCCTAATGGCAGCAATGAACAGCAGCCCAGTAAACACACTTTACCTTTCCAGGGCTCTCTTCCATGTTTTCCTGGCTGAGGATGGTAAAGTCAATTTTCTGAAATCACTGTGATGGCCATCAGAGAGGCGATTACTCTGCTTTGGCACATTGTGGTTTTAGATTTTCAACAGTCCAGGTTGTGAGAATGAGTGCCTCCCGGTAAAGTCAAACACAGTCTCTGTGTGGAAACAGAGTGACGTCTCCTTCCTCCTACAAGATTCAGCGGAGAATTAGTTGAGGTGTTCTAGTTAATGAATTCTCTGGATTGTCCAATTTCATCCTGAAAATCTTCCTCTAGATCAGTGATTCCAACGTTTTACTTGAGGGACACACATTTTGACCCTTGTAAATCAGACGACCTTCACCAGCCGTACAATTACTAAAAAATTGAGGGAACTTCATACGTAACAGCCTATATGTTAAAAACCTTCTTTGTTGTAATCGGTAATAATGAGTTTCTCTCAGAGGATAAACTCTTTGGTTTCCACTATTTACTGGGTGCTTAGTGGTCTGGTGCTTTGATTTTCAAACTTTGATTTGACTGTTTTTCACCCCAGAAGAAGAATTCAGCTCTAATTCTGTTCATTGTTTCTATAAAGTCATGTTCTATGAAAAAAGAAAGAAAGAAAGAAAGAAAGAAAGAAAAAAGATCTATTTTCTTTGAAATTTTTACAATTGACTCGGGGGGTTTTTCCACTGGAAAGAACCAGGTGCTAGTTAATCACTTAATCTGAATCGTCAGTCCATAGAGTCGTTCAAATCCTCTGAATCGTTCAATCCATAGAGTCGTTCACCTCCTCTGAATCGTCAGTACATAGAGTCGATCACCTCCTCTCAATCGTTCAGTCCGTAGAGTCGTTCACCTCCTCTGAATCGTTCAGTCCATAGAATCGTTCACCTCTTCTGAATCATTCAGTCCGTAGAGTCGTTCACCTCCTCCAAATCGTCAGTCCATAGAGTCGTTAACCTCCTCTGAATCGTCAGTACGTAGAGTCGTTCACCTCCTCTGAATGATTCAGTACGTAGAGTCGTTCACCTCCTCTGAATCGTCAGTACGTAGAGTCGATCACCTCCTCTGAATCGTTCAGTCCGTAGAGTCGTTCACCTCCTCTGAATCGTTCAGTACGTAGAGTCGTTCACCTCCTCTGAATTGTTTGATCCATAGAGTCGTTCACCTCCTCTGAATCGTTCAGTCCGTAGAGTCGTTCACCTCCTCTGAATCGTTCAGTACGTAGAGTCGTTCACCTCCTCTGAATTGTTTGATCCATAGAGTCGTTCACCTCTTCTGAATCGTTCAGTCCATAGAGTCGTTCACCTCCTCTGAATCGTTTGATCCATAGAGTCGATCACCTCCTCTGAATCGTTCAGTACGTAGAGTCGTTCACCTCCTCTGAATTGTTTGATCCATAGAGTCGTTCACCTCTTCTGAATCGTTCAGTCCATAGAGTCGTTCACCTCCTCTGAATTGTTCAGTACGTAGAGTCGTTCAGTGAGCTGTTTAATGATTTATTTAACTTAGTTCCTGGTTCAAATGAACCTCAAAAACCACACGACGAGACTAAGGTCCAGATCAAACAGGGGAATGTGAACACGCCCTAAGATGCTCCTGTTGCACAATGTAAACACAGTTTTGAAGCAAACACTAGCTAAATTTCAGGATGACATGCAGCTGAATATAAATGACGATTAGTTAAATGACCTTTCGACTTATTTCCTCATTTCTGACAATAATTTGAAGTTACAGATTATTTCCATACGTGCTGCTGAATTGGATGTTTTCCACAGCAGTGTGAAGGTTCTTCTGAGCTCTACGTTACTGAAGAGAGACAGCGTCACATCTGGAAATCAGACGCATTCAAACTCTGCGTCTCAATTCCTCCTCCTCGTTAATCATCATCGTTTGGTCATTATTTGGTCTTTGTGTGGCGTCCGTGTTCTACACTTGTTGGTAACTGTTTCCCTCAGAGCCTGATGATGGTTTCAGGAAAATCATGATGTGAACACACATTAAAACTGACAAATTAAAATCGCAAGAATCAACAGAAACTGAACTATTCAATATCTAAAAGACTGCATTGATGTTATCTTCTGATTTGTTTGCAGATGAAACACCTTTATTTATAGGAGAAAATTACGCACGTGATTTCCCCAAAAATATTCCTTCAGGCAAAATGATACAAATTTCATGATTTAGTGAATCTTACAACCTTTTAAATTCTATTTAAAGCTCATAAAATGATCTTACCAGTAAAGAAATGCTGTTAAGTCTTCTTCCGGCACTCAGTGAAGGCATTTGCTTCTCTCCTCTCCTCCCTCATCTTCGCTGCTTGCTGTCTGTCCCGTGTCAGAATCTAACTAGAACCTCTCTTTACATCCGAACCACAACAGAACCATGGAATTGATCAGCTGGTCTCTCAATGCAATCGACCAAATTTTCAGGACAAGACAAATCAGATAAGGGAGAGCCCACATGTCCCGATGGAACGTTTGCTGCCGGATACACGATGGACTCCTGGGACAGCTGGAGGATTGTGTGTCTGTCCATTCTTTCCATGGAGGACGTGGAAGACCTCTACATAATTGGATTGAAGATAACAGGTCTGCTGCTGATTTGAGCTGCTGGTTTCCTGATCTATCGCAAAGTGGAGAAGACGCAGGCAGCTGCATTGGGAAGGCTGCCAATCGTCACTGAGGGACTGTGCCGGGCTTTGAACGCTCAGACTCATGGCAGTCATCCCGTCCTGCCTCAAATCAGCCACAATAATCCCGGTGCCGAAGAAGTCTCCCGTCACCACCCTGAATGACTACCGTCCGGTGGCCCTCACCCCGGTAATCATGAAGTGCTTCGAGAGGCTAGTTCTACAGCACATTAAGGACCATCTCCCCAAAGATCTCGACCCCTACCAGTTTGCATACCGGGCGAACAGATCCACTGAAGATGCCATCGCTGCAGCTCTCCACCATGCTCTGCACCACCTGGAGCAACAGCAGAGCTACGTCAGGATGCTCTTTGTGGACTACAGTTCTGCCTTTAATACAATAATACCGGACATCCTCATCACAGAACTAGACACTCTTGGCCTCCCCCCCCTCACTTGTGCTTGGATTAAGGACTTTCTCTCCAACCGGCCCCAGACAGTGAGACTCGGCCCCCACCTCTCCTCCACCCGCACGCTGAGTACCGGCTCCCCACAAGGCTGTGTGCTGAGCCCTCTCCTGTACTGCCTCTACACCTACGACTGCAGTCCGACCCACAACAACAACCTCATAGTGAAGTTCGCAGACGACACTACGGTGGTCGGACTCATCTGGAGGGGGGACGAGGCAGCCTACAGAGAGGAGGTCCGGAACCTGACAGACTGGTGCTCAGAGAACCACCTCGCTCTGAACACCAAGAAAACTAAAGAGATCATCGTCGACTTCAGAAAACATCTCCTGAACAGAGAACATCACTGCAATCATCAAGAAGGCTCAGCAGCGGCTGCACTTCCTGAGAGTTCTCAAGAAGTACAACCTGGACTCCAACCTGCTGCTGACCTTCTACTACTCATCTATCGAGAGCCTGCTGACTTACTGTATTACAGTATGGTACGGCAGCTGCACCGTTGCAGACAGGGAGAGGCTCCAGAGAGTGGTAAAGGCAGCACAGAGGATCATCGGCTGCTCTCTCCCCTCCCTGATGGACATTTACACCTCCCGCTGCCTCAGCAGAGCTACGAACATTATCAAGGACAGCCTCCACCCTGGCTCTGACCTGTTTGACCTGCTGCCCTCGGGAAGGCGCAACAGGGTCATGAGATCAAAAACAAACAGATTCAAAAACAGTTTTTTCCCCAAAGCCATAACCACTGTGAACTCTTGTATGCACTGACTTCACTTTACTTTACTTACAGACTACCTCATAATGTGCAATATAATTTTTATAGTTCTTATTATCCTGTAAATACACTCTGTACTCCTGTAAATACACTCTGTACCCCTGTAAGTACACTCTGTACCATTCACAGGACTGGACCGTGCACCTTACCCCCTACACCCCCCACCCTCCTTCTTGCACTATATTCTGCCCTTTTTAACTGCTGCACTGTCACTGGAGTTGTTTTTAATCTCACTGTACCTGTACATGTGACAATAAAAGGCATTCTATTCTATTCTATTCTATTCATGTGATAAACCAACTCAAGAGTACGCAGGATGAGACTTTTGAACATTTACGCAGAATGGAAACCAACTTGGAGAATTGCTGAGCTCTGCTGGAACTCCGATTTGGAGCGGCATAAAGACCAGAGACTGAAAGACGAAGTCGTCCTGACCCAAAACAAATCTGATCTACATTCAGATTCCCTCAGACGTCCAGACGCTGAAGGCTGGATTGTTTTTCTATTTCTCCTGGAGGTGGATGTTAAAACGGAGGCTCTGTCCTTCCCTGATGTCTCCTCACACCCGTCCCACCGGGAACTTGTCTCTGACCAGAACTATCAAGGCCGTCTCATGACACCAGACGCAGGACTGACACTGCAGAGAGAAGCAATAATACGTAACTGAATAAATGAAAGGTTGCAGATCTCATTAAAATAATTTCTTTTGTTAACTGCTAAACAGGTTTTTACCTCAGTAAACACAAAAGCCTCCTGAAGGCAAAAGGCACCTCTCTGTTGTACAGAGCTGAATGTGACGAGTGGCCAGATTCCACCAACAGTGAAACCTTCATACAGACAAAAAACTAATCAAGTCCTTTATATTCAGCTGCATGTCATCTTGAAATTTAGTTAGTGTTTGCTTCAAAACTGTGTTTACATTGTGCAACAGGAGCATCTCACATTCCCCTGTTTGATCTGGACCTTAGTTAAATAAATCATTAAACATAAATATATATATATATATATATATAGTTTTACGAGTATTAATAAATAACATGACGTTCAAAGGGCGGAACTAATTATAGGGGACATCATTAAATGCGTTGCTGCAGACTTTCACCAGGTGAGCGGAGCAGCTCACTGAACGACTCTACGTACTGAACAATTCAGAGGAGGTGAACGACTCTATGGATCGAACGATTCAGAGGAGGTGAACGACTCTACGGACTGAATGATTCAGAGGAGGTGAACGACTCTATAGATCGAACGATTCAGAGGAGGTGAATGACTCTACGTACTGAATGATTCAGAGGACGTGAACGACTCTACGTACTGAATGATTCAGAGGAAGTGAACGACTCTATGGATCGAACGATTCAGAGGACGTGAACGACTCTACGTACTGAATGATTCAGAGGAGGTGAATGACTCTGGATCGAACGATTCAGAGGAGGTGAACGACTCTACGTACTGAATGATTCAGAGGAGGTGAACGACTACATACTGAATGATTCAGAGGAGGTGAACGACTCTACGTACTGAATGATTCAGAGGAGGTGAACGACTCTATGGACTGAATGATTCAGAGGAGGTGAACGACTCTATAGATCGAACGATTCAGAGGAGGTGAACGACTCTACGGACTGAATGATTCAGAGGAGGTGAACGACTCTATAGATCGAACGATTCAGAGGAGGTGAATGACTCTACGTACTGAATGATTCAGAGGACGTGAACGACTCTACGTACTGAATGATTCAGAGGAAGTGAACGACTCTATGGATCGAACGATTCAGAGGACGTGAACGACTCTACGTACTGAATGATTCAGAGGAGGTGAATGACTCTGGATCGAACGATTCAGAGGAGGTGAACGACTCTACGTACTGAATGATTCAGAGGAGGTGAACGACTACATACTGAATGATTCAGAGGAGGTGAACGACTCTACGTACTGAATGATTCAGAGGAGGTGAACGACTCTATGGACTGAACGATTCAGAGGAGGTGAAAGACTCTACGTACTGAATGATTCAGAGGAGGTGAATGACTCTACATACTGAATGATTCAGAGGAGGTGAACGACTCTATGGACTGAACGATTCAGAGGAGGTGAAAGACTCTACAGACTGAACGATTCAGAGGAGGTAAATGACTCTACGTACTGATTGATTCAGAGGAGGTGAACGACTCTATGGATCAAACGATTCAGAGGAGGTGAAAGACTACGGACTGAACGATTCAGAGGAGGTGAACGACTCTACATACTGAATCATTCAGAGGAGGTGAACGACACTACGGATTGAACGATTCAGAGGATGTGATCAACTCTACTGATTAAATGGTTCAGAGGAGGTGAACAACTCTACGTACTGAACGAATCAGAGGAGGTGATCGCGTCTACATATCGACGAGTCAGAGGAGGTGAACGACTATGGATTGACCATTCAGAGGAGGTGAACGACTCTACAGACTCATCGATTCAGAGGAGGTGAATGACTCTTTCCAGTTTCAAACTGAGTCGAGCATACCCACTGAAGGCCTCATATGAGCTTAAGGAGCCGGTAGCAGCTATTAGCACTAATGGCACGGCTTCTTTTAGCAGGTATTGGCAGGAGCGGCGCACTCATAGCTGCTTTTAGCAGATTTTAGCAGATTTTCGCCATAGCGGCGCAGCTCCAAGCACTAGCTGCTGCTTTTAGTAGCTATTGGCACTAGCGGCACGTCTACTGGCCCTGCTAAGCTATTTTTAGCAGCTATTAGCAGTAGCAGCACAACTGCTTTTACCACAGGGCAACTAAAGCGGGTAATGTGATATATCTATAAGTTATACAGGTGTATGGGGTTATATTTGTGCCAAAATTCTGAGCGAGCAATGGGAAACTTTGAGCGCAGAAAAATAAATTGTGCGGGTGCACAAATAGTATTTTGAGGAAAAATTTAAACCGCATGAAGAAAAACTTAAAGTTGAGCGATGAAAAATCATTTCTGCACTCAGTTTCTCTCCATGCTGGTGCAGATTCTTCTTCTGTGCGCAGGCAGACAGCAACTCAATCCGTCTCTCTCACTCTCAGGCCACAGCCACTCCCCGGCGTTCTCAAAAGAAAGCCAGTCCACACGTCACTATGAGCACGGCTCAACACGAGTTTTCAGGGCATGTAGTACACATGCCAGGCCTTTAGGGGCGCTGTGACGAGCCAAATACACTAAAAATGCAGAAGAAGAGAGGAGCACATGGAAATTTAGAAGTAGATTCTCATAAACTTGTATATAAATCTGAGTTCTCTCGGTCTATGGCCCCGCTGCTCCTGCTGCTAGCGTCAGTAGCTTCTGCAGCGCCACCAGAGCTGGTAGTCCCTGATTGTTGCTGTTATTTGATGACATCACAGACCACGGTGGGGAAGAGGGGGGCGATTACGTCATCTTTTTCTACAGATTATCGTGAATGGCACAAGCCAGGGTTTTAGAATTTCCCCACTCTGGGACCCGTGTTAAAAAAGAAACGTTTTCATGCTTCTAAAACGCCTCGTCTGGATGATCGGCCATAAACAGCTCAGTGACGTGAATCAGCGTTCTCGTGTGGACGGCCCCTAAATCTCTTCACGTCAGCGCTCAACTTCTGCTGTGTGCTTGCTCTAGTTGTGCAAAAACCATATGTGACAGACACAGCTGTCAACCAATCAGAGAACTCTGGGGTGGGCGTTGAACTCTGAACTCTGTGCGGAATATTTCTGTACAAATCAATGAACTATTGAAAGCAGAGCTTAGGGGATTACTTTTCACAGGTAAGATGGAACAGTACTATTGTTATAATTTTGTGAATATAAACTTATTGTTGTGTATTTCTGTCCACCAGTGAACTCATAGCAGCTGTCATGAGCTCGACTTTGTTTACAGCTTGTTCACCTGCTATTAGTCCAACTGAGACTTTATAAATCAAATGTTCCACAATACAGACTTTGATCAAACTGATAAAAGAATGCTATAGTAGAAATAAACCAAATATTGCTGGTATAACATGGACCAGCACATTTTACCAGGTGACACAGGCTGTATTGTTCACATGTAATTCTTTCACCCTAACAGAAGTCAGATTCCTCTCATGTCTCCTCCTCCTCACTGACTGAGAAACACTGACTACATGTGACTGGAGAAGAGATGGAAACAAGCTCACTTACAGTTTCAGCAGCTTTGGTTTATTATCAACATTTATGCATGAAAATTGTATACCTGTTGAAGAAAGGTTGGAAGAAATTGGAAGGAAGAAAATAAGCTTAATCTTCTTATTAAAATGTTTTTGTTTAGACACTCTCAGATCTCCTCTCTTCCTTTTGAAGGTTTCCCAAAGACAAAGCTCTGAGGAAGAAGAGGGAAGTGGCTTTAAGGTGGAAGGATTCATTGCCAGTTTCCATTGAACATCTTCGTACAGTTCATCTCCCCTTGAAGGAGAGAGAGGACAGCAGCTTCCATCACCTCTGCATGTTCTGCAATGAAGAATTCACCGGAAACAGGTCATCTTTGTTGAACCACATGGTCCAAGAGCACTCCTTCAGCATCGGACTGCCCGACAACCTCGTCTACTGTGACCAGCAAACAAAGGAACATGTAGTCACCACCGGAAAAAAACTGCCACTGGTCACGTGACTCCCCCCAGGGGCCCCCCCTCTACCCTCTCCTGTAAGCTGCATCCCTGCACCTCACCACCAGGGGGCTCCACCAACTCCACCACACCCAGAGGAGGAGGCTGCTCTCTGAATCTGAGACCAGCGCATGGAGATTTGTTAAGACAGAGCCTGGCGCCACGGGGTGTCTGAAGACGAGTATCAGGTATAAAACCTCAAGGCGGTGAGCCCCCCCCTTAACTCCAAGTTGGATCAAAACGGCGATTGTAACGGATCAGCTCCACACGGAGCCACAAGGAGCTACGAGGACCCACAAGGACCGGATTCTAACTTGCTGGCCAAGTGAAGAAGGCCGTGGGAAGTACTTTTCTCACTTTTCTTCGTATTTTTTGGGATCCTCGGAACGCAGCGAGCCACCCCCCCCCCACACACTGCTTTACTGGCCCCACTGCTCAGCAGCTGAACGCTGGTTCGGGATGCTGAATCCAGACCCGGTACCAGACAAGTTACCGCACAGCACCACTCGGTGCGGAACAACACGTCAAGGGCGAACAGTGAGAAAGCTTTTGTCTGGGCAGCGTTGTTAAATTAGCCTGAAGCTAATATATGCAATATGTTCTACTGTGTCCCTGATAAGGAGGCAACTGCCACGGAGCTGCAGTCAGCCTGTGTACGCACCATCGCGAGTACGAAACTCCATTTCTTCACCTCAGACATCAGAGGTCCAAGTGAGCTTCCAGAAGCCACTAAATCTCTGTGTGAAGGAACCCGGAATCAGAACCGAATTTTCTCCCCAAAACTCTCCTTCTCTTTTTTTCCCTCTTACTAACACCGATTTCACGCGTGCACGGCGCGCACTCGTCACTGTTATGTAATCGAGATTAGATAAACGCTCACACACAGAATCATAAGTAGCAACCAAACCGAACCCCTCCATATGGTTACCAGAGTTCTAACTGCATGTTCCCATATCCAGTTAAAACCCCGGCATTCAGAACCGGACCAACAAAGCCGTCCGGTCATCACGGTAACAGTTTCGCGTCGGTGGAACCATGCCGCCATTTTGGCTCTGTGAGAACACCACCAGTGCCGCCATCTTGGATGTGTTTACCCACTCATTCATCGCCCAACACGCTCTTGCGGCCACCTTGGTCATGACCCTGAACATCCAACGGCTGCCTCCCTCTGGTGGACGTTCAAGGTCATTACAGTCATTCTCTCTCATCACACTAACCAAATCCCCCCCAAAGTCTGCCTCCACCTGGTGGACGTTCATACACACTCAGACTCCGCACACACACACACACACACACACACACACACACACACACACACACACACACACACACACACACACACACACACACTAAGCATTGTGAAAACATGCCGCTGGCCTCAGGGGGCCTGCATGTCCTCTGACCTTTGACCTCCGAACTAAACCTGACATCAGTGGGTGACAGTATGAAAGCGCAGAGAGCCTCAGGACTGGACTTTCCCGATCGCAACACAAAAACATACCAGCACAGCCCAAACTGCATTTTCTACTTTAACCTCGATTACGAAAGAAACGAGGTTTGGCGAGGTCGGAGTCGTCCCTTCATGCGAGAATTTTTGCGGAGGAAAACATAAACATCCCTGAAGTTATCTCTGACACTGGAAGTCACAGATCATGCGATGGGAGATAATGCTACAAACTCTACCTGCTGAGATTCTTTACGCGGGAACAACAAGAAAACACACGAAATAAAGGCTTCAAACCCAGAATCAAACCAGGGGCCGTGTCATTGTGAGGCAGAAGTAGGGGCGACTGGTCATTAGGGGCAGGTGGCGCTGAGCCCCACCTGGTGTCATCAGAAAGGACTGCATGCAAAGTATGTTATTAATTCTTTTAGATTATCTACAATATTTTCTTGTCTGTGAATAAAACTTCCTTTTATAGAGCACATAATTACTGTGAGGACTGTCCTCCCTGGTTCCTGGTCTCCTGTTGCTACTTCAGGTTGTTTCCTCCTGATCTACACTGATGGTGCATTAGTGTAGCTCGCCCCTCTCTCACTATGCAGTGTGTATTGCATTAGTGCATCTCGCCCCTCTCTCACCATGCAGTATGTATTGCATTAGTGTAGCTCGCCCCTCTCTCACCATGCAGTGTGTATTGCATTAGTGTAGCTCGCCCCTCTCTCACCATGCAGTGTGTATTGCATTAGTGTAGCTCGCCCCTCTCTCACCATGCAGTGTGTATTGTATTAGTGTAGCTTGCCCCTCTCTCACCATGCAGTGTGTATTGCATTAGTGTAGCTCGCCCCTCTCTCACCATGCAGTGTGTATTGGATGCAGTAAAGTGTTAATGCTCAGGCTGTGGCTCCGTTCCTTCAGTTCACGTGAGTTTGATGCCTCGTGGGTCTTGAAGCCTGAAGCTCCACTAACAACGTCATTAGATGCTCAGAGCTGATTGGCTGGTGCTGATTGAGGCGGAGCTTCACAGAACCAGAGCGAGTCGAACACCAGCTTGTTAGCAGCTAAAGCTAACAAACTCTTTTGAATAAAAATTGATTAGTTTGATTATTTACGAGGAGGAGTTTGAAACGCTTCCTTTAGCTGAGAAAATAAAAGTAAGTAGTTGTAAACTGTGTGACACGGTGAGGAACATTTTTTAAGAATCTCTTTGGAGCTTCACTGGTGGTGGAGCTGCGTCTGTGAACCATTATGACCTGGTTCTAACCCCATTGTTTATACATATTCTTTTTTTATTGAATTTCTTTTTTTTGATCCGTTATTACCAAGGCTCAACATTTTTACGGGATCAACTCCTATATGGTTGTTAGAATCTTGTGGCTTAAAGGTTGTTCACACACTTTACTTTGGAATTCAATAGTGTCACTCGACCTAAATAAAATCTAGAAAACATTTTTATTTTTTTATTTTTTTTTATTTTTGGAATCTTATTATTTTTTGTTCCAATTTTACTGATTTATTTGTAGTAATCATTAGTAATTTATTTAATAAAATCATATTTTGTCTCTTGCTTTTAAAATATTATCATGTTTGAGTTTTTGTCTTGATTTATACTATTATGTCCAACAAAAAGTCACCACCTCTCATGCCTCCATCTTCCTTGATTGTTTAAATATTTTTATGTTAGTTTTTAATATTGTATTGCCCAAAGCTAAATTGTATTCATGAAAGAGACATAACCCTGAACATTTTAAGTAATTTTTTGCAGTTTTCACCTGGAAAAATAAAATACTTGCTGTATATTTTTATATTTTACACAAAATAGGAAAATTTTCCATATTCATGGATCTTTGTGCAGCCTCTCAGTTTATTGACACTTTGCTCTGATTAACCTAAAAATCAATTTGTACGCTGCCTGTTCTCATAATTTGACACCAGCCTCGATCTTATGGCGGAGGAAGCTGAATCTGAGGAACCTTAAAGACGAGCCGCTCCACCAACTGAGCCAAACTCACTTTCCCGAATGAAAGATGACATTTGGTCCAAACTGTTCATTCAGAAACAAATAGTGCACTGAAGACGGTTCGTTGGAAACAGCTCGGGGTTCAGTGTCTGGCCCAATGACACTACAACATAAACATAGGGCTCGTTGGCGATTGAACCACTAACCTTGTCACTGGAAGATGCGCAACTGACTGAGCCTTCTGTTTTCTTTTATACGTCTCGTATTTGTGCATAAATAATCATCAAAACAAACGTGTTTGCTGGTTGGTTTCTATTATAAATGTACATAAAGCAAAGCGCCATCCATGTTTTGGACATTTTAGATGTTTATGCCAAACGGTCTGTCTGGCGTCTGAAATGAATGTTTATGACTGAGACTGGACTCTCGGCCATGTGGCTGATAATCACTTTCAGAGGGACGACAGAGTTATTGTGGAACTCTTGTTTAAGAATGACCAGCAGCTGGGATGTGAGGTGTTGGGTTTCCGTGTTGTTGAGGTGTGTGTGTGTGTGTGTGTGTGTGTGTGTGTGTGTGTGTGTGTGTGTGTGTGTGTGTGTGTGTGTGTGTGTGTTTGGATTCAGTCACCTGCTCAGAAGTGTGACTCAGTGTCTCCAGGCCAGGCTGTTTTACCGCCGGCTGAAACCATTAACACATTAAACGCACCGAGACACAGAAACTGCAATTGATTTGCATGTCCTTTAATAGTCATATTGTACCCAAGCGAGCAAACACTCTCCCACACACACACACACACGCACGCACGCACACACACACACACAGGAGCACCATTAAAATGTTCCACTACGTCCACTGACGACAACATGTGCAAATGTTTTCAGGCTGACTCAGTCGGACCATTAAAGCTCTTCCTGTGACGTCACTCGGTCGCTCGCCGCTCGCCGCTGTGCTACCTGCACCACCAAGTCCTGCTCCCTCAGCGTTATTTGTCTGCTGCACTTTTACAATGTTCTACTCGACAGGTGAAAAATAACAAAACAATCCTCCATCTGATTTACGTGACCTGAAAGACGGGTCTGATGGACGGACAGGTCTGGATCTGGTTCCTTGACGTCTCAGCTCTTATGTATGGGACAGTCGCTGAGAAATGTTGGACAGTTTCTGAAGATTTGGCTTCATTTCATAAGAGAAAGAAGAGACCAAATGATGGATCACGGTGAAATCATTCTCTACTGTAGTAGATGTCCACATGCTAGTGTTGGAAAGAAAGTATCAAGGGCGAACGTCCCTGCTGGTGTGCATAAGGTTTAGTCTTGAGGCTCAATATCCTCAGTTTCTCTTCTTTGTTCAGTAAATGTGTAACTTGGTCTGATTCCAAGCAGTTTAAAGGTGCATATCAAACGGAGTAATAACACCGATGGCCTGTGGGGGCACTGTTGGATAGTACAGCTCATGTGTGAACAGATATCTCTTCGAGGAAAGATTGTGTGTGTGTGTGTGTGTGTGTGTGTGTGTGTGTGTGTGTGTGTGTGTGTGTGTGTGTGTGTGTGTGTGTGTGTGTGTGTGTGTGTGTGTGTGTGTGTGTGAGCAGCATGGGGCGCTGAGGAAAGCCGGCGAGGCTTTGAAAGATAATTGATGTGTTGTTTGAAAATATACCTGATATACCTTCTATTTTCCCTAAACTCAGACTAACTGTCATTTCCAGTAAACCAGCAACACAACATTCATTTTCTAAAAGAACTAATGAAGCTTCTGCTTGTGTTTGTTTAAAGTATGTTAATAAAAGAGTCTTAATAAATCTCTCTATTCACTGGCTGTTTAAAAGATCTATAATGTTTCATCACTGAGGTCTCTCAATCTAAAAAAAGCCAGATTGTTGTTTTGTGGTTTATTAACAAACTGTATTTAAATAAAGTTAAAACTGAAATAAAAGTAATAATAAAGAGCCCCAACTAAGAAATTCATCACCAGCCACCACTGCTGAAAACGTCACTCCTTTTAAAAATATCCTGCAGAATGCCTCCATCTCAATCTGAACAGGGAAAATGCAGAAAAAAAAGGTTTCTAGCAGGATGGTTTGAGTAACTGGAGCCTCAGTTTGTTTCTACATTCTCAACAGCAGCAGGTTAAAAAATGAGAGTGATTGTTTTCTCTCTTCTGTATGAATGCTACAGCTTCGCAGAATCTTGTTTTACCATTTGGTTCTTTCTGATGTTGTAAAAGCTCAATTATCTGCTTTAACCATGGATATTAACCGGCTGATCAGGATTTGGTTCGTTTCTGCAAAACTCTGGCTTTAGAGAAACACCTTGAAATAATTTTCACGCTGTACACCAGGATATTCATCCACAATGATCACATCCATTTATGAGTCTTTAGTTTGGCAATTAAATGTTTTAAGAAGAATTCTAGGATTGCGCAATAAAGTGTGCTTTCAAACATTTGCAGGACAGCGCCATCTTGTGGCTTCTGAAAAATAAAGACAGTGGTTCATGAAGCTGCATTTGGCCATCACTACCTCAATCATTAACAGGAGGGTCAGTTGGAAACAAGTGTCACAGTGTCTAATGTAGGATTTACTTTGTTTTACTTATTTTGATGGTTCAAAGTGTGAAACTTCATTTTCATTTCTGTTCAGCTCCAGATCAGATCCTTAATGTGGTTTGTTAACAAGCCAAATAGCCAATAGGCTGTCAGGGCCCACTACAAGACTCCGCCCCCTCTGCAATGGGACACTTCATGGAGATTAGGTAAATAGTTTTTTGTGAAAAGTTGGTAAAACACATCAATACATACATACATACATACATACATACATACATACATACATACATACATAAAAATCAATAAATTCATGTAGTTGAAAATATAACCTTTTCAGCCTACTTTGTTGGTGAAGTTAATAAATAATAATTTTGTTGATATCGAAGTGGAGATCAAATTGAAGAAAGAAATGTTGCCACTTTGATCTTTTCCATTATTTTATGACATCACTATGACATCATCAAACAGAGTTAGCAGATAGAACCATCAGGGTAACACACTTCACAGCCTCCCTGGGAAAGTTCTGGAAGACATAGTCGAGAAAGTGTCAGTAGCAGAGGAAGGTTTGGATCCATGGAGCTCTGGGTTCTGGGCCCAGCAGGCTTCCACTGCTCCACTCTGCTCAGAGCAGGAATCACAAGGAGGGTCTGAGAGCAACATCATCCACTGGACTTAGCACTTCTCTTTGCTTTGCTTTGTTGAGAAAATCATTTCAGTGGAGAACATGAGCACTCATTGTTTCATCACAACCAGACTCTCTGTGCTTTATTGTGGAACATTTGTTCTTCAGCAATCCAGGTTATTGCAAATGTAACACACACACACACACACACACACACACACACACACACACACACACACACACACACACACACACACACACACACACACACACACACACACACACACACACACACACACACACACACACACACACACACACACACACACACATCTCATGTCTCTCGCTCGCTCCACTTCCACCTGTTACATTTCTTAAAGGGAAACACGCTCCCCTCTCTCTCACTTCCTGTCGTTTTCCTTCAACGGAGGGAAAGTTTAATTCAGACCAAAGTTTTATCCACAAGATGAACCAGAGTGACGCCGTCACTAAAACCTTGTAGAAATATAGGTTATTGGAGCGTCGACACATTATTGGTTTGTGTCCTTGACTCTGATGTTGGAGGTTGGGGGTTCCACTCCCACCTGAGTTTTATTTTTCCTGCTGGTTCCTGTCAGGACTCACTGCAGCATTTTATTTCAGTTGAAGACTTCAACATTTTAAATTCTTCTGATCATGAGCGACTGATCATGGAGATACTGAGACTGATTATCATATATGATTTATATGAAAAAACCCTCTACCTTTAACAGTTCACGACAGTGGCGCTTTACGGCAATGTAAGCTGCATTATGGCAGAAGGCAAAAACCTACACATGAGTGTGAGTGCATGTAGTGGCTGATGTCGGACAGTTCGCATTGTCAATAAAGGAAGGTTACCCGGAGAAAGCCTTCTCTCAATCATTCCACACTGATGACATCACAGTGATGTCAGAAAGTAGCTCCTGCCATGTTGCCATGATAACTGTTCACTCAGCTAAGCACAGTTTTACCTGTCTGGTTCTTCTGTCTGCCACAGACATGGTGGACTGAAATTCACTAGCAGCTTTTAACATAGACCATTTTATGTTTAATATTTTTGTTTTGTGGGGGGCTACTTGATTTCTTTAAGAATTGTCAGCACTATTGGATATTATCACATCCAAACTCTAAAAACATTGTTGGATATGTTTGTTTCTTTAAGAAACGCAGACCAACTTGTTACTACAGAAGAGTTTTAGGGCCACTCATGAGAAAATAAAATAAGAGTTTGTTTCTTTTCATACAATTTGATATAAAGTCAAAAAATAATGTTGAGATATTTTTCCATCATGCACTTTGAAATAAAAGTTGACATCATTCTGCAGAACATCCTGTCCATCCACCAGGTGGCGCTATCACTGTGACTGTATATTGGTCTATAGAATTGATCAGGGCAGGACTCTGATCACATGTAAAGAACTGTATAATAAGTGTAGTACTGAGTAACAGTCACCTTGATCCAGTGATACAACATAGTAACACCAGGACACCAGGCCGTCACAGTGAGGAATTAATATTCCAACAAACAAACAGGCTCACACGGGGGGCGGAGCCTCAAAAGAAGTCAATGAAAATCTAAAGTAAAGGAAGAGCAGTGAGGAAGCTCTGCCTAACCCTCTGTGCTGGAATAAAGTGAAACTGACTGATCACAGTGTTTCTATTGTCCCATGAATTAATATTGTAGAATCTCACAAAGTGACTCATTAACAGAGTCGCTCATTGTCTGCAGCAATCCTTCCTGGATTTGGTTGCAGCAACAGTGTTGCTTTGTCATGGATATAAATAAATAATGATACATGGACTAACTTATATAGCGCCTTTTCGCTGACAACAGCCCCAAAGCGCTTCACGTAGCTCATCACATTCACCCATTCACACACACATTCACACACCATTGGAGGCTGCACCCGTGCAAGGTGCTGTCACTCCAATGGATGATGTGTTTGAAGAATTGTCTGCTCCTCCATCGTGACCTAGGTTAAGACCCCTGCACACTCCCTTTTGAACCCATAAGAACTAGAAAAAAATTCGGCAGTGACGTCAGCCAGCTGCAGGGAAAAAAAAGCTTTTTCCGCACGACTGTTCATACTCCGATAAGAAGCTGCCGAACTCACAGGCCACGCCCCCTCGCCGCAGCCACACGTCTGTGGTGTGGCGTTCAAGCTTTTCAACTGCACAGTTTATTTCTCGCCTCCAGTGCTTTCAGAAATACATTTCTCTGAACTTTTTCCAGTAATAAAAGAGAGTTTTTGTCCGAGCGCCATGTTGGTCCCTGTATTAACTCCAGGAGCTGACAGCTGTTCGTGATGCGTTCAGGTGCATCACGTAAGCCTGCTCCCCGACATTTTAACGAGCTGCGGCGCTCGTACAGTAACGATGTTACAAGCTAAATATGATTAAAATATTACTGATAGTCATGGGCAAACTGGAACACGCATGCGCAGCACACGGCAGTGGAGAAGTTTTGGCAGTGCGGCTCCTACATAGTTCGGCCAGGATGGTTGGCACAGCCGAAACATATTTTTTCAGCCAGAAGGAGCTGGCCGAAGGAAAATTACGTCATTTTGTTCAGCAGGACCCCGCACTGCCGAACTTTCGTCTTGTTCTTATGGAGTATGAAGAAGCCTTTACTCTGCAAGGTTTCTCCATGTTTGTGATTGGTCAGATGTTGCAAACCCCGCCCCATTTATGTGAACGAGCTCTGATCAGGATGGAACAGCCTGGTTAATTAATGAGTTGATCACCTGCTTCGTAGTCACGCTTATCAAGGAATGAAAATGCTTGTCAATCCAGATAACGGAGAGAGATCTGGATTGGTGGAGTTGGTGAGGAACCAGAGAGCTGATGGGGGTCAAAGGTCATGCTCAGGGAGCCACAGTGGTGAGTGTTCAGTAGGATTCATCCCTGTGAACCACTGCCTGAAAAGAGAGCACCGCCCAACGTGGGACTCAAACCCACAACCCTGAGATGAAGAGTCTCATGCTCTAGCGACTGAGCTAGCAGGGCAACTTGTTGTGTAGTGATGAAGGACGACTGTAATATCCTACACAGGAGAAACTATGATCCATACGACAAATTAATTTCTGCTTCATTTGTCTTTATTTATTCCAATGAGCCACACCCTTCCAAGAAACCCAGCACACACAGCACACACCACAGCAACCGGACACACAACACAATCAAAGCTTTGATGGTGAATGGAGAAGACAAGCTCTTCAGGAGTTTTACTCCTTCTCTTTCATAAACTGATTCAGTAGAAAACAGCTGATAACAATGTAAGGACTTCAATTTGACAAAATACATTTTTTCACTTTGATTTGATAAGAAACCTTTATTCACTTTGTTGTTCAATTAATTTATATTGGTTTTGATATTGATTCTGACAAAAATCTATTTTTCAAATTAAAATGAAGATGTAACTAGGTAGACCAGGCAGCTGCAACACTGAGCAGGGAGCATCTCAATGGCAACCAACACTGATCCCCTTTGTTCTCCTTTGTTCTCCTTTGTTCTCCTTTGTTCTCCTTTGATCTCCTTCGATCTCCTTCGATCTCCTTTGATAATGTACTGTACTGTACTGTACTGTACTGTACTGTACTGTACTGTACTGATACGGTAATATGCAAATTAGCCATGTGCACCAGACAGGAGAAAGCCTAATTTTGAGTTTAAGTAACTTTGTAAATAAAGTCACTCAATTCTCACCTTTTTGTTTCCAGATTATCAGCAGGTTGTTGTTTAATGATAAATCCACGTCGCTGTCCATGGTTCTGAAATAGCGCAAATTGTGCTGCACAACTCAGAATGGATTACAATCCATTCTCGCTGTTTTGCCTTCTGTCTCTGTTTCCATTATTAATTCTTCTAATTGATCAACTGTGTCATTACAGGCTGTCACTGTCACAGAGTCTAATGTTGGATTTATTTTGTTTTACGTAATAACTGGCAGTTTACAAAGGACATTGAGTCTCTTTCTTGATCTATGATTATATTTCTTAGTGTGATGGTTCAAAGTGTAACAGTTCATTTTTATTTTAGAAATTAAAGCCGTTCATTCAATCTCTTTTTGGCAGTGACCAAATTCAGCTCAGGTCTAGATCAGATCTGTAATGTGATTTGTTAACAAATGAAACAGGAAATGGTCTGTAAGGCGCAATACGGCATGGCTCTGCTCCCTCCACAATGTGACAGCGTCTCAGTTTTTTGGTGCATAACAAGTCCTGCACTGCTGGAGCACAGACACAAAAAGCACATCAGGAATAGGTTGCTATGATTTTTGTTAACGATTCAGATAACCGCTTCCCAAACAAATAAGTAAAAATCTGAAAAAACAATGTCCCATACAAAGTGGATGGGATAGGCTCGTCATGGAAGACATGAAAGGAGATAAAAAGAGATTAAAGGGGAAGTTTTAAACACATCTAATGAAGGCTTCCCTCTTTTTAAAGTGTGTTTCTTTGACCTCAACTCCCACCTTCATTTCAACTCAAGTCACTGGACTCATTCATCCTTTACACCACAGGTCTCCTCATCAATGTTACTCACGAACTGTAAACTTTCATTAAAACTTTCTTTTGAATACTGAAAGATTTTCTAAGAAACAAATAAACAACAACAAATAACAGTGGGAACAGCAGATGGGGACAGTACATTTTCAACATGTGTTAATCCTATTATGGAGAGGAGCATATCTGCACCTCATCAGAACACCAGGGGGCAGTGTAGTGCCGACTTGTCAATAAACCCAGTTAACTAAACAACCAGTGAGCACACAGTGGAGTATGTGAACAAAGGGAGGGTTTCGAAGGCTGATGAGATATCTTAATATTCTGCTTGTTGAGAGTGACGATCGTCACTGACCAATCAGCAGACGGATGAGTTGAACCTCCTCCTTATGGAACCGTACAGATGTGCCAGGTACCTTGATAGATGGGTGACAATTTAGTACAGTACTTTTGGTACACTCTACAACTTTAGTCATTAAAACATGTAATCTATCATGACGTACCAGCACATACTAGGCAGAAACGAGACATTTTTTTATTACAAAGATGATGAGTATGAAGTTGGTGACATAGTGAAGCCCCCAGGGAGCTGATTGGTCAAAGACCTTGATCAAGACCCACAGTGGTGACCTCTCACCTGTAAGACTTGTATCTGCAAGCTTCAGATCCCAAGTCTACCAGTCTGACCTCGAGTACACCACTGTCTGGAAACAGAGCTCCGCCCAACGTGGAGCTCAAAGCCACAATGCTGAGATTAAGAGTTTCACGCTCTACCGACTGAGCTAGCCAGGCAACTTATCCTGCAGTCTTGGAAGAACAACCAAGATGACCACTGTGGACTGTGGCTCGCTCACATTGTAGAAACTACATTGTTGTCGTTAACAGACAAGTTCTCACTTGAAACACGGTGATGTAAACGAGACTCCAGGCCAAATCGCCCAGCCCTGCCTCAACACCATCTTTACCACTCTCAGAGAGTGCAGACGGCTCTCTGCTGAGTCGCTATGGTGACCTTTGTTCTTCCCATTTGGCTGAAAACTGTGGATATCATAAAGCAGGTCAATCTACCTGTCGTTGCAAGGTTGGGTGGATTTCACCTGCTGAAGTCTGATCTTAGATCAAAAGGTAACATCAACAAGATTCTGGACTACTAGAGGTGATCCAGTTGATCTATCCTGGAAGTACGACAGCCAACCACATCATGGATGGAGGATGCTTTGACAAGGCAATCCATGCTCACCTCGTGATGGATGTGGTCATCTATCAGCACATCATGAAACTGGCCTTCACTGAGGAGGAGTTAGTGACATGAGCGTGCTTTTATTTCAATAAAGAAACAGGGTTCTAGTAGTTCAGCGTTGATACAGCAGTTCACTCATCAGACACATACATGCAGTTATGTTGGTCTTCTTCTGCTGCGCCCTGGACGTATGCAGCTTATCATGAGTTGTCACACTCTGGTGGGGAGAAGATGTAATTACTCCCATCAATACATCCTCCTTTTCTTGAAAGTAAACAAATGCACTCAAATTGCTGCAGTTTAGCTTTACCAACATTTACCAACATTTGTAATGAAAGGTCGGCAGAGACACGGTGTCTTAGAGCGTCCTGGAGAGAGGATTAGTCCAACAAGCTGGAGGACTCATACCACAACCTGGCTGAAAACATGAAGACAAGTTGGTACGTTTGATTTTTAACCTTCAATAAAAAATTAAGGATTAAAAACTTTGAAAGGAAAGGTTGAGACATTATCGTCTTGGGAGATCATGAAGGGATACAGAAGGATTTATTAAACTCTTGGAGCTAAAGTTACCTTCTAATGATATTTTGTAAAGATGTTTATATTTCTGACATCAATTCTAGTTCTATTGTGTGTTTGATGTGAGTCTGTGCATCATCACTGAACAATGTAAAACGAAGTCACTCAGTAATTCCTCACTACCTCTCACTCACTCTTCAGGCATGTGGGGCAGCAAAGGCTCTCCACTCTTGTCAGTTCTACTCCAGCTTGTGGAGGGTTCCCCAGGTGTGGGTGAGGGTTTGATTTAGTCTTCCACAGTCCAGCATTAGGGGTTCTTGGACAGTTGGAAAGCTTGTTCATTAGACATGTGGTTGGCCAGTTAGCTCAGCTGGTCAGAGCGCGTAACACCAAGGCATGGGTTCAATTCCCAGACTGGCCATAGAACTGACTGCTGTCATGGTAAAATGATATCTTGGCCTTATACTGATTATATTTGATCATCAGAGGCTTCCTGGCTTTAAGCCAGCAACTCTTGGTTCACTCCCTTTTCCAGCTGGCTTTCAACCAGCAAACATTCCCTCACTCCCTTCTCCAGCAAGGCCTTCTCTGCCTGGGAGCCAAGGTCAACGCTCTGCTATTGCTAAAACTCAACAGTTCAATTGTTCTGCTTCAAACCCCTCCTCCTCCTCCCCACTGGTTAAGACTCTCACTCTGTCCTGCAGAGTGCATTCAGCTGTCTGCAGGATCCTGGGCCTTGGGGACCCCAATAAACTTCTCCTGACAGAAAAACCTTGTTCTAGCGCTTTATTCCAAACAGCACCGACAACAACAACAAAATATCCACGACAATCTGGTGTCATAAGTGTGATGCAAATTTGACCGCCGAACCGGGACCGGACGGAGAAAGGCCACTGATTTCTGTGTAGACGAAATCTCCTCGTACCCGTGAGGCTGACGGACGGAGGACCCTCCGGGACCGGACCCTCCGGGACCGGACCATCAGTTGTCAGTTCCGCATCCTGCGCGAAAGGACCCATTGACATCCTCCACTAATTTAACCAGGTTTATCAGACTTGGTTATCAGCTAAATTAATCGGGTAAGACTGTCATTTCTATTTGGAAAAATATAACAACGTTTTTTTTGTTATTTTTTTCATTGACTAAAAGTGCCAAACCCGACTAAGAATTTAAAGGTCACGTGTGTCGTAGAGTTCAGTCCTTCGGGCAATACTGTCGAGATACAGCATCAGCCTAAGAGAAATGAAAAGACAATTCTATAGACATATAGTTCCGAGGTCGACTCGCAAGATTCCAATACGTCGGCGTACGTATTGAAGACTGACAAAACTGGGCGAAGCTGTCAGTAATGGGTAATAATAATAAATGGTGAATAATGAAGTGGACTAGACCTCTCCAATACTGGCAGACTTGACAAAAAAATAAATTAAAAAATTAAAAAATATGGCACTGACTGAACTAAAAATCTGACTATGGGTAAAAGATTTTGGACTGAAAAAAACAGTTGAATTAGAAGAAGCATTTTCTCACACCAATTCATTCTCTTCTTCTCCTCCTCCATATGCTGGGAGACATCTCCCTACCCCCTACTCCCTCTCTGTATCGAGGTTGCTATCTCTGGAGGCTTCCGGAACGACATGGACGACTGGGCCCCTCCCCGGCTGCAGCGCCGACTCCACAAATTCAGCCCGTTCCTTCTACGGGTGAAAGAAAAATGAAGATGATCAGCGCCTGGCCGTTGTTGCGTCTCCGTCACCACATCACAGACGGGCCGGAGGAATCTACAACACTCTGACCGGCCTCCTGAGAAGCCCTAACAACGGGGCCTCTTCCTCTTCCTCCTTTTCCTCTTTCTCATTAAACCTGGTGAGATCCACACCCTGCCCATGATCAAGTCTCCAGGTGCTGACAGGAACCCTGTTCTCGTCCTCCGCCACATGGACTATCAATTGCTTGAGAGACCTGGCTTCCTCCCATCAGGCAGGGAGGGGAAAAGTCCGCTGACGCCCTCAAAGGCCTGTTCAGGGTCTGGAGACCGACAGGTGAAGAATTCTCCCGCCTCCTCAAACAAATCCTGAATCCAGCAGATTCCAGACTGATCCAAGCCAAAGTGGGGAACAACAGAGGCATGAGGACATGTGCAAGGCGCGCTGAATGGCAAAACGACAACGACGGTCCCTGGGAGACTCATGTAGGGGACATGTTGGGAGACATAAAGCGACAGTTCCCAGTTCGTGTGGACATGAGCGAGAGGTAGTGAGAGGTGAACCACGTGAGGCAGAGGGAGGCTCTCCAGATGTTGACCCATACCAATGTCTTCACTGACTATGAGAGGACATTGGGCTGGAGACTGTCCCCAAAAGAACCAATGGGACTGTGGAGGGGGGCGTCCCGGGGGCTGGTGCGAGGTTCGGAGAGATTCGTCCATGTCTGACTGACAGCCGAAGAAGGGTGAAGCGCAACCGACACACTCAACACTTTTTACACACACACACACACACACACACACACACACACACACACACACACACACACACACACACACACACACACACACACACACACACACACACACACACACACACACACACACACACACACACACACACACACACACACACACACACACACACACAGTCAGAGAGAGGACAGGAGACAGACAGGGCCTGCAGTGGCAGTCCCCGCACACACACACACACACCAAACACACACCAAACACACACCAAACAAACACACACACACACACACACACACACACACACACACACACACACACACACACACACACACACACACACACACACACACACACACACACACACACACACCGACTCACTTTTCCACTCTTCTCATATTTTCTCCTCTCATGAGACATTTAAAAAAGAAAAAAGAAAAAGTTTTCCTCTCACAACTCTATTAATGGTGTTGATGTTATTTTGGGGGGAAACCTGCGCTACGAATCGGTTATCAAATCCAGCGAAAGTTGTTGTTTGACACTGAGCGGAATTTCTTTTCTTCCGTCTGTGCTAACGGCGGCCGCGATCCAGAGCCGCTATCTAAACCTGTTGAATGTCATTGGTCAGAACCGTCAGTCACTCAAACAGTTTTGTGACCTCTGACTCCTGCCCAGTTAACCTGGGACGGACTTACTGCTCAAACTGGGACCTGTGTTAACATACAAACCGTCCGGCAGGGACATCACAACAAAGGACTGACCGTGACCAATCTGTGTTGTTTATGTCCTGTGTGTCTTCTGTGTTGAACGTTTACAACTGCCTGGTACCGGTTGATGCTGCAGAAGAGCTGGTGGAAAGGCAGATGAGTTTGCCTGCCAGGATGTGTCCGGGGTCAAGATTTGTGTCTCTGCCACTGACTGGCAGGACACACAAATTCCACTCACTCTTTATTCTCTCTCACTAAATTCTCACCAACTCACGGTATCGCTCGCTTTCCCTACTTTGAGATCTCTTTTCCTCATTGGATGGAATAAATGAAGCAGAGAAGGTGTATTCACTTCACAGCACCTCCTTATCAAACTGCCCAGGACGCTGAATGAAAACAATCATGGAGAGGAGTTCACCTATTACATTGTTTAATCGAGAAACACACACACACAAACACACACATATATATATATATATATATATATGCTGAGACTATTTGCAGGACGGAGGTGTTGTGGCTGTGGTGGACGTGCAGTGAAACGGAGAGAGCGAGAGAGAGCTGCACCCGGAGAAGGAGGTTGATGGTGGAAGGAGTGAGAGGCTGTGGAGGCGGATCGGACTTATAAAACGTGGAAACTTCCGACGTGATGACGCCACGACGTGAAGTGAAATGCACCTCGGTGCACCAAGGATGGAGCATGAACACACACTGACACAGAGTGAGAGAAGGAAGGGAAGCAGAGACACAGTGGTGAGAACATTCCAGTGGGAAGACGTAAACATGAGTTTACACTTGAGATTTTGAGGATCAAATTGGAATTTGATGTAAATAATGAAATTTATGAATTATTGCAAATGTCCAAAAATTAAATGGTTATAAAATCAACAATAGATTAGTGACTTCAAAACTAATGTGGAAATTAAACTAAACTAAACTAAACTAAACTAAACTAAACTAAATATTTAGCTGAAGCTTGGAAACAATCATCTTACAAAAACCAAAACCTCAAATTAAGAAACTAATGAGGTGATTCTCAATAATTTTGTAGATAATAGATGAAACTAAATCATGATTATCAGACAGACAGACTTAGAACTAGTTTATGATATGTTGCTTTAGTGAGTCATGGATGATCTCATGTCTCAACAGGAGGGAAGGTTCATATTATAAATGGATTTCAAATATTGTTATTGATAATGGATAAAATTAAATAAAATTAGAGTTATCACTCTAAATCAGCGGGTTTAGTCAAAAGAACAAACAGAAGAGGTTTTATTTAATACTTAGAAATTAGGAATAAAGTCTTAAAAAAGAGATCCTCTGCTCATCTGCCGTCCCTCCGTTTACCTCCCTGCCTGCTGCTCTGTTGCTCATTGGTTGGTATCAAAGTGAAAAAAAATTTTTCAAGATGTAAATAGGAGTTTTTTTTCAAATTAAAGTGAACATCACAGGGGATATCTGAGTTCTTTTTCAAATTAAAATGACTATCAAAGGGAAAATCTGAATTCTTTTTCAAATTAAAGCCAACATCAAAGTGAAGAGTTTTTTCAAAATAAAGTGAATATCAAAGTTAAAATATAAGTCTTTTTCAAAATAAAGTGAACATCAAAGGGAAAATCTGAGTTCTTTGTCAAATTAAAGTGATGTCCAAATGATGTAATAATCATCACCCCCCATCCCTGTTATCCGTTTTGTGGGGGTGTCAGTCTGAGCACCGTCACCCAGATCACATTGCACCATTAAGAACCTTCCTGCAGGTGGAGAGCCCACAGGAAGGTGGTGCCCGGCGTGGGACATGAAAACTCTACCTTGAGACTGAGAGTCTCATGCTCTACCAACTTAGCTGGCCGGGGGCCTTTTGTCATCCTCCGCTATGAGCAATTAAAAGAAAATCCTGGAGTGTACTTCAGGAAAGGAGGAGAACGCCGCCACTAGAAGTAGAGATATTTTCAGGATTGTTACGTTACGTTATGGAACGCACATTGAAGTTAACCCAGAAGTGTAGTATGGACATGATTGTGTGTGCGTCCATTGTCTGTGTGGCGAGTGTGTCTGTTGCCTTCAGGGGCAATGGGAAAAACAAACACTGCATGTAAAACACACTAAATTAAAAATCACATTTAACACAAATATTGGAAGAAAGAAAGTAGCTGTTTACAAACCAAAGTGGGCCGGTGAGCTCAGTTGGTCAGAGCGTGTTGCTAATAACACCAAGATCATGGGTTCAAACCCCATACTGACCAAATGAAGCTTCATGAACCGCTGTCTTTATTGTCTTTCTGAAGCCACTAGATGGCACTGTCTCTTTAACAAACATTTAAAACACATTTCATTGCCAGTCCTTCCAAGAGATGCCAGTGCAGAAATCCAAGAAGGCTTTGTTACGGCACCGCCATACTCGTTCACGGTCACCCGCCAACTTGAAATGATGTACACGGAACGCGACGCACCGGAAGTGACGTACACGGAAGCTGACGCGCAAGAATGGACGTGGGGGAGTGCGCCTACAGGAAGTGATGGTACACGGAAGGTGACGCGCCGGAAGTGATGCACTCGAACGGTGACGCACTCGAACGGCGATGCACTCAAACAGCAACGCACCAGAATTGACGAGTGAGCGTGCACCTATAGGAAGTGACGAAGCGAAACCCACTTGCCGGAAATGACGCAAATGCATTATGGGTAATTTGGCTTTCAAAGACTGCATAGGTCCGTGTTGATGCATACTCGATAAAGTGGGCGGAGCCAGAACACATTCGGGTATTCCATGTGTAATTGGTGAGAAACGGCCTAAGAATTGGAATGGAGGAAGTCACAGGCATCAAGATGGAGGACCTGAGACTCGTCCATTACGTTTTGATGTTTTGCTCCCAGAAGTAAGATGATCAATGGAATGGAGGACATCATAGAAGTAGAGTGCTCAATATTGTGTGTCTTTGTAAACCTCTCTACCGGCACCTTGTCAATGTTTTTCAGATCCTCATCAACATCCTGATGGCCGAAGGTCCTACAAGGCTTGAGGCAGAGGTCATCATAGCCAGAGGGAGAACGTTCTAACATGCTCTCACAGGGGAACCAACCGGACATGACCGAGGAGCTGAAGGTGGATTGAAGCCTCCTGTCCTGATCAGTCTTCACAGAGTGGATCTCTCTCTTATCTATCTGTCTGTCCTCTCCTCTGTCATCTGTCCCCAACCGACCAGCAGGAAGCCTCCACCTCTGAGTCTGCTTTCTGCAGTTCTCTTCCTGTTAGAGGGAGTTCTTCCTTTCCACAGTCGCTCACGCTTGCTCATGTGGATTAGTTGGGTTTTCTCTGTTAAAGTACCCCGTGCTTGTATATAAAATAAAGAACAATGACATGATTTATGATGGTTTTATTCTTTTAAAGTTCCATCCATCCATCAATCCATTGTCCTCCGCTTATCCGGGGCCGGGTCACGGAGGCAGCAGTCTAAGCAAGGAAGCCCAGACTTCCCTCGCCCCAGACTCTTCCTGTGGGACCCCAAGGCGTTCCCAGGCCAGCCGAGAGACATAGTCTCTCCAGCGTGTCCTAGGTCTGCTCCGAGGCCTCCTACCGGAGGGACATGCCCAGAACACCTCCCGAGGGGGGTGTCCGGGGGGCATCCCAAACAGATGCCCGAGCCTCAGCTGGCTCCTCTGGATGTGGAGGAGCAGCGGCTCTACTCTGAGCTCCTCCCTGGTGACAGAGCTCCTCTCCCTATCTCTAAGGGGGCGCCCAGCCGCCCTACGGAGGAAACTCATTTCAGCCGCTTGTATCCGGGATCTAGTTCTTTAGGTCATGACCCAAAGCTCATGACCATAGGTGAGGGTAGGAACGAAGATCGACCGGTAAATCCAGAGCCTCGCCTTTTGGCTTAGCTCCTTCTTCACCACGACGGACTGATACAGCGACCGCATAACTGCAGACGCTGCACCGATCCGCCTGTCGATCTCACGCTCCATCTTCCCCCCACTCGTGAACAAGACCCCGAGATACTTGAACTCCTCCACTTGGGACAAGGGCTCTCCACCGACCTGAAGGGGGCAAGCCACCTTTTTCCAGTCGAGAACCATGGCCTCGGATTTAGAGGTGCTGATTCTCTTCCCAGTTGCTTCACACTCGGCTGCGAACCGCGCCAGTGCACGCTGAAGGTCCAGGTTTGATGAAGCCACCAGGACCACATCATCTGCAAAAAGCAGAAACGTGATCCAGTGGTCCCCAAACCGGACCCTCTCCGGTCCCTGGCTGTGCCTAGAAATTCTGTCCATAAAAGTTATGAACAGAACCGGTGACAAAGGACAGTCCTGCCGGAGACCAGCGTGCACTGGGAACAGGTCCGACTTACTGCCGGCAATGCGAACCAAACTCCTGCTCCAGGCGTACAGGGACCGGACAGTCCTTAGCAAAGGGTCCTGGACTCCATACTCCCGGAGCACCCCCCACAGGACGTCCTGAGGGACACGGTCGAACGCCTTCTCCAGATCCACAAAACACATGTGGACTGGTTGGGTGAACTCCCATGAACCCTCGAGCACCCGGTGGAGAGTATAGAGCTGGTCCAGTGTTTCGCGACCTGGACGAAAACCGTATTATTCCTCTTGGATCCGAGGTTCGACTAACGGCCGGATCCTCCTCTCCAGTACCCTGGAATAGACTTTACCAGGGAGGCTGAGGAGTGTGATCTCCCTGTAGTTGGAACACACTCTTCGATCCCCCTTCTTAAAAAGAGGGACTACCACCCCGGTCTGCCACTCCAGAGGAACTGTCCCCGACCGCCACACAAGGTTGCAGACTCGTGTCAGCCAGGACAGTCCCTGCACATCCAGAGACTTAAGGAACTCAGGGCGGATCTCATCCACTCCCGGTGCCTTGCCACCGAGGAGCTTAGCAACTACCTCGGTGACTTCAGCTTGGGTAATGGACGAGTCTACCTGAGAACCTAGCCTCTGCTTCCTCAGCGGAAGACGTGATGGTGGGATTGAGGAGGTCCTCGAAGTATTCAAGGGAATATGTATAGGGAAAATGTTAAACGTCTAACTGCAGTTGAATGGAAACTTTGCTTGACAAATAAATGTTAGTATTTGTAAACTTCAATATTACACGAAACTCTACATTTGAAAAAATAAACATGGATTAATCTTCTTTAAAAAACTAAATGAATAAGCACTGCCTTTCATGAGTCATGTAAGTTCACCAAATGTATTGTTTTTCATTCTACTCACAGTATTGATTGACTAAATAATGTTCTCTGGAAGCAATCTGATGGTGGATACAGTCTCTCTGTGAAAAGATCTGTCTCGGTCAAATGCTCTGTCTCTCGGTCAAATGCTCTGTCTCTCGGTCAAATGCTCTGTCTCTGGATGGGTCAGACGAGTCTCACAACTGCTGGCAGGTGAACTGAGCATTTAAAGGAACTAAAGATCAAAGGTTGTCTTTGATATACAATTGGGACATCATATTCTTTGTTCACCAAACATGACATCATAAAGCCATAAAGAGGAAATGGCTTAATGAATTCAATCCAATTCAACTTTATTTATATAGTACCAAATACAACACAGTCATTTCTGGGTGCTTTTAACAGAGAAAACCCCCAATGAATCCCTTCTCCTCCCACTTCAATTACAAAAAAGATTCTCTTTAAATTAGAATATAAATGGAATCACTCAAAAAACTATTGTGACTAAAGCTGTGCCCTAGATAGCATTGATTCACAATACTTTTTTGAGCATGTCCTATATAAATGATTTGTTTACAAAATGAAAGTCACAATTGACATAAGCAGATGTGCACTGTTGGTCTAGTGCAGGGGTGTCCAGCTCCGGTCCTGGAGGACCGCTGTCCTGCAGGTTTTAGTTCTCTCCCTGCTTCAGCTTACCTGAATCTAATGACCATGTCATCACCAAGGTTGTGAAAAAGCCCAATAAGGAGCCCTTCATCGCAATCAGGTGTGTTGCAACTGGGAGAGAGCTACACCCTGCAGGACGCCGGCCCTCCAGGACCCAGTTTGGACCCCCCTGCTCTAAATGATTCTTGTGCTCGTCTATATAAGCTGAGTAAAGCCAAGTCTTTGGAGACGGTCTCACAAACTTTGGAGGTCTTGCACATGTTAATAACTCTTGTGATGTTCTCCTTTGTCCTGTGACCATTGTGACAAACAAACAGTGGCCGTTTTCCAATTCTTAGAGCGCCAGTGTGTACTCGCATACGTCATGAGTAACTACTTGCAGGGCGTCTTCGGAAGTGCAGAATTCAAATTTACCAGGACGCATCGATGTTAATGGGGAATTGGAACACGAGTACTTGATGGCGCGGTGGCTGTCATGGCTGGATGATGGACCCTGAAGCTGAGGAGGAGGAGGAGGAGGAGGAGGAGGAGGAGGAGGAGGAGGAGGAGGAGGAGGAGGAGGAGGAGGAACCTGTTGTCTCTCTGGTTCAGTAGGAAGGTGATTTGAACATTATATTTGATATGATGATCTAAACTTGAGAACATTATTGTAAAATAGTACCTGTTCTGTCACATACATGCTGTGTATATTACAGTGTATTATACCGTGTATAGTACAATGTACAGTACTGTATTTAGTACAGTGTATAGTAGCATGTATAGTAGTGTTACTATTACTTCTAGCCAGGAGGAGAGGCTGTATTGCTATATATGTATATAGCCTTTATTTTACCATTCATCTCCTTGGAGTTCAGTAACAATAAAAGCAGCTCATCAGAAATGTCCCAATATTACAATTATTTTACTGGTTCTTTTACTGAAGATCCCTGATGTATATTAGATAATTAACCAGCTTCTCACATACCTGCTGTTTGTTGTCATCCTTCTGGCCATGTCATTAATATGTACTGCATTACATTTGTCTAATATACATCCTACAGTCAAGAACTCCATCCATCCATCCATCCATCCATCCATCCATCTCCTCCCTCTTATCCGTTTCCGGGTGGTGGGGGTGTCAGTCTGAGCACCGTCACCCAGATCACATTGCACCATTAAGAACCTTCCTGCAGGTGGAGAGCCCACAGGAAGGTGGCGCCCGGCGTGGGACATGAACCCTCTACCTAGAGACTGAGAGTCTCATGCTCTACCTACTGAGGTGGCCGGGGGTGAACAACACGTTACAGTGGTGGTCAAAGTGTTTGGATCCTTTACTTCTATAAACATCACACTGTGAAAATAACTTGATTTGATTGATTCAGATTGATTAATATCTGAGCTCTAGTCACCTCTTATTATTATAATTTAGAATTTATTTTATTGTATATTTGTTTGATTAAAATGTCTTCCCAAATGGGTAAAAAAGTCTGCTTCTGTGCAAGACTGCACAAAGCTGCACAACTGACAGTGAAATGAAGTTTTGCATCCTTTTGAATGTGCCATGTTGATCGGTGTACTTTGAGTGTATTATAGAATATTAATGTGCAGAGACACTCTTTATGAAGACATGGGAGTCGGGATGTGGAGTGAGGCGTCCATGTTTCAAGCGGTAACGATTAAGTAGCCTCTCTTGTGTGCGGTGCAATGTGCAGCTGGACCTGAAAAGCAAAAACAAAAACAAAAACAATTAAAACACAAACTAGAAATGATTTATTTTTAATCCACAAAATAAAATGGACATGAATCATTCTAACATTCACAAACAAAAATGTGCAAAGAACAGCTTTGGAATTTTGTGACTAAAAGTCAAACTGAAATATTCAAATGCATTTTTAAGTTACACATTTAAATATGCAATAAACAAATATTTAATAGTCTCAAACTGCTACTACTACTAACGTTTTATTTTGAACAGTCAAAAATTGGAATTAACAAACTTAATGGTTTTATCACGATCCAACTGTAGAGACGTTAGAAACTCCTGGACTCAAACTCGCCTCATGGATCTGACTGTGTGTGTGTGTGTGTGTGTGTGTGTGTGTGTGTGTGTGTGTGTGTGTGTGTGTGTGTGTGTGTGTGTGTGTGTGTGTGTGTGTGTGGACAATTGACCGTCTGCTTCAGCCTGAAATGTGTGCGGTGAAATAACAACATAAAGTTAAAGCAACAGGTTGAAGATAAAGACACGTATGGAACCAAACATCAGCTCAGCAGGTTGTTGGAGTATTTGATGTAATCAGGGCTGCAGCAACCTAATATATATATTTTTTTCCAAGTATCAAAAAAAACAAAACATTTCCACTGCTTTGAAATTGTGTCACTGTCACATTCTGAATATGACAACAGTGACGAGCCCCGTCTCAATCAGACAACGTAATGGTTTATCATAGAATACAAGATTTACTTACCAATTCAATGTAATCCCACTACTCCGACGATAATAGAAATTGTTGGGGGCTTCAGGTGACTGGAGACGTGTGGACACGCTGTGGACTATAAGTAGATCTGTGCATGTCTGAAAGAATACGCTAAAGACACTGGGACAATAGATCTTTTTCCTCAGTTCATGTTTGGTTAAATGATCTTTTCTGGTTCATTTGTATGAAGCACCGACCATCAAACTGCTCTACGTCTGAAATCTGCAGGAGGACCTTCAGACCTCCATGTGCCAGACAGAGCTGGACATTAGAGGCACCAGAAAGAGCTTTGGAATCTGGAAGAACTAATGTCAAATCACGAGAAATTAACTTCATCTACTGAAGTACTTGTATTGATTGGAACTTTATTGTGACAAGATGTTCTCCTGATATTCTGCCGCCCCGATAACCTCCTTAAGATTTGGTCTTTGTTTGACACAAGGTCAGTGGTTTGGCAGTTGTGTGCGTTTCCATGATTAAACAGTTAGTTACAACTTTATTTATTATTTATAAATATATATATATAAACTTGCCACTACTCCATTCCTATACATCGCTGCCAGTCGTACTTATTACATTTTTTTCCTTCATATTTGATTTCAGTTGTTTGTATTTGATGTATTTTTAAACTTGTTGTGGCTTCCATCAGGTACAAACTGTTAACTATACAAGTAATCTAGATTTACTCAGTCTGGGTTGGAAAGAAATAACCTCTAAACTAATCTGCCTTCCCAGAGGTTTCTGGTTAATCACCTTCTTACAAACTATTCAGGCTTAAATTTTCCAACTTGTGAACGGATCCATTGATCCATTGATCCATTGAACGTCTTGCCAAGAGGAGACGCATCAAAAGACGCATCAAATCCAGTCAACTGAATGTCGGCCGCTGAGCTTCTGGTGTTTTTATTCAGGGCGGCACAGTCGCAGATTCTGTTTTCTGAGCCGTGGCGAGTCGTCCCATATTTGTCTCGATGTGAATTCTACACAAAAACCCCCAAAGAAACACAACGTTCTGATGAACCTCTTTACATATTCACAAATCTTCCTCCCTCCTCAAACAACAAAAAACAACAACATTCAGTGAAAAACACTTTTCAGAAGTCACGTCCGTGGGAGACATTTCTATGATAATAATATGATAAAGTCGCGGGGAGCAGTTATTTCCATCATTATGTTCAGACGATCACAAAGATCCGCCTGAAATCATCTGAGAGGATCGGTCACAAAAACTCTCTTCCTGGCTAAATACATCCTGGCAGGGTTCGGCAGAATATCGCCGTCTTGAGAGGATAAGAACGTTTAAGCTTTCTTAAGTAAAGATTCGTGACCCGCTCCTCCCAAAGTGCAGGCTTCCCCTCTTCCTCACTCCTCCTCCTCGTTTCGCATCAAACAATAAAAAACCCCATTCGACTTCAAAAATCAGGTTTAAGTTGTCAAATAACCAAATACTGTAACCGATTACCTTTGAAAACCAAATATCAAACAGTAAGAAAACCCGATTTGACTTCAAAGATCAGATTTAAGTTGTAAAATGAAATATCACCTTTGAAACGAAAACAAGAAAAAAAACCCATTAAATTCTTCAAAGTCTCTATAAAACAATTTCGACTTCAAAAATCTGATTTAAGTTAAAATCCTACATCAAAGCCGTCATAACTTAATTTGAGGAGTCGTAATAAAACCCATTAAATTCTTCAAAGCCCCAATAAAACAATAAAATCCTACATCAAAGCGATCATAAGACAATCTAGGGAGTTGTAATAAAACCCAATAAATTCTTCAAAGCCCCAATAAAACAATAAAATCCTACATCAAAGTGATCATAAGACAATCTAGGGAGTTGTAATAAAACCCAATAAATTCCTCAAAACCCCCATAAAACAATAAAACGGAGCGCCGAGAAGACGATCAAACTTCACTATGGAGAGGAAGTAAAAGTCGTAGCGAGGTTTGTGGAGGTGAACCTGCGGCAGGATCATTAACGTGGATATGAACACTGAACATAAAACACCTGAAATACACCTTTTCTGGCCACCGCTCCTCCTCAGCCCCGCTCCCTTCAGTCAGACAACAACCAGGTCATAAAGCAATTAGTTTGACATTTAGCACATTCTTATATCTCTGACATGAATGTATTTTATTAAATACTGACTCACGTATTATATCAAATACTGACTCACGTATTATATTAAATACTGACTCACGTATTATATTAAATACTGACTCACATATTATATTAAATACTGACTCACCTACTGAAGCTGTCGCCCCAAAAGCCAAGACGCTCTGTGACCCCCCATCAATCTTTGGTTTTTAATGTTGCAAAACACTTCCAACAGTTTTCATAACATCTTTATTGAATTTGTGTCTCAGTTTTTAAACATATTTACAGATACTTTAATTTTCTTTTGTTTTTTTAAGTTCAGTAAAAATACAAATACAGAACACTCAGTTTTCAAAATCCACGTTGCTCCCGCGTCTCACTGGGCGCCCTGCTGGGGGGGGGGGGGGGGGGGGGGGAGAGAAATACCCTGAATGAGCAACAATCTATTATCAATATTGATACTCCATACTGTTAGAGAATTTAGTGGATTTTCTGAAGTCAAATTTTCATTTTGTGATTCTGAAGATTTCAAATCAACAAAAAGTGAACTGAAGTTGAATCACTACTTCCTGTAAAGGTCAAGGACGTCAACCTTCTTGGTCACTTCAACATTTTGAAAGAAATGCAGTAAAACATGAAGATCAACTGTTTCAGCTTTATTTCATTCCGGCTTCTGGTCAGAAACTGAAAACATGATGAGAATTTAATTCATTAACAGCGACACAGAACTTCCATCAGGTTTTGAACAAACTAATGAAAAAAGATATTTAAATATTCAGAAAAGATCCGTTTGTTATTTAACATCTTTTGGATCATCTCAACTTAATTTAACTCTTTCATGACCGAAGCTGTCGTCTGCAGTCGTGTTAAACTGGAAGCCATTATATTGAGAAGTGACATTAACAGGCGGGCCAAAACATTAAAACCACCTCTCGCTGTGACCCGGTCCGGCTCAGCACCACCGGAAACTCCAACCCAAAGATGATCCGTTAGTTCAATTAGGAAATAAAGTTTATTCAGGTAAAACTGAAGATCATCACCTCTGGCAGAACTTAAAGCAGATTCCAGAGTGAAACATGTTTTTGTACCAACATGTATCATTTACTTCAAATATTTGTTTATTTCAGACTAAATACACACGAACTGAAATTGTGTATTTTAATTCAAAATGAGGGAAATTGATGAGCTTGACTGAAAATGCTTCATTTCAATAAGGAATCTTCCTCCACAGGAGATGAAGCGGCGCCACGCCGTTCCCCGGCCTCCTGCACCGCCGCCTGCACCGCCTCCTGCAGCGCCTCCTGCACCGCCTCCTGCAGCGCCTCCTGCACCGCCTCCTGCAGCGCCTCCTGCAGCGCCTCCTGCAGCGCCTCCTGCAGCGCCTCCTGCACCGCCGCCTGCACCGCCTCCTGCAGCGCCTCCTGCACCGCCTCCTGCAGCGCCTCCTGCACCGCCTCCTGCACCGCCTCCTGCACCACCTCCTGCAGCGCCGCCTGTTTTCACATTAAGTTCATTTTGTTCTATTTTGAGGCTCTTTAATGAGAAATAATCCAGAGATCCAGCAGCTGGTGGAGGCGACCAAACTAGTGGGGGAGAACCGATTTGATTATGCCGAGGAGGAGGAGGAGGCTGTGAGGAGGAGGAAGAGGAGGCTGTGAGGAGGAGGAAGAGGAGGAAGAGGCTGGGAGGAGGAGGAGGAGGAGGAGTAGAAGGCTGTGAGCAGTGACAACAGAAGGCAGGAGGTGCTGCTGCCCCTTAACGGGTCAAACTGAAAGGAGACGACTGCTCGGACCCCCGACAGACTGAAAAGCTCCAGAAAGCTCCGCTCAGTGGACGAAGGTGTGAAAATGTTAAACAAAGAGCAACGCTGTAAAGGAGAGGGTGAGTCTGCATCAGGACCAGTGAATGAAGCTGAAGCAGATTTCCACTGAAGCTGTTTGGATCCGACTGATCAGACTCTTTGTTTTTTTAACATCTGATGGCAACCCAAACATGAACGAGAAGAATCTGAAGATTCCTGACTGGCTGGAGGTGGGGGCTCAGCGGGGGGTCAGCGGGGGGGGGGGGGGGGGGGTGTCAGCAAGGGGGCTCAGGACATTCATTGATTAGTTCACTCTTTCAGGGCACAAAGAAAAGATTCACAGCAGTTTTTCAAACCACCACAAGAGGGCACACTTGTAACAAAAGCTTGGCTGAAACTCATCCATGTGCATCTCAAACAGAAAGATTTGGATTCTGAGGAATTGATCGGCAAAACTGTGATGAATGGAGATTTGAAAAAAAAAAAAGAAAAGCAGCATGTGGTAAACATGTAGCAGCAGACTTGAAGAAGGAGGAGGAGGATGATGATGATGTCTTTAAAGAAAGTGGAATGATGTGGATGAGGAAGCTGGGGAATCGCTCTTCCATTCTCGATGGTCCATTTCTCTGAAAACGGAGGGAGAGGAGACCCTCCTCACACCGACGCTGCGACAATCTGCAAACGTTTCAGGACAAAGTTCGTCCGATGAAGGTGAGACATGAGGCGGACCGGGCCGGGGGTTTCCAGTCACATCCTGTGTCCCCTTCTGAAGGATTCGTCCAAAACAAAAACAAGAAAACAAAAAGCACATCTCATCAACAGACCCTGTAAAGTCCTCAAGTCAGTCCGACTGGAAGAGAGAAAAGAACAGAACGTCACTTCCATCAGCGTAGCGTCAGTTTGTGACTGTGTGACTGTAATCCTTTATGAAATCTCAGAAACACTGAAAAGTTTGGTCGAAGGACGAGAAACGAAAACAAAACAAAGTAATAAATCCTGGTGAAGCTTCAGTCCTTCAGCCGCACAGCAGGAAACCACAGAAGAAGAAGAGAGGCTCCTCCCTCATGTCCCACAAGCAGAGTCTGAATGGAAGGAGTCCGGTGTCGGTGGCGGGTTTTCTTTTTTTAAATGGAGCGGGACGAACGTGTGGCGCCCCCCAGAGGTGGGTCTGGTGTCTACCGCTGCGCCGGCTCACTGCCCGGCAGCGTAATGTTGCCCAGGTGGAGCACGGGCAGCGGGTGAGCCTCCGTGTTGAAGACCCAGCTCTCCAGTGGCATCAGGTCGTCGCTGGAGAACAACAGGTAGAGATACCTGCAGGAGAAGAGACACGTCAGCCACCTGCACCGACCAGCGTCCAGCGTCCAGCCCGGAGACCACAGCATGATTAACTGGACAAAAACATCCCGACAAACACAGTCTTCTCTTGGATTATTTATAAGATTCTGAAATGATTGATTTAAAATGCTATTTTAATCACTAATAACTGGCATGACCGACCGGCAGTGATATTATAATAAAGAATCAAATATCTTTTGAAATTATTGGTAAATTATTTACGCTTCATTACATAGAAAAAGGTCAAAATGATGACATCATTAGCAGGTATTACATTATTGGGCTGTTCCAGGAAGGAACTCATAACGCTGGAGAAAACCTCTGCAGGGAGAAATAAAGACATGAAATAAGAAGCAAACTGTTAGATTAGTGGGGTTATTAATCTCTTCATTCATCCTGCATGTTCAGTCTGACTTCCTCCGATTCAAAGAAAACAATAACAATAAATCCACCTCCTCAGTTTTGATTTAACGACCTGAAACATTTTATGTTTCTATGCTGATGAAACATGAAATAATAAAGTTGCAGATATGATATGTATTTATTTATTTTCCTAAATGGTTGCTTTTGTAGCTCTGGGGTTCCTCACAGATGAGGGTTCTTTGTGTGGTCGTGGTCGTGGTCGTGGACGTGGACGTGGACGTGGTCGTGGACGTGGACGTGGTCGTGGTCGTGGACGTGGACGTGGACGTGGTCGTGGACGTGGTCGTGGACGTGGACGTGGACGTGGTCGTGGACGTGGACGTGGACGTGGTCGTGGACGTGGACGTGGACGTGGTCGTGGTCGTGGTCGTGGACGTGGACGTGGACGTGGACGTGGTCGTGGTCGTGGTCGTGGTCGTGGTCGTGGTCGTGGACGTGGTCGTGGTCGTGGTCGTGGTCGTGGACGTGGACGTGGACGTGGACGTGGTCGTGGACGTGGACGTGGACGTGGACGTGGACGTGGACGTGGACGTGGACGTGGACGTGGTCGTGGACGTGGACGTGGACGTGGACGTGGACGTGGACGTGGTCGTGGTCGTGGTCGTGGACGTGGACGTGGTCGTGGACGTGGACGTGGACGTGGACGTGGACGTGGTCGTGGTCGTGGTCGTGGACGTGGACGTGGTCGTGGACGTGGACGTGGTCGTGGACGTGGTCGTGGACGTGGTCGTGGACGTGGACGTGGACGTGGACGTGGTCGTGGACGTGGACGCGGACGTGGACGTGGTCGTGGTCGTGGACGTGAGCGAGCGGCAGCAGGACTCGGAGCAGCAGGACTCGGAGCAGCAGGACTCGGAGCAGCAGGACTCGGAGCAGCGCGAGCAGAAACACCGAGCCCGTCAGATGTCATTCTCTCGGACGGGTGGCGCTGACCTTTACACCAACTCCACTGGCATCGTGGTCATTTGAGACGCTTTCAAGTTAAACAAATAAATAAACAGAGCCGGCGTCCAGCGTCATGCTAATGCTGAGACGAGAGAGAAAGTTTGATCGGAATGGAAACTGTCGGGGGTGAGATTCAAAGTCGTGCCAGCAGAGGGCCTCAGTGAGCTGCAGTTAGACATTGGATTGTCTTAATAAGTCTGAGTTTTCCAGAACCCTGCCAGTGGTTCTCCACTGCTCCTTCCTCACATCAGTTTAAAGATTTTAAGATGAGCAGGAAGTCTCCATCAGATCAGCAGATCTGGAGCCGCACTGACAGAGTCCTTTAGTTTGGTTTGTGTTTGAGGCGTTAAGGCTGAAACATGTCGTCTATGAAGCCACTGTGCTCTCGTTCCTCCGGCTCTCGCTGCAGAAGCATCAGTGGGACTAATTTAACTCTGAATTATGATATGAAAACCAGTAAAAACTACTCCCCATTTAAACACATATAACCTATTAATATTTTGGTTTATTGTTCACGGGGCTGAGAATGGCTGACGTCGTCATCCCAGTTTGATCAAACTTCCTTATCTTCCACTTTAAGGGCAAACTGTTCCCCTGTTGTCTGATATTTCCTCTCCAGGAGCAGGTGACATAACGTGACGTCTGACCAGAGGAGACTGAACCACCCGGTGCTGAACTCTTATATTTGATGTGAGCTCAGTTGTTCTGTGCAGGAAGTTCAGTGATTGAGAGTTTCCTGTCAACATTTGTTCAAAACTCTTGAAAGAAAAGGTTTTAATTTGTCTTCATAAAACACGGAGGATTGAATGTTTTATTCAGGAAGTTACTCACCGTCAACACGTCGCCCTCGACAATAAAGTGGAAAAGAGTGAGGATTTTGTTGTACAAGCTGTTATTGTGTCTGACTCTTATGTACCTTATCCTTTGTTTACTCACTGAAGATAAATAACGAAACGACTTTTTGGGAAAACGTTGTTTTCATCTGATTTTTGTATGACGTCCAAAGTACTTGTCTGCTGGGAGTCCACGTCACAAGAACTACAGATTTTGTCCTTCATTACTTACATTGGGACTATTTTAGGGAAGATTTGGGAAAAAAAAGAAGAAAAACAAAAGGATGGAATCTTCTCTGAACACGATTGTTTGAGACGTTCATGTTTGTAAAACAATGAAATGTTCTACATTTTTAAAGGGAAAATGGGACTGAGAGTTTATCATGTAAATAAAATCCCAGTATTATTCAGTAGAAGTCCTGGCGATTCTCAGATTTTGTAAATTCATATAAATACTGAGTTAAAACCTACTTGAGCGTCTCGGCCAGGAAGAAGCTCTGCTGCACGTCGTCGTAGGTCGGGTTGGACGAGTAGACGTCCTTCACCCCCGAGAAGCCTCCGCTGACCCTGCAGTACTTATCAATGGCCTGAAGGGAAAAGATGAGCGAAACATTAGGAATATTTCAGAAGTATTTACTGTAAAAACAAAACAACTAGCCAAACAAACAACTAATGAATGAACGGACGAACAAACCAATCGACGAACCAACCAACCGATTAACCAACTAACCAACCGAAAAACCAACCAACCGACGAGCCAACCAACCAACCAACCAACCAACCGACAAACCAACCAACCAACCAACAAACCGAAAAACCAACCAACTGAGCAACCAACCAACCGACCGACCAACCATCCAACCGAAAAACCAACCAACCCACCAACCAACCAACCAACCAACCAACCAACCAACCAATCGACGACCCAACCAACAAACCGAAAAACCAACCAACCGAAAAACCAACCAACCGACCAACCAACCGACCAACCAACCAACCAACCAACCAACCAACCAATCGACGAACAAACCAACGGACGAACCAACCAACCGATTAACCAACTAACCAACCGACGAACCAACCAACCGATTAACCAACTAACCAACCGACGAACCAACCAACAAACCAATGAACGAACAAACGAACCAACCGACTAACGAATCGACAAAGTAAAATCTTGTGGCTGTTCCTTCCAGGCGTCGCTCTGCCTTCATCTATCCTCCACCTTCTTCGCTGCTCCACCCTCCACCACTTTGTCCTCCTTCACCAAACCAACCAAGTTTCTCTCTGAAGTGCTGGATTGTCGCCGACCCTCTGATTTAATACGACACAATGACTTCTAACTGGAGGGTTCAGCTCTCAGCTCTGCTGCTTTCTTACACATTATTAACTAAATGAACCTCCTCAGGTTATACGTGTGAACATTCAGGGAACAATGAAAGAATAGAGGAAAGTTTTGTGACAAATAGGCATAAAAATGACGGCAGTGGGAAACGGAAAAGATGCATGGAGGAAAAAGAAAAGAGATGATGGGGAAAGGAGAGCACAATTTTAATGAGCTTATAAAAGCATGCTTTAATTAATTTCTTTGCTTGTGGTAGATTAGAGTGAGTCCTGCTGAGATGTTCAGGAAGCAGCCGCACCAAATATAAAGGAGAAATAAAGAAGATGAACACAAAAGCTTTGCGATGTCTTCATGCTTTCACATCCTCGTCTCTAATATATTTTTGTCCTTCTTCCACACAAAGGAGACCAGTAATGACGACACTTATTTCTTCCCTGTTTGGCGGCATCAGTTTTCCACACTGAGGTCGATTTCTACAAATAATCTTTCACATTTATTGTTAGAAAACTCTGAATCCTTTGGTTTTTAAATGGTTTCTCACCAATTCTCCAACTATGAAAAGGGCAGTGGCGGGCCGTCAGGGCCTGCAAGGCCATCAGGGCCTGCAAGGCCTGCCAGGCCTGCAAGGCCTGCAAGGCTTCTCTGCAGGCCGAAGAAAAAGATCTGAATCACTGATGTTGATTATATTTTTGTCCATGAAAACTTATAAAATAACTCCAAATGATCTGTCCGCTTCCTCTCATAGCTCCTCCCCCGGCTGCGCTGCTTCCAGACGTGTACTTCCATATTAAAGCTTTTAACCAATGATTATGTTTCAAGAGACAAACAACAAACGTGGAGGGCGGGAAGGCAGATGAGATTGGAAAAAGAATGAGATTTATAAACACAGCAGTCAAAAACAGGTTAATTTTTCTCTCCCAGCTTCTGCTTTCACCTCTAATGATGCTAAACTGTCTCAGTATAAGTATTTACAGGCTCTGCCAAGGTAATCCTGTGCTGCTAATTAACTCTAACTTCCATCATGTCACCACTGAAAGGATTTGGCATCGGTGCGACTCGAGGAACAGAGCTTTCTAGTTCATATAGCAGTCACTGCAGAGGCAGGCTGAACGTTTGCAGGATAACCGACCAATGACAGGCAAGAGAATGGGCTATATGCACACATCACTTCCACGTTCGGCGTAAGGATGCAAAGTTATTTCCGGTCGCGGCGTTCTGAATGGGAAAGTACCGGTATTATGGCAGAGTCTTCTCTACAGTTCACCTGGTGTCTTTTATAACTACCAAAGTTTACAGGTAATGATGTACGTCGTATTGTCAGAGCCGCAGCCATCACACCGCAGAATAAACTTTAAAAAGGATTCAAGCTTTACGTCTGTTCTCACCTCTGTGATTCTGAAGGTCTGTGACGCTAATCCCAGCGAGCTTGAGCTCGGAGTGTAGCGCTGACTGTTGTGTTTTGTAGTCATGATCCGTCTTGCTACACGCTAGAAATGCCTCTTTTTTAACGTGTTTGTATTTTTTATTAAAGTATCAGGGGAAAATAAATCTACTGAGATCCCAGTGAGAGCTCACTGCTCCAGATCAATGAAGAAAGCAGAGAAGCCACACCAGCTGCCAGTAGGACTAGTTAAAATGTCGAAAGGTTGGTTCAACACGTTTGACCCTTTCTGTAACTTCACTTGAGCTTTGATAACCACAGGTAAAGATGTTTGGAAGCCAAATGCTGTTCCAGACTATTTGGTAGTAACCAAATGGGAGATGTTTTATCATTCGAGCTATTATCATACTTTTACTAGTCATCATTTTACTAACCTTTATGGCTCCAAAAAAAAAAAAAAAAAATAGTCCACTTACTCAGCTATTCTTCAGATTGCATGCTTTTACTCAAAGCTGTCCTGTCATCTTTACTTCTTTATTAACATCCGGCTCCAACTATTAAACCTGTTAACTAATATACCCGATGACACTCTTTAAGAAGCAAAAACCTGCACTATTTTGTTGGTGGTGGCACTGGCCTCTTATGTCACAACTACTGTTCTGTCCTCATTCATTCATGGAAAACAGCATTCCTATGTTTACATTTTTATCTGGAGTTAAAATGAAGTTTAAGTTTAAATTTAGTTCAGTTCATAGTTCACAGAAATACAAGCTTGTTCACTGAACTATTGTAGACAGTAGACGAGTCACGCAGAGCAGCACAGATGTTACATGAGACAGTTCACCAGTGTCTTGCACCACTAAAATGACAGACCAGGTTTTGCTCTTATTGCTGTTGCAGGAGACCATCTTTTCAGAAGCCATTCATTTTGCTTCTTTGTATTTCAGACGACGTTACGTGATGCACAGCCAGTTGTGTTGGTTAACAGCTTCTGTTCTTGTGTTGCTGGCTGTGGAATCTGCAACCACTTCGTTGCATTGTTTTACCAGACAGCCCATTGTTCTGAATGTGGCATGTCTGTTGTCCCTCCTGTCCCGTCATGCACACAGACACACCAGAAGTGGCATAAACCACAAACAATGGTATGTGTCATTTTGACACTCAAATGACCTCATATGTGATAAAAAGAATACGTCCCCTTTAAGAGTATTTTTTTTTCTATTTAAATTCTTATTTGCATTCCTGCTCATTGTCGTGTTCTTCCACACAAATTTTGTTGTACTTCTGCACAGTGACAATAATTTATCTTGTCTTATCTTTATCTTCTAACACTACCTTTTAAATAAATAGGGAGTGAAGCCAGGACCTGTGGACGCCATGGTTGTCATAAAGCCCAAACCAGGTGCTATAACAGCCAGTGGAGGTCAGTATGTATCATCAAGTTTAATACTACAATGTGTTGTAATGATAAATGCTATTGATTGTCTGATGTTATTCACAGCCAACTGGGCTGGTTAAAGGGCAATTTCTGTGTAAATTGACCCACAGCCCTGTTACTTGAGCTCATTGTATATGTATATATCACAGGAGTGCCAAAATTAAAAGGAAATAAATGTGCAAAAAATATACAAAGGTAGTCATATTTTTTTTTTATCTTGTCTTTGCTTATTCCATTTTGTCATGCTTTCATTTGCTTTTTGTCATTGCATTTACTGGATGAGTCAAGCTGCACAGAGCCCATTGGAGCAAATGCAAGAAAAAAAATACAATTGTATTTTATTGTATTGTATTTTTGTGAATAAAAGTGGACAAACATACACGACTGGTTATGATAAATGATTTAAGAAAAAGAAAAAAAGCTAATCAAGGAACAAACACAGGACTTCCCCAGGTTTCAGCTAACTCTGCTGCACGTCAGCCCGCACTCCGACATTTTAACGAGCTGCGGTGCTCGTACAGTAGAGAGGTTACAAGCTAAATATGATTAAAATATGACGGAGAGTCATGAGCGAACTGGAACACGCATGAGCAGCACACAGCAGTGCAGAAGTTTCGGCAGTGCTGCTCCCACATAGTTCGGCCAGGGTGGTTGGCACAGCAGAAACTAATTCCGTCGGCCAGAGAGAGCTGGCCGAAGGAAATTACGTCATTTTGTTCGGCAGGACCTGCACTGCCAAACTTTCTTCTTCTTCTTATGGAGGATGAATTGGCCTTCAGAGATTGAGGCCGCATTCAGAGTGTCTTTGTTCATTGTACGGTACGATGAAATTCTTTTTTGGCAGTTGATGCAAAGAGTGCACCATCACATCGAGGCAGCCAGCGTGTGCAGTGCCCCACCCTTAGATCAAAAATGAAAAACAGGAGGTCAGGAAAGCTTAAAAAAAAAAAGAAAAAGCAGGTACCAAACTATACTCCTTTAGAGGGGCACTTTCACTGGCAGCTTATCGACAATCCCTCTAAACGCATGTAATTGAAAGCATTATCGCCGTCCTCGTCTTTCTCACTCGCTCACACACACCAGCCTGAGTGTATCCTCGTCATTGTCAAAAGACTCATTTCGACACAAGTCGCATAAACACTTCAACAATCCAGGAACTTCCAATCTTCTACTATGTGATATACACACACACACACACACACACACACACACACACACACACACACACACACACACACACACACACACACACACACACACACACACACACACACACACACACACACACACACACACACACACACACACACACACACACACACACACACACACACACACGCACACGCACACACACCATCTGTGCAAAATAGATTATCTTGTAAAACATCTAACTGTCGGGGAAGGAGAAAGAGCAGCAGCAGCCAAGTAAGGACACATTTCCCATCACAGCAGCTGGCCTTTATACCCCCACACACACAAATACACACATATATCCACAAATACACAATCTATCACACACGCGCAGGCAAGTCGACACAGGTAAAAGCCAACCAGTGTTAATGACGACAGTGAAAGAAAGAGGGATGACAAACAGGTAGGTGTGCCGTACCAGCTGGATACAAATAGACTGCAGAGTGTGTGTGTGTGTGTGTGTGTGTGTGTGTGTGTGTGTGTCCCTCACATTATGGGAACTTGCTGTCCTTATGTGGTTAAAAACAAAAGAAACGTACATATTTACATATTTAACATACACAATAACCTATACAGGTAGGGAAGCAACGATCCACGTTTTTCACTTCCATTCCGATCCCGATACCTGAATTTGGATATCTGCCTATACCGATACTATTCCGATACCAGAGCTTTAATATTCTTATTATCATTATTGTTGATTTTATGAGGCTATAATAAACTCCTCTCCACAGTCAAGTATGACAAATACGAATGTATGCATGTATTCTCCCAAAATGCAACTTGAGGTTAGTATAAGGTCAGAAAAGGAAACAGTACAAAACATTTTTGTTCCACGTGGAGGTCTGCGTGACGTCATCATCTCATAATAAACTAGTTCTATCTTTAAAACCTCAGAGTCACTTTATCAATCCCTGGGGAAGTTATTTAGCAACGCAGCACAAATGATTGGGACTACTTTCACAGACTCTTTTGGATAATCGAACGTGTGGAAAACAGCGCTCCGGTTTCTTTTTTGCTCTCCGGTTTACGAGAGATATGAAAAAAACGGCCGAGATGGGGTGCGTTGCTGCGCTCCGACCCGAGATCTGCAACTGAATAAGCCCTTCATACTCAACCTTATTTACCAACAACATTCCTGGACACAACTTCAAAATAAAAGTCAAAACGACGTATTTTCAAAAACAATCTTCTTCCAGCCGAGCTTGTACTTTGAAAAGAATACCAGATGCGCATACGTAAACGACATGGCGTTTGTGTCCATGTGAGAGTGAGCATGCGTAACTGACTCAAACAACACGTGGAAACTCTGTAAAAAGAAATCGAGTGCATCACTGACGGAGCAGCAAAGAGCAAGAGTCTGGTGATAGAGAGGAATAAGAGAGAGAGAGCGAGAGAGAGAGAGAGAGAGAGAGAGAGAGCGAGAGCGAGAGCGAGAGAGAGAGAGAGAGAGAGAGAGAGAGAGAGAGAGAGAGAGCAAAGGGAAACAATGGCTGCTTCTACATCCACTGTGTTCACTTTTTATTTGGAAACATATCGAAAAGTATCGAAATACATGGTGGTATCGGTATCGATACAAAATGTTGGTATCGTGACAATACTAGTGTGGAGTAGGGCGCAGCTTCACGGAGGTCTGAATTGCCTGGTAGAGCATTAAGGAACTGCTTTTCATTGTTTTAAAATGGTGAGGCCTGGCGGCAGAGCGGCCGCCTGGCGGCAGAGCGGCCGCCTGGCGGCAGAGCGGCCGCCTGGCGGCAGAGCGGCCGCCTGGCGGCAGAGCGGCCGCCTGGCGGCAGAGCGGCCGCCTGGCGGCAGAGCGGCCGCCTGGCGGCAGAGCGGCCGCCTCGCTGTACAACGGCTTTGCAAACATCCACGTTGATGTGTTACTTTGCGATGGTTTGAGTGTAAAATACGATCAGAAATCTCTGCAGGTTGCATCGGAAATTTCGATCACCCCGCCGATCTAAAAAACCCCCCAAAAAACAAAAACTTTTTCACGTCAGCTGCCGTAAAGCGAGCCCCGTTTGCGACCTGCTGTAAACTGAGGTTAGCAGCCTAAAGCCATTGAGAGGATAAAATGTCAGCAGTCTGGAGGTATTTTAAGGTTGATAACCAAACCAGTCCAGCGGCCAGTTGTACTATTTGCTTCACCACAGTCCCGAGAGGTGGAGCACCAGAGCTTCACCACAGTCCCGAGAGGTGGAGCACCAGAGCTTCACCACAGTCCCGAGAGGTGGAGCACCAGAGCTTCACCACAGTCCCGAGAGGTGGAGCACCAGAGCTTCACCACAGTCCCGAGAGGTGGAGCACCAGAGCTTCACCACAGTCCCGAGAGGTGGAGCACCAGAGCTTCACCACAGTCCTGAGAGGTGGAGCACCAGAGCTTCGTTTAACACAACTAATCTGATAAGACATCTAAAAAGTAAACATGTGGTGGAGTACGCTCAGCAAAGACCATCATCCGTGGACAAAAGATGACATAATGGCCCCCTCCTCCCCCCACCGCGGTCCACAACGTCACCTAATAACCACAACAATCAGGGACTACAAGCTCCGGTCGAGCTGCAGGAGCTAGAAGCAGGCGGAGCGGGGCCATAGACCTAAAAAATTTACACCAGGGGTGGGCATTCCTGGTCGTCAAGGGCCGCAGTCCTGCACATTTTCTTTGTTTCCCTGCTCAAACACACCTGAGTTGTCATGATGAGGCTCTGCAGAATGCTTGATAATGAGCCACTCAGCTGTGTTGATGTGAGGACACATTGAAAACGTGCCGGACTGCGGCCCTCGAGGACCAGGAATGCCCACCTCTGGTATAAATGATAAGTAATTCTCTTAATTTTGCAGTTTGCAGCTGCAAAACCTGCTCCTGTTCTGGTTTTAGGAGCTAAAACGAGGCTGCGAGCAATCCCCCGCCCCAACAGGCCGTCTACGGTTTTTGGTTGAAAGGGTCCACAGACTGCTATTCTTTGCTAGTAACATGCCTTTAGCAGAGAGGTCAAATTAATACTGAATATAATAATGTACGGGCTGACCTTCTGACTCAGAAGTCGATATTAAATATACTTTCAGCTTAAAAAAAGAAAAAAGCTCCTCTCTCTGCTTTGAATAGTTTCACCTGCCACTAGAAACAAAGCAAAGAATATAAAACCTGAGTAAATGGGAAAAGAGAAGATAAAAAGAGGCTAATCCACTGAAGTAAAGGTCATTTCTGAACAAAAATGTGGGCAAGTTTTATAAAGTTTCATGTAAAGCTGCTGGAGGGAGGGTTTGCAGAGCCTGAACTGGCCTTTTATTTCATCTGTGATAGTTTAACTGTACTTTTTTTAAAAGCAACCAGCCACAAAGCACAATGAATGTTCTCATATTCCTGAGTGCCTGCGGACCTGCCGGGACTTTCATATCACATTTATCTGGTAATCATCACAGATGTACTTCTGGCTCGGGACTTCACTTGTACTTTAACAGTCACGTCCATATCTTCTAGTTTCAGGCAAGTAATTTGGATTGTAACACGTTTTAAATATGGATGTAGAATTTGGAATACCTTTGAGATATTGAAAAATAATCTGTAGATTATCATGAAACTACCCCCGGCAACCTCAGCTGGTAGAGCATGAGACTCTCAGTCTCAAGGTAGAGGGTTCATGTCCCCCGCCGGGCGCCACCTTCCTGTGGGCTCTCCACCTGAAGGAAGGTTCTTAATGGTGCAACGTGATCTGGGTGATGGTGCTCAGACTGACACCCCCACCACCCGGAAACGGATAAGAGGGAGAAGATGGATGGATGGATGGATGGATGGATGGATGGATGGATGGATGGATGGATGGATGGATGGATGGATGGATGGATGGATGGATGGATGGATGGATGGATAATCATGAAACTGTAGTTTATTAATGAGATATGGTGCTTCCAAATCAATTGTTACAAAGTAGGTATTATTGAAAGTAAAAAATTGACAGCAGTTTAACAAATGGGGATGCCAATATGAGGTCAGACACTGCATAGAGTACTCGGATTCATAAAAGATCCCCGATACATCCTGGTGAGTATTACGTGACGTCATCCGTCAGCAACCTCAGCATCAGGTAGACAAGAGGACGAGCGACGTCAGCAGTTTGAAGATTCTTTCATATTAATGAGAATAACACAAGTAAGGCAGAAAATCACAAAATACGATCTGCCAAAATATCAGCAGGAGTTATTTTGAACAACGGAAGCAAATGAATCACCAGAGACATTTGGACGAGCAGAGTTAGAACCATGTCACTCAGTAGTTTAGCTGCTCGTGGATCAAGAAGCTGTCCAGAGGTGGTTTGTGGCAACGCATAGATTTCACGTATTGTTTGTGTATGAAGTATAAATTATACTTAATGGCATTCAATGAGTACCGGTACTCGTATCAGCAAGTAGCTAAAAGTCAGTACTTGTACTTGTCCTTTTCAAAAGTTGCATCGGCTATGAACAGAACTCCAAGGAAGCAACACACCCTGTTTCAACTGAGTGACTTTACCTCCACAGAACATTCTGCTCTCAATAACTCTAGAAAAGCTGCGATCAGTCAAGTCACTTCAACTGTAAATCAGCTCAGTGCAACATTCAGCCTTCTTCACATTTTATTCACTATTAACTCACATGTCAATCCGATGGTTGAAGTCCCTGTGGACAACTGTTTCGAGCAGCAGAAGTTAAAGAGAAAAAGAAAGGGAAGACAGACCAGCTGGAGACGAGCGCCACATCAATTTAAAATGTGATGTAATGACGCCGAGTGGAGTTTAAAAAACACAGCAATTATAAAAATTAATGTTTATACATGTAGATGAGGATGATAACAACATAATGAGGCCAATTAGTGGATAAAGCCGGGAAGCATGTAGCTTTGTTATAACTTCAACAACAAGCGGTGAACAAAAAGACGAGAGAAATATTAATCTGTTGTCAGATATTATATCATTATTATAATATTATGTGCACAATATTTTGACTTTTGTTAAGATGTTAAAAAAATGATGCAACTTTGATTTGTACAGAGAATTTGTGTTTGCAGTGGATATGATGACTTATGGACTGAATCCAAAAACAGAATTTAATATGATGGAAAAAAAAAAGAAAAGAAAAATGATAGCAGGAATAATCCTGTTTATCTTTCATCTCATGGATAATAAATATTTATGTGTCTGAGATCTGGACTGACTGTGTGGATGTGTTAACGTGTAAGTTCAGTGGCCGTCTGATGGTTTCAAAACCTTTAAAACCATGTCAGGAGAACTATGTTGATTTTCAGATGGATGACACACAGAGACCCAGCAGGTTATTTGGAGAAAGAGATGAACAGGAAAAAGAACAAAAAAGGTTTTGCCCACATGATTAAAAACTGATAGAATTGATGCGACTTTGTTGAATTGCACTATAATTCCATAAATTAGAAGTGTCATACAATTTGATGTGGTCAGGTTTTTCTTAAAGGCGTCATATTATCCAGCTTTTCAACAGTTCTGTCTCGGTCGTCCCAAAACCTTCTTTTCAAAGTTTATAGCTTTTCCTTGATTTTCCACCCTTTGAATATTGGACCATAGGAGCTGCATTCAGAATCTGCTGTGTCTGTGTGAGCTGGACTGGCTCCGCCCACACATGCCCATCTTGGGAAGTGGAGGAAGTACTTCCTCTCGTTGTGCCATGTGCCAAAGCAGAGCTGCCTAATTGTGGGAGGGTCAAAGGGAGGGCCTACCTTGATTGGGATTGGCTAAACCCCCGATGACACTATATAGGGTTTGATTTCTGATTGGCTCATTGGAGCAACACACTCACAAGAAAGGGAGAGCACAGACTTTCTTCATTTCTGGGCGTCATTCCACGTATGGGGACGATTATTACTGTTGGAAAACCATTATTAATTGAATTTAAACATAATATGACCCCTTTAAATGCAGTGTTGGGCTCAAGATTCCATTCAACTCCTTCAAGCAGTTTCTCACACCCAGAGGGAGAGACACCAGAGGAGAAACACCAGGAACAATGGAACAGCAGGGAGGAAGGCTGCGACCCGAGGAGGGCCACACACCCCGGGTTTGAAACCAATAGGAACTCAGCAGTGAATGCAGTTTCTAGCTTCCAGTCACTCATTGGTTGAACCGACACGGACACGCAGGTGTCCGAAATTCAAACTTGGGTGAAACCCCCTTCCAACTAACTGCTCCTGGCCTCTCACCCCCGGACGCCAAGAGAGACACACGTCTCTGCCGATCGGGAAGGAAAAGAGAGCCCAAAAGTGGACCCACACAACCAAATCGAGGTTCAGCCCGTTGGACGAGCAAAACACAGTTTGAAAGACTTCCTCCCTTTTCCTTTTCCTTTTTGTTTGGATCAATGGTTCGTGAGCCCGTGTCTCCCCCCCACTTCAGCTGCACTGCTCTCCAGAACGCAAGGCCCAACTTCTGGATTTGGGACGCCGAATTCAGACCCGGTAACGGACGAGTTACCGCAGCCTCACAGAACCGCGCAGCCTCACAGAACTGCGCAGCCTCACAAACGGTGCTGAACAACACGGCACAGCCGAACAGTAAGAGAGCTTTTGTCTGGGCAGCGTTGTTAAATTAGCCTGAAGCTAATATATGCAATGTATTTTTCCCGTGTCCCTGATTTTCATGCATCTGTTTGTGTACTCGTGTGTGTCCGCCAGCACTCGGCCCTGTATCTGATCGAGATTAGAGTAACACACACACACAGTTACAAGGAGCAGCCAAACTGCTATCTTGTTTTACCCGGACACATGTTCCGACATCCAGGTCAGAAACGGGCCGACAACGCCGTCCGGTCGTTACGGTAATAGTTCGGCATCGGTGAAACCGGGCCACTCAATGAGACCCCACCCAGCCACCCACCCACCCACGCATGTGACGGCATCTTGTTCATCTGGTCGCTAAGCAACCGCCACACCCGCAGAAAAGGCGAGCCAAACACCTTGAGTGGCTGCGTGGGTCATTGCAATCTTTCTTTACGTCCACCTGGTGGATGCATCAAGTCATTGCGCTCTCCGTCTGCGCGCTGCCACACGCCCCCGAGTGGTCGTCACACCGAACTTGATGGCTGCTTCCCTTTGGCAGACGTTCGAGGTCATTACACCCACTCACACTGACCCGCCAACATCTGCCTCCACCTGGTGGGCGTTCAAGGTCATTACATTCCCACTCAGACTCCCGACTCAGCACGCACGCACGCACATGCACACGCACACACACACACACACACACACACACTCTTTGTACATAGTGTTTGCTGTTTAATAGATTAGATCTCCGTGTTAGATGACTTTTGATACTTGAATGTGTTGATTTATGAGATGATTTATGAATTAATACATTTTGTTAATAAACGCCTGTTAGCTGAATTGAATGATTCCTGGTGATTATTGTGTATTTATTGTTGACAATTCACTGGTTTGTAACAGTCTGTGCTCGGATCTCACACCTTCCCTTTTATTTAAGATTGTTATATTTTACACAGAAATATTAACTAACCTAAATAAATCTTTTTCCAAACGAGACTGATATTTTGGTATTGGCTATTTCCAGATTCTCTTGTGGTGCCCCAATTTATTATTAATGAATAAGAAACAAATTTATTAAAATTAATACTATTATTCATTAATAAATTATTTTTGTTTATATTATTCCTTATTTATTAACTTTAAGTAATTAATCAATTACTTTAGGAGTTGTTAATGAGTAAATGACAGTTTACTCATTAACTTGAAATTTTTCATAAATTAGTTCCAGCGATTTATTACTTTCAATAATCTATTACTTACAGTAATGTAATGCTAATAACCAACCATAACTCCCAACAGCAGTGTGCACCTATATATTGTGCTATATGTCTACATGAGTTGATATTTATCATCATCATATAGACGCTACATGAGTAATCCAATTATATGAAGATCAGATTGAAATTACATCATGTAAATACGTCAGTCGGATTAGATTTGTCATTCTAAATGAATTCATGGCAGGATTGGAGAAGGGGGTGAAGTAGCTTCACTTATGAGCCCGGCGGTTCATGTAAACGACACATGGGATTCGGATATTAACTCACTGGTTCAACCCAGACCTACGTGTGCGTGTTTACGTGAAAGGGGCGGAGTTTACAGCGTCTGACCAATCACACACACAGACAAAATCCTGCAGAGCAGTTTACAGATTACTGAAGTAGCAGTTATTTTCAGAGATTATGAAGAATTCAAACACATCCAGCAGCTCAAAGCAACACTGCTGCTGCAGCCAAAGCCAGAACATTCCTGACTTGTGAATTCTGACTTGGTGAGATTATACCAGATTAATTTATCAGCGATATAAACGGACAGCACGTCCGCTGATCAATCAGTTTCACTTCATTACAGCAGAAACGTGTCGGGCTGAATTTCTTCACTGATCTTTTAGTTTATACTTTCCATTCAGTTGTGTTGAAGCTGAGTTTCTCTTGTGTTTTGTGTTGGAATATTAATTCATCACCGCGACGACACGAGTAGTTCTGGTTCCATAAATTCATGTTTCTGCAGTTGTGTGGGGTATGATCATTGACCTCATCATTACAGATCAAACCTTGTGGAGATAAACAGACTTGGAACAATGGAATCTCCGCTCTGTTGCAGCTCAGCCCTGAACCTACGAACCAATCACCATCATTTAAGAATGGGCAGGGCATTTTCCAAGAGATCTGATTGGTCAGGAGGCGGGGCTTTGACCTCTTATCGAGAACGTATCCTGCTCCGGAGCAGGTTAGACTTTCAGTGTCAGTTGCTGAGGTGATTTATCCCGGTGAGCGGCGAGCGAGTGTAATAGTATGGAAAACCCAGGGTTAATCCTTGAAGTTATCTCGATAAGAGAAAATCCAGCTTCGTAGTACAGGCCTCTGGACTGTGGAAAAGACAATCTGCTCATCAACATACTCCTGATCAGACTCTCAGCAACGAAAAATGTGAAAGTCCTTTACTACATTCTGCCGGGCTTCTGGGGAAAGCTGGATATGAGATCACACGCACAAGTTAAAGATCAATAGCCACTGCAAAGCATCAGGGATTTAATCCACTGATTTGACTGGATTATATTCTCGGTGCATACAAACCTGAACAACAACAACGTCCATATTAACGGCACAACCAGAAAGAATTCAACCAGACCGATAAAAAAAAGCTGAAGGTTCCTTGAGGGCGAGTCGGATTCACCAAGAACAGCTTCTGTTTTAATGAGTCCTGCCTTTTCAGTGTACGATGACAAAGAATGTCACATGTTACTGTTGAGTTCAAATCACACAAACAGAAGGTTGTAATCAAACAGCGGTTGTTTACCTGAGCTGCCTCCCAGCCCCACTGTCTGTATTTGGGATCGTGGGTGAACCTCCACATGTACCAGTAGGTCTCGATGACCTCCGGCCGCAGGATGTAGTACTTCTCATTCTGCCGCACAGCCACCGCCTCCAGACCGCTGTCGAACTTGAAGGCCTCCGGACCGAGCTTCAGCACTGGAGAGGAGGAAGAAAAGGAAGGAAAAGGGAGGGCAAAGAAAGGAGGCAGAGAGGTGGGATGAGGGGCGGGAGCAGAAGACGGGTGAGAATGGAGGTGAGGTCATGAAAAGAGAGGGACTCTCAAAATGGACAGTCGTAGTGATAAAGAGGAAGAAGTGAAGAAGAGGAGGAATATGTGAGATGAGACAAGACAAGGAAGGATGAAGAATGACAAGCAGAAAGAAAGAAAGGTGAGACATGCAGGGAATTATCAAGAGATGAAAAAAGTCAAAGGAGACATTATTGTTTGTTTCTTGTTTGTCTTCATAGTTAAGTCAACATTTTAATTTGTGTGTGTGTGTGTGTGTGTGTGTGTGTGTGTGTGTGTGTGTGTGTGTGTGTGTGTGTGTGTGTGTGTGTGTGTGTGTGTGTGGTAGTCTAAGAACCCCCAACCACCGTTCAACCTCATTGATTTTTACTGACTTTCATCTTTTTATGACCAACGTTTTTTACCAATTAAGCGTGATGGGCATAAAAAAAAATCTAAGTGTGGAAAATTAGCGAGAAGCTGGCACGCGCACTCGCACTCGCACACCCACACACCCCCACACCCACACCCACACCCACACCCACACCCACACCCACACACACACACACACACACACACACACACACACACACACACACACACACACACACACACACACACACCTCCAAAAGCTGCCACCAGTCACTGCTCATTAACCGGCAGTCTGACCGCTGCCTTCCAAATTTCTCTCCGTCTCCCTCCTCCTATTTTTCTATCTTCATTTGTTGCCACGGCAACTTCTTTTCTTTTTCAGAACACACTCATGATTCCTGAACACACAAAATCTTGCGTCTCACACAACTACTGATCCCCTGATAAGATATTTATGCACTCTGAAGCTGAAAATGTCATGAAAACAAAAACAAAAGACCATAACAATCATCACTTTAAGTAGATGCAGTCATTATATTTATTGTTGTTTGGGAGATTAAAGTTGAACTGCATTAGCAGGATTGGTGCAGAAGCTGAACGGATACAGAGGATATAGAAGAACTGGACGGCTGTGGTCAGGTGTGATGTGGAAGTTAATTTTAAAGTCATAAAAGTGCACTTTTAGCAATCATGACGAAATAAAGTTCTTGGTATCATGAATTAGTCGTATATGCTGATTCTCATCTTTTTATAATCCAACAAGTAAATTGGCCCGATTATGAGACATTTTGTTTAAACTCTACATATGTCTGATAAAACAGGGTTGTCTTGTAATCAGGGTCTAATCTTCAGCTATGTTTTATGCCGACTTCTGGATTTTTGGAAACGAGGGGAGCAAGGAGGAACTGCAGATACTCGAATGATCCAGTTTAACTTCAGGTGTTAGGGGGATGAGAAACCAGTTCCAAATGCTTCACATTGTTACAAACACAATTTTAAGTTTTAAAATGCGGCAGCTCAAAGTCCCTCAGTGTCGTCTGGAAGGAGCCGGCAGAGCCGGAGCACAAGAATCACGACAGCTGCAGTGAAAGCCAGCGTGCAATTTATATCAGTAGACTGTCTGCAAGACTTTTTCTTTTACCAGGAAACAACTGAGAGGTTCACCAAACTTTTAACCAAATGTGTGTGTGTGTGTGTGTGGACATTGTTTCTGCGAGCCGTGAGAGGCATTTTAATTATGTTGACAACAGCTGATTGCATTTTTATTGTCTTCATTTTGAAAAATTAATATACAAATAAGACTCTGTGTGCAATCCATCCATCCATCCATCCATCCATCCATCCATCCATCCATAGATAAATATACCATACATCCATGGTAAAACAGGATTAATAACCACATTCTAGCATTCACTTGTTAATTATGAGTTTCAGACAAACTAAAAATAAACAAGGATGTGCACAATAACACTTTAAGACAATAAAAGCTCCCAGACTTTTTAAATTGAGGTTCAGATCTGAACATTTTAAACATAAAAAGTAATAATTCATAAAACTGTCTTCATCTTGGGTAAAATGTGTTATTCTGTTTGCGCAGCAGAGGAATTTGCAACATGGACAAGATGAAAAGCTGTGATTGGTCCGTAAAAGACAGATTGTACGCTGCAAACACGAGTAAAAAATAAAAAGTCTTGACATGCTGGATATCCACCGTATACACAGACCTGGCTACCGTGTTCCAGAAAAACTTCATCATTGTTATCATAAATATTATAATTAACATAAGTTAACTCCGACCGTCAGGACTACACCTATAGCTTGCCTGATGCATGATAATTACCGCTCTATTCTTGTAGTATCTGTCCATTATGAACATCAGTACACTGCAATTAGTCTGACAGGAGACATGGAACCAGCACTGCAGGCTGATGCAGTTTTAAGTGGGCTGCTTTTCTCAGATTCCATAAAAAGGCCCTAAAAATACAATATTAAACAAACAACTGTGGCAGCTCATCTAAGGTAATATAATAGATACATTTTTACTGCCTCGAGTGTTCCCTTAACATTTTCTCTTGAGTGTGATTCAAAATCATTTCTGTATCTATTACTTTCAGCTCATTTTGGTAAAACGAGTCAATTTTATTATTGTGCTTCGACAAAATGCGTGAAAAATCTCCATTTATGGGAAAATAAACTGTTAGTAGACACTCTGCTGTTTTTGCTCATTTCAGATTCCTCCCGTCAGAACCAGATGTGACTGAAGTTTTTCAAACCTTTGATGAATTTGCCTTAAAGGTACCGTATGAATGTTTAGAGCAATGCCACTTTTATGCACTGGGTGGCGGCATTGAGCAGATTAACCCATTAACAGGCGCTTCAGAACTTTGCTGAATAGAGGAGACATGACTCACTGTACCATCGAGTGGTACAAATTGGTATGGCAACGATGAGATTACCTCCTAAAATTGAGAACTTTGGTAGATTTCTTTGCTACGACATATTTGTTATGTTTATAACATGAAAAACTCATTTTGAAAGTATCTTCTGTATATACTTGATACTGAGTGTGTGTTCCAGTTTTTCAGTTCACTGCCATGTTGTGGAAGATGTCAGATCAGATAACGAATCAAGTCTTTCTAAAGGCTCCGGCAGCCTCAAATATCAGACACAATCTGTTGATGGTCGGCCGTCTCAAAACTGCACAAAGCCTGACTAATCTGGACTCAGATGGCTGAGAATGGCGCAGTTTGTGGGCGCCTTTAGAGGCAATCTGAAAGTACCGTATTTCCCAGACAATAAGTCACACTTTTTTTTTTTGTCGTTTGACTGGTCTGGTTATGTGACTTGTATTAGGAAGCCACTTGTATATCAAAAAGTAGCAGTACATTCCATCTGGGATCACTAGATGTCACTGTATGAAACAGAATACTGCTACTGTACGACAGAAAGACTCTCTATTACAGTTGTATTAAAGTGACAACCTAAATATCGATGAAAACATGATGCAGCCAGAAACAGAAACCTCAGAAAGACTTCAGAGTACGCAAGAAACTTGTAAGGGATCAGAGAAAATCAGAGAAACTCTTCCTATGATGGAAAAAACAAAGAAGGCTAATTGTGACGTTAGGGAATTGAACAATAAATGCCAAATATAACGTTCATTTTCTCTCTTTATGACACATTTTTACCAGAAAGTACGACACCGTCTCCCACACAAAGTTATAGCAGCTATAAATGGTTTAACTGGAGGTTGGAGGATGTTAATGCAATGCTTAAATACTTGTGTAGGTTTTGTGGTAGCATAAGCATCTGTAGCCCCTCCCCCTTCTCCCTGCCTCACCTGTCCTGTCGTAGGACTCGTGGCAGGTGTGTGCGATCTCCGCTCCGAGCTGCAGGTAGTGTCCGGCCTTGTCGTCTGGCGAGCCGTCGGCGCCCAACGCAAACATGCCGCCGGCGAAGCAGGCCAGGTGGCCCATCTTCCTCTCCAGGTGGCCATTCTTCCATTCACCAATGAACGTCAGGCCGCCGTTGGATTTGCGTATCAGGTGGCGCTCGATGGCCTGCAGGTGGACGGAGGGAGTCGGTCAATGATGAGGTCAATGTTTTCTTCTCTGAAAACGAGTTCCAGAGAGGAATAGAACAGACTTTGGGCGAGAATGAGACAGAAGCTTTCAGTGTTCCTCTTTTTGCAGCCAGTGAATGAAAAGGTTCAGGAGGATGTGCCACATTCAGGAGCATGTCGCCGCATACATCCAAGTGATCAGGTGGAGAGGAGCAGCTATTACTGCAGGAACGTGGACAGAGAAGAACTACGCTGCACCAACGGTCCACTGACATCGAGTAGAACTGTAAGAGGGTGAGGAGGTTAAACGGAGGAAAACAAAAGACGGAGGCAGTTTTAAAAACCCGCCCATGTCCCTCACCTCCAGCCTGGCAGAGTCTGCTCCACTCAATCTGTCAAACCCTTCATGATTAACACACATCTTCATCAACTACAGACTGCTGGTGTCAGCTTTCTGCATCCGCCACAACTCAAAGGAAGAAGAGTAACAACATCTGACATTTCATAAAAGTTTGAACTGAATGACAGAACAGAAATCAGAGAAAAAGTAATTATTCTATTTAAATAAGCCTCAATCACAATGTATCATACATATTTTCAATGTACTATTTTTATTTCACGCTAATTTATATGCTTTCTGTTTCATATATCTCTTATAGTCTTCCAGTATTAAAGGTTTTGTACAAATACTCATATATTAAATATTAGATGGACTGTTACTTATTAATATGTCGGTATAATTTGCTTGACATTTGTTGTTTGGTTGGTTTCTTTTGCTCTTTGAGCTTCATATTTGCAAAGAAGTTAGTTTAGAAGATAAGAAAACTGAAATAAGATGAGCTAAGTTAAGAAAGACTACAATAACTTGAATTAGGCTAAGTTAACCTAAACTGATAATAACAAAGTACACTAAGATGAGTTAAGATAAACTAAGAGTATATCTAAGCTAAGGTTGGAGAAGTAAGTTCCATCAAAATAAAGCAGGATGAATTAAGCCGGCCTAAGATCATTTCAGTTTACCTGTGCAAGGATCAGTTCAGTTACACTAAGTTGAACTACGTGAAGCAAGGCTAAGTTAAGTAGAGCTTAAAGTAAGTTCCTCTACAGGAAGGCTGAGATGAAAGAAGCTTTGATTAAAGGTATAAAATGAAAAAAATGTGTTTGCATGCTTCTGCGCCAACGTCCAACCTTGAAGCACAAGTAACAGCGTGAACAGGCGCCACATCAGGCGTCGGCATTGTACCTCAATGGCGTCATCATAGGTCTTGCGAGCTTCTGTGTCGGTCTTGTCTGACATGAGCCACGCCTTCAGCAGGTACTCGTAGAAACTGTCCCCGAGACCGCCGACCGAGGTGTGGTCTGCACAGAGAGAACATCGGCTGTGAGAGGAGAACATGAGGGGAACGATGAAAGACACGGTAAAGTAGAAAAAGAGGAAAAACTACGAAATACGTTGGACAAACACCAAAGTGAATAATTGATGTTTTTCACAAATCTCAACACAAAACAGCAAAAGCTTCTACTGAAGCCCCGGGTCTATTCTTTATCCCCAAACATCCCCAACGCCTCGGCCCAGTCGCTCCTCTCCTTCCCCCTATTGTTTGCCTTCTCCCTCATGTGCTCGTATCACACTGACCCCAATCATCCCCATCCCAGTTTACACAGCTTTCATGGCTGTCCTAATTCTGCAGGACGCCACACTGGGAGGCCGGGACGCCGCCAGCGCCTGGCAGAGTCGCATCACACAAAGAAAGGGACTCCTTTTCTCCATAGGCCATTTTGATCCCACTTTGCTGGCACGTCGAGGGGCGATTTCACTGACCTATATAAAAAAAATCAGCCCTCAGGAAAAAGGCACAGTAGCAGCAATTACTGCAAATAAAAACAAAAAAAAACAAACCCAGTTTTACTTGGAGGGGCTTGAAACAGAAAAAACTGCTGCTGTGTTTGATATTTAGCCGTCTTCTACTATGATGGTCAGCTGACGTTCAGTGGTGGTATTAAATCTACCTACAAAACTATGTTCGATTTCCAATTTTGAAGAGGAAATACTGAAATATATGATATATATAATTTCGGTTGAAAAGTTATATAAATGAATATTAAAAAAATAAATAAATTCAAATGCCCATGAAGTCAGGTTCCCATTGGAACGTGTCCCAACTATTGACTTAAACTGCACCTTATATATGAGTGCATATGAGAGTATGTTCATATTAATGTTTTATAATTCTAGACCAGGGGTCAGCAACCCGTAGCTATGTCCAGACGAGTCCAAATGGCTCTGAGTGTTGAAGGTTGCCTGTTTTAGGGACATTCATGTTAGGCTCCATTTACACGACAAGCAACGCATCTCTTTTGCATCAATGCGGTTTAGATTCGTCACAAATACACGTAAACACTGTAAAGTCTGATTCTATAATTGTGGTCTTTGTTGATTTTTACTTCTAACTGGTATTTTGTCTGTCGCTGTTCCTACTGCTACACACTTTCATTGCATCTCTTCAGAACATATGGTCTCTTCATTAGGACCTCTAACGATGATAACTTGGAGTCAAGATGGAAAAAGACAAACAATAGGACGACAGACTACGAGCATTAAGAGATCGGAGTTCCTTTCCCTTCGTAGGCACTGTGATCTTTTTTAGACGCGCTCTGGGGGGCCTCCAAAGAAAAGGCTTGGAATCACGACTGAAGATGACAAATCCTCACCTCTTCTTGGATGAAAGGCTTATTTACCTCCAACTTCAATGGCTGAAGCCAGAATATTACTCCCCACCCACAACTCTCTCTTCAACTCCGTGTAATCACATTTGACATCTGAGCAGATGCTTTGTATCTCATCATCAAGGAGCTTTTTAACATGCCCGTAAGAAAATGGAGAGACGCAAAAAGACGGGCGGACGAGAAAGACGAAAAAGAAATCAAAGCCATGAATTATTCAGCTTTTGTCACGGAGACGGCACAAACCTCACAAACAACCTTGGAGACATTACTGAGGGCAGCGCGTTCTCACACCAACGCACGCTGCCTGCAGCGATGTCTGAAGACGTGTTTGTTGAAGCTCCAGTGTTACATTTGCACAGAAGATGACAGCAAGGCCGCAGTTTGTAAGACTTTTAGATCTCTGGGTAATAAATACGAAAGGGAATAAATACGTGAATAGAATTCCTGGTATTTTATTATGATGTAAATAGATTCCAATAGTGTAACTTCAGGGTCAAGCACGTTGCCAGAATGCTGACATGAATCATTTCCCACTGTGATGGACCTTTTAAAGGTTCATTAAGCCTCCATGTAGGGAAGCGATTCAAACAGTACAGACGCCACTGCCTTTATACTTTTATGCTCTGGAATTAGCGTTTGGCCATCTAAACTATTCATAGTGGAGGTAATTCACCAAGTTTACAATGTGAATGGGTTACCCGCAAAGTCTCCGACACACACAAATACAGTATATTGTACTGCCTCCTGTAATAAGAACGGTGGATCAGGAGAGGATAACTATTGTGCACAATGAATGCAACCTAAATGCTCTTTAACTAAAGTTGGCTGGTTTATGTTTCCACTGCAGGTGGTGTTTGGTTCTACTTGAACCTTCACCAGTCTCCAGGGCAAACAATGGTTATCCAGTAAACATGTAAGAAAAACAAAGATTTGTGGATATTGTGGAGTTTTTGCCCATCCCTGCAAATTCTACTTTTTATAACTATTAGATTGTGAATCTTGGATTTACACTTTATTATTATTATTACATTATGTGATCACCAAGGTCCCAAGAAAGCTTCTCAGAAATAGAGTTCCTCATCAGGTGTGTTTCTGTGTGTCGAGACCTGACAGACCGCTGATTTACAAGAACATTTCTTTTTTTTTTTTTTATTACTATCTTTTTATTGGTATTTTCATGGTTCACAAAATTCTCCACACAACATTTTGTCTTTGGCTTTCATCTGTGCATTACAGCTAAATCTCCACAAAACATCCACACCCATATAAATAGTACCGAGATGAATGATTGGTCCTTCCACCATATTATAATACACACTCTAACTAAAATCTTACAACTAAATAACTACTCTCCCTAGAACAGGGAAACATGGGTGCACCTTGGTGTTATTAAAACAAATTTAAAGGATAAAACTTTGATCATGAAGAACATGAAAAGGAACCAGACTCTTTAACATTATGCAAAAGATGGTCTCACTGGTTTAATATACCTCATCCCTCGTTCCCATTTTTTCAAGAACACATCTTGTTGCAGTCTTATGGCACATGTAATTCTTTCCATCTTAAAAACATTATATATATTATCAATTCACTCGTCCACTGTTGGTTTATCTAGTTTCATCCACTTTCTTGTAATGGCCTTCCTGCCGGCCGCACTAAGTATCTGAAACAGATATTTATCCTTAGAGGAGAAGTTACCAGGTGGCAGGGCCCCGAGACACAGAGAAGCAAACTCAAATGGAATGTCTGTCATAAAGATGCTCTGAATCATTTTATAAACCTCCATCCCAAAAGGCACCAACACTGTACAGGACCAGAATATGTGGAAATGATTTGCCTCTTGGCTCCGCTCTGTCTCCAACATGCAGATCAGTTGGTGTTGTGGGTTTTTTTTTGCTCCGGTTTTATAAAAACATCTAATGAGGCTTTTCCAGACAAACTCTCTCCATAGTCTTCAATTTGATTTTTTCCATTGTATTCTACACAACTGTTCCCAATCTTCTGCAGTCGGTACCAAGTTTCCTTCCCGTTCCCATTTCTGTTTAACATTGGGTGAGCTGCATTTCTTTTGTTGTCGGCTCCGATAAAGTTTTGAGATGTTTTTTTTGGTTTGAGCCTGAAGCATAAGCCTCCATAAACACTTTTATTAAAATTAGGGCGGGCCGATATTAGATCTTTAAAAAAAAAACAAAAAACAAAAGCGAGGTGAGCAACATCCCCTAATAACCACAACAATCAGCAGAAGCTCCGGTGGAGCTGCAGAAGCTAGAAGCAGGCGGAGCGGGGCCATAGACCTATAAAACTAGAATTATATATAGTGGTTTATGTGTTAATGTGCAGAAGTCTACTTCTAAATTTCTATGTGGTCTGTCTTCTTCTGTTTTTTTATTGTGTTTGGTGAGTCACGGCGCCCCTAAACAGCACCGTCCCCTCTGCATAAAAAACTCGGAACCGGCCCGGGAAAGGAGTCTGAAATCAGATTTTCTTTTCTTTTAGCACGGATTTTTCTTTTGCATATTCCCCTCGTTTTTTTAGCGCCTCCAGCGCATAGTCGTGGTCCAAATGAACCCTTTTAGTCGTGCACTACAAATCAGCGCTTCTGCCAGGCCAGCCGCAGCAGCTCCTCTCTCATCCTGTAGCCGGATAATTTGGCTACAATCCATCTGGGTGGCTTCGGTGGGTTGTCTCCACCCGCAGCTCAAAGTCGTCCGGCAGCCCCAGACACTCCTGGAGCAGCCGCTCCACGTAATCCACCATGGATGGAGAGTCCCCCTCGGCCCCCTCTTTAACTCCGTGGATTCTGATGTTTTCTCTTCTGGAGCGGCTCTCCAGCTCCGTCAGCTTTACATCCAGGTGAATCTGTAGCTTCAGCAGCTCCGTCACCGCGTCCTCAGTCACTGGTATCCGTGTTTCAGCCTTCTCCATTCCTCAGTTTGTTTTGTTTACTTCCTCTCAGATCTCTTTGAGCTGCTGACTGTTGTCCCTCCTGAACTACCTCAGTTCTTTCAATATGAGACCCAGGGCCCATTTCTTCCACCGGCTCCTCGTTATTGCCCGACCGCGTGTTGTCCGCCATTAAACTGCTAGCCAGCGGCTCTTGGCTAACGTTGTCTCTCTCGACGACCTCCGACTGCTTTGTCTTTTTCGGCTGTGTCTCAGGCATCCTCAAGACGCATAATCGGTCTTCACTGACCAAAAAGTACCATGAATGTCCTTTCGATTCCTGACCAAAGGTTTCAGTACACAATATTTTTGCTGGGAAAATAATTGGAGACATTTTACAGAATAGAACCAAAATGACCTCTAAGATCTTTCCAACAAAAAGTTTTCTGGCGATATGCACTAAGCGAGAAGCTCCAGGGTCAAACCCAGATGGAGCTCTCTCGCCTCGTAAGAGAAAAAAGGTTAGGAGTAGAGATATCTGAAGCACATTATTTATTTAATGCAACTTTTATCTGAACTCCGGTTCTGAACGAAGTCCGATAAGCAGCTAAAACCTGATTCTTCCTTAACAGATAATCACCTCTTCACTTACAACATCAGAGCATCAATATCCTCCGCACAAAGTGAAAGAAGATCGAGTTTGTCTTCGATTGTTGCTTTTTGTACCAACAAACTCAATAAGATAATGAGAAAACTTGTACAAAAGTTTCTAAGTCGTCTCAGAAGTGAAAAGCTCCAACAGAAACCCAAAAGGAGTTTGTTTAAAGATGGATGGAGACGTTCACTTTGCTGATTTTGATTGTTAATGTCCAGGAAAGTATTGATTTCACTCAGTCTCAGCCCAAAGGAAACGTTTCATTTTGTTTTACCTTCAAAACCTTCAACTAAATTACTTGAAGTTTCTTGCAGGACCAGGACGAAGCTACGTCTAAGTAACTAAGATTACTAGTGAGGATTTAGGGGGCCGGCCTGAAGGACACACAGTGATCATGACTTTCCAGAGTGAAAACGTGTCGTTTATGTTTCAGAAAAACTTTGCATTTGACGGTAACGGCAGAAACACTGAAAACAATGTAGAACTCCTGCAGGGACACTTGTGTGTTCTGTCTCTTTCTGTTATGGAACAACGCACGCACGTCACATCGTCCTGAAAAATCTGGGTCACGCAAGGAGCTCCAGTCCATCACCTGCCTTCTAACGCACCATGACCCACAGAGAGTCTCTCTCTCAAAGCTTCAAACACGTTGGCTTTAAAGCAGAGGTCAAGGATTCGTGTTTCAGGGGAAAACTAGGAACGTCTTCACATTCAATGCAGCAGGGAGCTCCACAGGGAGCGGCCATGTCAACTTCATGCATCATACCAGCTTCTCTAAATAAAGACGATTCACGCCTGGTCAGCAGTTCGGTGTGATTCGCCTGATTGATGCTGTTATTGAAATGTCAAATTCACCTGGAGAATACAAGGGGAAGGCAAATAAAGGATCTTCATCAATATTAACAACAGTCTCGCTTCTGATCAATTTGGTTGAATTCAGTCAAATGACTTGAAAAATATCTAGTAAAAACTGAATAAAGACCAGCCTCCCTGGTTGACAGCAGTCTGACACAAAGAGTCAATAATGAAAAGCAAAATGAGAAAAATTGTGGATTTAAATAACGTGGAAATATAAATCACGTCAGAGTCTACGGTGTTTTCCGCTTTTTAATGTCTGCCAATATTCTAGGTAAATATTTAATGACAATTCCAATGCTACAGAGAAGCAACAATGAAAGACAGCAATCCTTATCAGACCAGGTTATCAGACTGTGAAGACTTCAGCAATGAATAGTTGTTCTGCAGTAAACAGGAGCTTAGTAAAATAGTAGCAGAACTAACCTGCACTGGACTAAACAGCAGTGAATAGCGTTCATGTTAAAGTTAGTGCTAAAGCTCAGGAATAGGTCAGTGACAGAAGAGAGAGGACAGAGAGAAACAGTGGCTCTTCAGCTGACTTATTGTTTGTTGCTTTTGCCGTCACGTTTCAGTCTAATGTGCATTTGTGTTCTCAGTTTGCATGACAGATTTTCTTTTCGGGTGTTTTTGTCAACTTTTGTGAAGCTTTCCTGTCTAGAAAATACAAAAAAATGTGCAGCCTCTTAATACTGATACAATTACCTTTCATTTTTTTTCACGCGTTCCGTTTTAACCATGCTTGTATCAGCGTGAGGCACCATCAGCCTCTGAAAGGCATTTATTTGAGATGATCTGAAAAGCTGTCAAGTTTTCTGTCAGCTATTAATCAGTATCAGAACATTGATAAGAGGCTCATTTTAATGACACGTTTTGCATCTGAAATTAGTAATTAACGCATCAACTAGGCAACAGCCAACAATCAATACGATCATATCCTAATTATCATTTGCAGACTGAGGAAGGCAGACAATTACAGCACATTTAAAATATATTTGCAGTTGAAGACAGTGTGAACGATTATAATAAGGCCATCAAGTCAGGCCAAATCAGCCAAGAACGGGACGCTTCCTAAAAACTAAACAGCTGCATGAAAGAATGTGAGGAAATCTCCATTTTCTTAAAATTTTACCATCGACAATATATTGACTTTTCTGTTGATCTGTGTGTGTGTGTGTGTGTGTGTGTGTGTGTGTGTGTGTGTGTGTGTGTGTGTGTGTGTGTGTGTGTGTGTGTGTGTGTGTGTGTGTGTGTGTGTGTGTGTGTGTGTGTGTGTGACTGACTGCTCACACACATATACACACGTTCAGACTTCCATACACACTCTTTTGACTCATCTTCATGCAACCTATTGAACAAATCTCAGTATCGTCCGGTGACATTATGATTGAAAATATAATACATCAAAGTTTATTCCACTTCACTTCTCTTCACTGCATTAAAGTTCACACCAAAATGTTTTCAAGTGAAAACGAAAAACTGGTGCTCAGAGTCATTGAAATCACAACTTTTTGCACTCCGATGCCATCTCCATGGAAATAGGGCAAACACAAATTTTCTAAAACGCTGCTGCACCTGCCCACCTGCTGCTGCTCTGTGTGTGTGGTGTCATGACAAAAACAACAAACAGTGCCAAGTCATGGCCTGGTATGCTCACTACATAGTTTTCAGCATTTCTGCTATTTCCGTAAATATGGAAATCGTTTGTGCTACATTGCTGTGGAAGTGTGAAACTTTACTGATACCAAAATTCGAGAATGATGCATTTTCATTTGAAACGTGTAAATGTAAACTTTTAAATCATTCACCTCTGCACAAACGCACTGCTCAAAGGCTCCATTAATATTCTTGAACGATCTTGTATTGAGTTATAAGTATTCCATCCTTCATGATGAATTATCTATAACTGATCAACTACAATATGTGCAAACTGAAAATATCAACCTGAAGATTTCTATTTCTATTATTCAAGATTTGAAAATCACTATACTAACAGAGCATTGCATACCAATTCTGGTGTAAATCTGATATATTTCATCATTTATAGTTAAATAATTCTCTAAATAGACTTGAATGCCCATCAGAGACTGACTATGTCTTATTACATATCATTGACGGAGAATGCAACACATTAAATGTGACTTTCTAGATGTTTAGGGTGCATGTTTGAAATTGCAGTAGTTTTCTGTAGATAGTGTTGATGTACAAGCTCAGTATAAATGTATATTTATAAAATAAATTTAACAATGCGGTGCACTAACTGGGGATGGAAGATGCGTTACTCAAGGAAAAGCAACTAATCCAAATAATTGACATAATATTCTATAATGTATCGTAGTTAACATGGAAGAAAACATAAAAATACCAAATATGGTCTTGATAAAGGGATAGGATTTTGTCAAAATCTACATTTATTTCTCTCGAAACACACATCAGTCATTGTGTTATGTCTAAAAGCTAATAACTTACAGTTGCAGGGGAGGACCAGCAGACAAGGCTGGACATGGCTGCTTTACAGGTTACTAAATACACAGGTAACAAAGGAGCACCAACAGGGGAACCTTTACTGCATCATTTCTTATTTTCTCACCATTTGTCAAGATTCAAGGGCATTTTTTGTTGCCCTGAGCCCAGTGAATTTTCACATTAATTACACGGCTCTCACCTCAGCCCATTTAATCACTAATGCTGGTGAAAAGCAAAATGCTGGAACGGCGGCTAATGTATGTGTCCGGGCCACAAGACCCACAACACCACAACACACATCCGCACAGAGCAACACAGAGGTGGATCGGTAAGTGTCTTCTGCATGTTCTTGTTCACTAAAGCGTAAACAGTGTCTTTTTATATTTAACTTTAAAAAACAGGCTCACACGCAGGATGAAACATCAATTATCATGACGTAGCATCGGCGAGCAGCTCGCCAGAGAAACATCCAGTAGTCGATCTGCTGTCCCTCCGTCTCCTCTCAAAAATAGTGGCTAATCGAGTAGAAAGAGTGGCAACTGATAGAGTTAATGGAGACCAAACAGGGTTTATAAAAGGTCGAACTTCATCAAGTAACATAAGACATTTGATTAATATTATCCACGACCTTAATTTCCATCAAACTCCAAGTGCAATAGTAACAATGGATGCAGAAAAGGCATTTGATCGTATTGAGTGAAAATACATGCTTGAAGTGTTGGAAAGATTTGGCTTTCAATCAGACTTCGTTTGATGGGTATGACTTTCATAGAAAATGCCCACTGCCTCAGTCTCAACAAATGGTCTAATCGCTGCCTTAACTTACCAGAGGGACAGCTCAAGGGTCACCACTATCACCTTTGTTATTGTTATACCGTGCCGTTGCGGTGACCCCACCGCAACAGCACGGCCCTTAAACTCCAGACTGAGATTGGTTCATCACCAGACCAACGCTCATTATAGACTTTTCTTAGTATTTGTACTTATCTGGCCTGTCTGCCACTCTCTCTCTCTCTCCCTCTTCTATTCCTCTCTCTCTCCCTCTTCTTTTCCTCTCTCTCCCTGTCCTATCCCATGTACTTCTCCCCCCAACCGGTCAAGGCGGATGGCCGCCCTTCCAGAGTCTAGGGTCCGCCCCACGCTTTCTTCCTGAAGTGGGAGTTCTTATGAACTTCTCTCCATGCGAGGGACTTTTTCCTGGTTTCCACTGTTGCTTGTTACATCTGCTGCTTTGGAAGGGTTTAGTCGGGTTCTGTTGTACTCTATCATTGTAAGAGGCTTTGAGATGTTTGTTGATGTGATTTAGCGCTTTACAAATAAAAAAATTGAATTGAATTGTTATTCTCTTGAGCTATGGAGCACTTGCTGTCCGACAAACCTTCAGTATCAAAGAACCGGTGATAGGAACAACAGCACAAAATCCTTCCGTACACAGACGATATCCTCCTGACATTAACAGACGCACCAAATTCAATACCTGCACCAATCAACTGTGTGAAAGAATTCAGTCAAATTTCTCATATGAGTCTGAGCCTGACTTCATAAAACTGGGCACCAGATGGATTCACATATCTGGGGGTTAAAATAAAATCTAAAATTAGCCAACTTTACGCCGAAAATGTCAACCCCATGGTAACACACATTAAGGATAAAATGCGAGGCTGGAAAAGCTTCCTATATCCTTTCTTGGCAGAGTCAGTCTTATTAAGATGATAATTCTTCCCAAAATGACTTACCCTCTGTCTATGCTCTTCATATCTCTGAAGAGAAGCAACATTAAAGACGTAAATAAAGCCGAACAACAACGACTGATAATCCTGATTTAACCAAGGACCAAGGACCACGGACTGGATCTAACTTTCAGAACTGGTATGAAGCAGGAATTTATCATATTTATGATCTTTGGGATAGGGGACAATCTAAAACATTTGAATTCTTACAGACTACATACAAACGACATACAAAAGAATTTTCCAAATACCTTCTTGTCAGACATTATATACTTAGGAAAATTGAAGCTCTTAATTTCCCAGAAGACTTTAGCTTATTGGAAAAAATTTTTTATATTGATAGTGTTAAACAAGGTCACTTTGTCTCCAAATTTTATTCCAAATTGCAAAAGTTGAATATAGACAGATTAGTATTCCTACAGAAATCCCGTGAAACCCAGCTGAAAACAACAATAGACACAGAAGTATGGGAGGAAATTTTACTTTTACCCTCGAAATGATCCATATGTAACTGATTCCCAGAAATGCAATATAATATCTTAGAAAATGTCTATATATCTCCATATATGTACAGTAAATATACAGCAGGGGTCCCTCCAAACTGCACAAAATCTAAAAATATTATAGGAACAAGATTTCACAAGATTTTAGCAAACTGCATGTGCTGAGGTTACTGTGATAATCAAACAGCAATTACAGACTAATCCACTATGATGTCTAATGGGATTTATCCCTGAAACATTAGGATCATGTAAGAACACTGTACATTTTCTGCTTATGATGGGCCAAAAGGCTGTGATGACCAAATGGGTAAGAGATGAACCAAGAGTTTGGTTCACATTGCCGGCAGTAAGTCGGACCTGTTGGCAGTGCACGCCGGCCTCCGGCAGGGCTGTCCTTTGTCACCGGTTCTGTTCATAACTTTTATGGACAGAATTTCTAGGCACAGCCAGGGACCGGAGAAGGTCCGGTTTGGGGACCACAGGATCCCGTCTCTGCTTTTTGCAGATGATGTGGTCCTGGTGGCTTCATCAAACCTGGACCTTCAGCGTGCACTGGCGCGATTCGCAGCCGAGTGTGAAGCAACTGGGATGAGGATCAGCACCTCTAAATCCAAGGCCATGGTTCTCGACTGGAAAAAGGTGGCTTGCCCCCTTCAGGTCGGTGGAGAGCCCTTGTCCCAAGTGGAGGAGTTCAAGTATCTCGGGGTCTTGTTCACGAGTGGGGGGAAGATGGAGCGTGAGATCGACAGGCGGATCGGTGCAGCGTCTGCAGTTATGCGGTCGCTGTATCGGTCCGTCGTGGTGAAGAAGGAGCTGAGCTAAAAGGTGAGGCTCTCGATTTACCAGTCGATCTTCGTTCCTACCCTCACCTATGGTCATGAGCTTTGGGTCATGACCTAAAGAAGGAGATCCCGGATACAAGCGGCTGAAATGAGTTTCCTCCGTAGGGTGGCTGGGCGCACCCTTAGAGATAGGGTGAGGAGCTCAGTCACCAGGGAGGAGCTCAGAGTAGAGCTCCTGCTCGTCCACATCCAGAGGAACCAGCTCTCTCGGCTGGCCTGGGAACGCCTTGGGGTCCCACCAGAAGAGCTGGAGGGAGAGTCTGGGGCGAGGGAAGTTTGGGCATCCCTCCACGACCCAGCCCCGGATAAGCGGTAGACAACGGCTGGACAGATAATCTATATTTGTACTGTGCTAGATTGTTATAATTTGGAAAATGTTCAATAAAAAGAATGTTAAAACACACACACACACACACACACACACACACACACACACACACACACACACACACACACACACACACACACACACACACACACACACACACACACACACACACACACACACACACACACACACACACACACACACACACACACACACACACACACACACACACAAAAACCCACAGAACACTCCTATATAAGAATAAACTTTTCTGTGTCTTTATTTCCCACTCCCTGTTTAGTTTTGAATCAAGAAGATTTAAGCTCTTCCCACAGTAACTCCTACCGCCAGACACAAAATGCCACCGCAGTATCTTTTCATTTTCCCCTCACAGATCGAAAAGTGCAAAAGCCCCGAGCTGATAGTCGTATATCTGATCACCAGGCAGAAACTACACCACTCCACTTAAAAATAAATGTAACCTTCACACACTGACGCAAACAGATGGGAACAAAAGGCACTATACAAAAAATATAGTTTTAATAATCTCCCAGGAAAAAGAATCACGCTGAGTCTGTAAAACATCTCGTCTTATTCAAACAAATTCAAAGAGTGCAAAATCAGCCTTCGCAATATCAATAATGGAGGACTTTACATGTCGTGATGAAAACCGTGAGAAGGAGAACCGGAAGAATCTGTCCCACCATCCAGGACGTTAGCAATCTATCAATTACTTTACTAATCGAGTATTCTAACCAATATTTCGATGATTAATCGAGCGACGGAAAAACTTTCGCATTTAGACGGCAACTTTTTGAAAATGATCACCATCCACACATAAGTTCCAGAAACGCTGTAGTTTGTACGTCAGGCCACTAGAAGGTCCTTTGTTTTTGTAATACAACCACCCAGATGAACGCGGAGAACAGAACGATGTAAACAAACTCCTTTAAACAGTCTTTTGCATCGTATAACGCATCTGTAAGACAGAAGACAGGTCTTACAGATGATACAGATGATGGTGTACTGAATGTTCTCTCTGTATGCAGACAATAGTGTATAATATGGTAAGAAATATTTTTCCTATAAGATGATTGAGTAGTAAAAGTTCTCCCTGTATGCAGACGATAGTGGAGTAAATATTAGTAAACACACAGATTAACCACACCTGTGGAACTATTTACTGTGACTGTAGAGCACATGTACAGCATTCAGCACTTCGGTAAAAAAGTTTTTCATGTTTACATGGAGAGCAGAGCGTTTCTATAAAGTTGAATGGAATCTGTTATCAAAAACATCTATTTTCAGTGATTTTGAAAGCCGTTATCAAGTAAACCAAAAGACAAAAGACAAACGTTTTCATATTTTCCCTCAAAAATGTCATTGGGCACAAGGGGCCTAATATTGTACAGTGTTAGTCGAAAGCTTTATAATCTTTGACGTTCACACCTCAGATACCTTCAGTTGGATGACAAACATCTCCCATGGCAGGATGCATCAGAAACAGCCCTGCCCCGATTCACATTCACACTTAACTACTACAACAGAAGGTCACGCACAGACCACAGCCTAGGGCTGGACCAAATAATCAATTTAATTGATTTATCGAATTTGTAAAAAAGATTTTAATTTTGCAAATTCAAGTCGTCGTCCCCCCCCCCACCCCCCCATAGCTTTTCAACATTTTTCACATCCCGTTCTACCATTCCTTGTGAGTTTCCGTAGTTGCTGTTGCACTTTTACTTAAACCTGGGCTAAAGATTGAATTTAGTGAATGATGGAGACTCATTTACTTTTAATTTTGGGAATGTTTAGATGCATTTTAGCTCTGAAGACAATCACAGCAATAAAGTTGCACTTTCGACAATATATCTGATTTTTTGGGCCAAATCGCCCAGCCAACATGGACATCACTTGTTCTGAGTAGCTGTGGTAAGAAATACAGAAGTCAATACCTCCAGAAACACACTAGAACATCTTCTACCTCCAAACAGCAAATGTATCCCGTCATATCCAGATACAAGCCCGAGAAGCATTATTCCCCGATCTATTGTTTATTCTTTTCTACTGCCAGCAGTGAGCTGCCAAACAGTATCTACTTGTCCAAACAAAGATTAAAAAAAACAGAAAAACATTTACTCTATTCAGGTTGAACAAATACTCTCACATAAAACCACCTCTACTGGTTTTTCATGTTGCATCTGTTTGCGTATTTCCGCACCGTGACCATAATTACGCTGCTTGTTTGTCCTTGTGATTTTGTGTCAAACAAGATCCTGCATTAATTGAGACGCAGCTACCCGATACACGAGCTGCCTCTCCAGCTTTACTTTACCAAGATGTGACAGGTTTCAGAGCGAGAACATCGTGTCACTGCGTGTCTAACTTCACTAGGAGAGCTGTTAATTTCCCCGGGCAGCCCTCCAAATGTAATCAATATATACTGGGAATACTGCATTCCCCGTCTTCCATCTTCCACCACTTGATTCAATTTGTTTTCATTAGAGAAGATTTATTTTACGTCTTGCCTTTCTTCCACTTAGTCTCAATAACTCCTCGCTGGCTTTGTAGCTTTTCTGAGTGCATGATCACCTAACGCTCACATGAAGAGTTTGATTCCGGTCTCCCAGTGGAGTCGCTCATGTGATCCGTCAATTTAAGCTCAATCGTGAGTGTGAAACTGCATCTAAACCTATTTCCACGATGTGCACAACACCTTTTCCCTCCCCTGCGGTTTAAAAAAGGTGCTTTCAATATGAGAATTATGAGATGTAGAGAAACTACAATCATATTTGGTGTCTGCCACAATAGATTAGCAGCATTACACAGAGCAACATGAAGCTGCTGTGGAGAAAAAAACATTCTCCCAATAACGTTTTCCCCTGTGATGCTGCAGCCCCAACCCCACAACAACCTGCATTGGTGACACTTAGCTGGTACTCTATTTGACCTCACATTGAAGCAAACCCCAGTTTGATTGTCTTCAGATTGCCAGAAGGTGTGACTGGGAGTGTGATAGTTCACCAATTGTTATCTGGTTATCAACTGCAGCCCCAATGTGACCTTAACCCTCTGAGGTTTCAAGTTTAACGCCATTCGCACGTCATAAGATATGTTTCCTTGTACAGTTACAGTACGGCAACAAGCAACATTGTGGAATAAAACCAAGTATAGCTCCAAATATTTCCCCTCATCTTGTTTCTATCTGCTCCCAGTAGACGGCAGACACACTTGACTTCAATCCTGAAGTCATTTGTGGGTGTTTGTTTATTTTCAACCTTTGTGAAAATAAACCCAGTTTGAAACTGGTCCTCTGTGTCGTCATGATGAGCTGGAGCAGGAGAGACGGTAGCTGTTTTCCTCAGATGATGATCAGTGTTTGTAATGTTGAGGCTTTGCCTTTCAGAGGCCGGATCGACCAGGGGAAGAGTTGGGGCAAGAAGGGTGCTCAGACAGAAAGTGCACCACGAGTTGTTCAGATATTTTGATGAGCCCGATGAGATCTGAACAAAACGCTAAACCCACTGACTTCCTCCCTTTGTTTTTTCAATGATGATTTCTACCAACAGAAAAGTTCACCAGGTCTGAACAAAATCTTCCTTAAACTTTATTCTAAAAGTGCAAAGCAACAACTAATGTATAGTTGTTTAGTTGACCCCCCGCCCCCCGCAAAAATAATAATCCAATATGGCCACAGTCTCATGACATCACAATATGCAAATAAGGAAATGTACTTTAATCTGAAACTGTGGGTGATATTAAATATTTTTCTCATTTACAGTATGTCTTTATATGAACCACTTTTAAGTAACAATCTTTTAAATTGTTGATCCCCCTTAGTCTGGCACCTAAATGGTTAAATCGTACAAAGCGGCTGGAGAACAAACGAGGTTGGATGGTCATAGTGGAGAGCCTGCGTCTTAGTTTGAAACCTAAAACAGTCAGAAAATGAAACTCTGTGCTTCATTTCCTGCAGGTGAAGTTAAGACAAACTAAGCGGTGTGACTCACGTTGGCCCCAGCGGCCGGTCCGAGGGTTCAAGTAGTTTGGGTAGAGCCCGTTGGGTCGGTCCATTTTGGCCAGCAGCTTTCGGATGTGCATCACCTGAAATAATCAACATGGATTGTCAGTGCGTGTCATTGAATGTGTGCAAATAAGTTCATAGAAGCTAAAAAAGCTTGTCATTTTCCAACACTTCCATCTTCATCGTTATGTTGTAAAACCTTTTGGGAAACATCAGGAACAGAACTTCTGATCCACTATTTGTTTGTAACATCAAAGTTATTCTAATGTTAATTGTATTTCTTCTTTAGGAAACACGAAATTCACTGTTGTCAAGAGTTTTTCGACCAAAAATGAATTTCGGCCAGCAGACATCCACTTTAAGCAGTTTCCCTTTTCTTTTTCACTGAACACACTTTAATAATTACTGACAAAATAGGAAAAAAAACAATGCAAGGAGAAATGCCATCATTATGCAGATGTATAAAGACGTATAAAGAACGGGATTACCTTCTGGTAGTAAGCAGGGTTTCCTGTCAGGTAGGTGAGGTGAACAAACTCCATGTGCAGAGTCCCAAATTCAGCCAGGATGCTGCTGCCGGCGGACGCCCAGCCCCAGTTACGGCCGACGCCGCTGAAAACAGAGAGAGGAGATGGTGGGTGACACAGAAAGGACAGTTAGACAAAGACTAAGGTTTTAACTCCGTATGAACAAGTCGAAATAACACATGGGTTTCATTTTCTATGAATGACGTCCAGCACACTTTGACAGTTCCTCAGATTTATAGCGTTGCAGCAGTAATTCTACGTTCATAACATGAACTGCAATTGCATGTGAAAAATATCACCATGAGTGATAAAAGTCTGTCTAAAAGCAGGCTCGACATTACAGTCGGCGTCGGCTGTGACAGGCGATAAGTGTTTTGTTCTACCACAACAGAAGACATAAAATATTTCTATTTGGTTCATCACTGGACATCGAGGTGGTCATAACTTAAAGCGGAGTCAGTGTAGTGACCTCCTGTTCAGGTTACCTGACTGAGTATACATCTGCTCTACTTACAGTGGAGTAAAAGACACACTGAGCTGCTTCTGGCTGTAAGTTTCAGTCAGAGATCAACAGGGTCACACATTTAAGTGCTCACATATTTTATGCAAGAATAGAGAGAAGGTTGGCGTTTATTGCATTTGTTAAACCTGCAGGTGTGCGTGAACAAAACCAGGAAGAGTAAACAAAGGTCAAGCGGACGTCATTATCCAGATTTAAGTGCAGCGTCTGCTGAATAAAGGATACAGGATATGTATGGGATATTTTGTCACAAGCTGAGTCATCTACTGAGTGAGCCTGAGGCGAGCTCGTCGGGGGTGGATCGTCTTCCAATCAAAATGTTGAGGGTTCAATACCCGCTCTGTCCATGTGTCTTTGGGCAAGACGCTGAACACCATTGATGTGTGAGTGTGAATGAGTGAATGTGACAGATCAGCGCGTTGAGACGGTTCAGTTTAAGTATAATCCATTTACCATACAGAAAGAAAGAACTTTAGTTTTTTCTCCTATTTATATATATTTACAAAAACAGTGGATTCCTAATTAACATAGTGTTGCCTTCAGACTGGCCTTATTCCAATAAGAAATAGCTCAGTATCAGATTTCAGCCTCGATGTTTTCTGAGTGAGCCTCCCTGGTGTTGCTCAGGACTAATTATTGACAGTGAGTGTGGGAAACCCCAATATGAATCCCAATTGCAAGCTGATGACATTTACCTACAAAGTATTTTCCTGCAACGCCGCCGTCCCAGACATAGTCGCGGCGCATCCTGTTCACACTATGAAGCCCATGGGGTCAGATGCGCTAATTATACGTCAAGATGAATTTGAATGAAAGCGCTTTGGTACCTGTTTACACTCTTTAGGGCTCGCCACACGTGTTCCGATCACCCGAAACGCATGTTAACGCCCAGTATGGGCACTAACAGTAGTTTACCCCTGGCGGGCAGTGAAGCGCCTGATTGGCCCAATCAAACAGGTAAAGGAGAGGCGAGTCACTCGTCTGTGTTTTCTGTTTACTTTCATTTCTCAGGAGGAACATTACAGATGTTTGAACATGTGTAGCTGTTTTCCCTGGTGGATGATTGAACGGTAATACAGAAGGAGAGCAGCAGTTGTACTCCAAATATTCAGAACATACTCCCCCTCCCCCGCCCCAAACACACTGAGCCTTGGTGTCTAGCAACTACTGCCCTGTGGATTAATAAAGCAATTTTATTTTATTGCTTTGTTCCATGAAATGAATAAGTAAATGTAAATTGATAATGCAGAGCTGGGAGGCAGTGAAGGAGGAGAAAGAGCACATGCAACCGCAAAAAGACAGTTTCCCATTACCTCAATAGGTACAAAGACATGGAGAAGAAAGAAAAATAGACTAAGGCGTTGGAAAGAAATGAAGGCAAAAGGATTAGAATGCTATGCTAATGTTACACAGTTTGGGCTTTTTCACCAAAAAGAACCAGGTGCTAGTTTAGGGGCGGTGCCAGAGCCAGTTCTTAAATGAGCGCCGCCAAACCAACCGGTTGTTTTTCAATTGTCAAGGGAGCCAGTGAGAGCCACGTCATTGCGTCACTCCAAAACATCGTACGTCACTGATTTCACCAATTTACCGCTCAAACAGGAACCAGGAGACGGACTGTTACAGTGGTTTGGTCCGGGTCGCTCCATCTAGTCTGGCCTGAACCTTGGATGCAGACCAAAGAGGCAGAAAACATTGAGTCTCCTCGTCGCTCTATCGTGTTTCTTCATGTCCGTCTTGTTTTAGTCCGGAGCCCCGGAGTGGCAATTGAAAAAAATAAATAACAACAACCGAATGAGTTTGGGTCTTATTTTTCAACATTTGGGGATTACATTGTGAATTTCTGCTCCTTTCATTTTACTTCTGGACGTGTCTGAATCAAAAGCTCCAACATGGAGGAATGGAGGTGAAGAATGATAGAACGCTGCTCTACAGCCGTTTCTAAAGGCACATTTTATGGCTAAAGAAATCCAAACTTTCATTTACAGTACTATGTAGTTTGTTTTGTAGTTGCTGATGAACCAAAAGTATCGCTTCATTATAAAGAAGTTCTGTGGGTTAGAAAATAATATTTGGGCGTCTCGTAGCGGAGAGCAACGCAGCCTCATCCAGACCTCAGCCTGCGGTCATAACGCGACACAAGACTTGAAAGTGAAGTTAGTTACATTGATGTTATGATGAAATGCGTTAAAAAAACGACAATGGAAAACTGCTTCTAAATGAAATATCCGACGCAGCTGACAGGGCAGCGCAGGAGCTCTGCAGCGCTCTCAAGAGCCGCCGGCTCCGCAAGCGCAGATTAAATGATCTCGTTCCCTCATATTATTAAGTCGAGGGAGTGACTTATTATATCGTTCCCACGCGGTATGTTGATTTTTTGTTTCTATAACTCCGGGGCTTCTTTCATCATCATTTTCAGTTCTGCTGCATTTGAATGAATTTCTACTTCACTTCGTTGGAAGCACCTGAACGACCTTGCCTCAGTGGTTTGGTCCACTTTCAAAACTGCTGCTTGACCAGACCAAATGAAGGTGTGAAAGTTTTCAGCATTCCCTAGTCAATCAAAACAAGTTCTCAAAACACAACTTTTCTGAAGCGCTGCAACTGAGCATGCTCACCATGGTCGTAGTAAACTGTTGTTTTCTGCACATGCTCAGTAGCTGGACAATCAGAACAATGTTTCCTCCAGAGTGTCAGGCTCCCAGTCCATATTCTTCTGGACTTGGTCATAACAATCCAACTTGGTCGTCTGTCCATTAGAATGTCCGTGTCCTCCCATTGTTGATATTTACAGCGTATTGTTCTCAGCTGCATGCGTGTGTGGTTTAATTACAAAACCAACAAACAGTGCCAAACCGTGGGCCAACATGAAAACATCGTTTTCAGCGTCTGACATTTTCATGTAAACAACCATCATTTTGAAAACGTTGCGGTGTAAACGTGAAACTTCCCAAACAAAACTGAAAAAACAATGAACAGGGCCTCAAACTGCACTTTTAAAAGTGACAGCGTCAGCAGTTTATCCTGCTTCACACACAATATACACAAAAACATCATCACTCCACGTCTGCCCATAAAACATTTTCCTCACCTGTTCTTTGATTTGCTCAGCGTCTTTGAGTTACGGGCCATTTTTGAGTTGTTTTTCTTTACCCAGTCAAAATGCGCCACGTGCTCTATAGCCACGGCTCCACCGCAGTACGTGCCGGAGCGGGACGGAGCAAGAGGGTACAGTACGGCAACGCACACCCAGGCCCGACTCTGTTGCGCGGTCCCGCCACAGAAAGTACGGTTAAAATGTAGGCCGAGTTGTGAACGACTCGGAGACACGTTGAGCGAAGAACACGGAAGCGACCGGCCGCGACTCAGCGGCCGTCCAAGTCGTTCTCTGTGACACAGCACAAACTTTCTCATTACGAGCAGCAGCGTCCAGCTCCTGCAGCGTCTGCACCTCGTAGGAAGACCGTGATGTTGTGTTGCGCGCCGACGTTTCAATAAACCCCGTTAACAAAACAACCAGTCAGCACAAAGCAGCAGATGTAAACAACAACAGGAGGGTTTACGGCCGATGAAATGTTTAAATATTGTGGGCAAGTCGAGAGTGACGATCGTCACGACCAATCAGCAGACGGCTGCGTCGTCGCTCCTCCTCACAGACCCGTTCCTCAGTGCTAGGTACCTCAACGGAGGGGTGGCGGAAAATCGTAGCCGGTGGTCGCGGTTTCTTTCCGTACCATCCACAACGTTTTCAGTCGGACCACGTGAAAACCCGTCCCGCCCCGCGACGTCCGGGTACAGACAGTGCAGTGGAACCGGGGCTTTTGTCACTCGTTTCCCCGACCAATATTTCCCACCGCGCACACACACACACACACACACACACACACACACACACACACACACACACACACACACACACACACACACACACACACACACACACACACACACACACACACACACACACACACACACACACACACACACACACACACACACACACACACACACACACACACACACACACACACACACACACACACACACACACACACACACACACACACACACACACACACACACAGTGGCCACCTTACATCACGGGAGTGATGAAGGTGCGAGTCGTCCTGCCCTTCCAGCACACTCTCCCACTCAGCCAGTGAAGAGCTCTAATCAGAACAAACATGTGAAAGCACCTGCGTAGGAGGAGCGCGGATGTGTGGGAGCTTCAAAGGAAACATCCCGGGGCCATTCGAAAACATTGTTTGAAGGCCTCAAACAATAAATCAGGACTTTCAAACATAACATTTAAAAAGGTCAGCACACGAGATTTAGTGGGTACAAACTGGCAGAAAGGAAATACAATAGTCACAATTATATTTTCAAAGATTTATGTCTCTACAAACCGGGAAAAGTGTGTGTGCTTGTTAAGTGGGGATCAGGTCCTTCTGAAGGAGCCAACCAAGCTGCATTACAGTGTCTCCACACTCACACTGATACCGGAGAGGGTGACGGGCAGATCCTGCATTATTCCGCCTCTACATCCAAGACACATACGTCAAATTAATCATGTACCGGTAGATTGAAGAGTTGAATTCTTTTAAAATAAATTGAGTAACTTTAAAATGGGACTTCAATGTGTGTCTTGATTAAGAGACACAATATGGCTATTTCTTTCAGCTACGTCAACTATGATATCGTGAACCATTTGCCATTAATCTTTTAAAATGACATGACTTCCTTTAGTTTATCAGGATTTAGTTTATCAGAAAACAAGTCAGTAAACTGAAATTTAAAAGCGTCACTTAATTTGTAGCAGCAACACTGTAGTTCCTGTATTTATGAGTCTTTATGGCTTTCAGGTAGAGCTGCAAGATGTTTGGTAAAAATGCAACAACACCGTTGAGTATTGAGACAAAGATGTGGCTTGTGATAAGTACAAGAAGATGATGTAAATTGTGCATGCTATAACTTGTCAGAATGCCTGCGTCCATCTCGAAAACAAAACAAAGTTGCTCCAAGTTTACCACTGAATTAAAGCCCTACAGGGGAAAGTAACAAGTTACTTCTGTTTCACAGCACTAAAAACAGCCCAGATCTAAAAGTCAGAATGGATCATTAAAAGCTTTAAAAGCTACAAGAGTAAGAATGTTTATTTTTTAATTGTAGTATAAAGAATATGTATATGGTAAAATGGGAAATAGACTTCACTTGAATAGCGCCTTTCAACAGCGTGAGCAGCCCCAAAGCGCTTTACAGAGCTCATCACATTCACACACACATTCACACACCATTGGCGGCTGCAGCCATGCAAGGCGCTGTCACTCCAATGGGGGCAGTTTAGGGTTCAGTGTCATCAAACTATGGTACTTTCAAAACGATATGTGGATCTTCAATACTTGGTTGGGAATCCCTTTGCCTTAATCACTGCCTCGATGCGCCGTGGCATCGAGGCAGTTGCCCGGGAGTTATGGAAGCCCAGATTTCCGTGATGCTTGCTGTCTGTCAGCTCTTCTTTGTTATTGGGTCTGGTGGCCCTAATTTTCCTCTTCATAAAACCCCAGAGATTCTCAATGGGGTTTAGGTCTGGCGAGTTGGCTGGACAGTCAAGGACTGTGATGGCATGGGGACATCAAACCAGGTTTTGGTGATGATGATCAGTGTGACACTCAGTTTACATCATTCATTCATGCCCTGCAAAATGTAGGCTGCTTTCTTCACAGTATTCAATTTTTTTGAATTCCTGTTTTCATGGGTTTTATGAGCTGGAAGACCAAATTATGTCAAAATAAACAAATAAATACTTGAAATTGTTTGAATTGTGGGCCTTGAATCTGCAATCTATGAAAGTTTGACTTTTTGAATGGCTTTATGGAAATAAATAAACTTTTCCATGATATTCAAATTTTTTGGAAAGGGTCTGTAGACAGGCAGAGATGGAAATCAAACCTGCAACCTTTCGATTTGGAGACGACCGCTCAACCAACCGAGCCATGCCGCCCCATAACCCGGGATGGATTCCAATCGGTTTCTCACATGTATTTAGACTCAATCTGAACTGAACTGGTGTTAGTTATACTCTATAGCGCCTCCCAACATTCCTCCTGGTAATACATTTCAGCAGATTTTCCACAATTGCACAGAAAATGTAAAAACAAAAGAACAAAAAAAGAAAGAAAGAGGATTTCAGAGAGCTAACTGGTCGCCTCACAGACACAGAAACTATGAGGGCGGTGGGAGCGTATCAACACAAGTGATATATTCCCAAACACCCAGTGTGAGAAAAATAACCATGGCTGCTTCAATTTCTTATAGAAGCTGGAGCTCATATCTACTGTACCACAGAAGTAAAGAAAGATCTTATCTCTTATCCACTGCCTCTGCACGTTGTGTTCTGGCACAGGTTGAAGTGGGCGACACGCTGGATATTTGCCAACTTCGTTTCTCATACATAGTGCTGTGCACTAAAGCATGGCTCATTTTCTTTAACCAGTCACATTGGACTGAAGGTGTAAACAGGCGTGTGTGTTCAGGCGTGTGTGTTCAGGAGCGAATAAAACGTGAAGACTTCATTTCTGTGTGACTTTTCAAACTATGCTAGAAACTAAAAAAGGCCTCACAACCAAACTACACATACATCGACAGAGCAGATGCCAATTAAAGACTTGAAAAACAAAACAATTACAATTGGTCGTTGATGTGAGTCAGAAGACGGCTGTGAATATACGTCACACTAACATGTTTGAGACGTATCGCTTAAGACAGTAAACACACAGTACCAGTCAAAAGTTTGTTTTTCATACTTTGCACCTGAATGACTCACAACTATGTCAGAAAGTAAGCAAACTGTCATTTCATCTGAATTGTGTAATTTGGATTCGACTACTATTCAAAAAGAAAGAATCCCTGTTTACCAACGTCGCATCTGGACAACCCAACTGATGGTCTCGGATCAACCAGTCCAGAATTGTCCTTGAAACTCTTGACGAGGCCAACCTGTTAGTTTAAACCAGTTTCGGTAATGACTTCATGAAGCTAACTGATAAAATACAAGGTGATCAAAGGGTATGTGCTTTGAAGAAGGTAAAACTGCGTCCGAACTTTAAGACGGGTTCAGATCCGAGCTTCAATCCTCAGTAATACTAACCTCTTCAGGTTGACCATGGCCCAGGGGATGCCAGTGGGTGTGTTGAATGCAGGAAGAAGCTTCTCAGCCAGCTGGACCGCCTTCATTTTAAACACCTGGAGAGAGAAAAAGAGTTCACTTTTAAAATGTAATTTCCGTTTCCTGCCGTCCATCAACCTCTGCCTAATATTCTCCTCAGAAACCCGACACAAGTACCGCCATAAAACAAGTGCTGACGACCAAAACACATGCAGGATGAAGGCAAATAGAACAGAGTGAGACGTCAGACGACAAAGGCCGGCTAAACGACGGCCACTTAGTGTCGGTGCTGAAAAAGATATACGGAGACTGGCGCTCTAATTTACGCAAAACCTCCCTTTGATTTGCACAAGAGTAATATGAAATGTTACAGGGTGCCGCCGAGACGTCAACGAGAAAAGCTCGGAGGTCATACGACATGGAGCAAGCAGAGTGGGAGAGCGGAGCGTAAACTCCGCCAGAGCTGAATTCCTATCACCGTGGCTGCTTCCTAATTCATCCGGAGTGACGCAGAGAAATGAACAAGTGTTCGTTTGGGGAGTACACAAGTTCCTGCACCCGTCAGACAGATGAAGCCTCTGAAAAAATCTGCTGCAGCCTTTGTTATTTTCTCAGAGTGCCAATCAGAGAGATAAAAGGAGACGGAGGTTTATTTTGCTGCTGAACCGAGCGGGTACGAGCATGTGCTGGAAAAGGAAAATTCAAAGGCTGGATGGTGGAAATCTGCTCAGTAGGAAATGAACCACCAGTGAGTGATCAGGGTTTTCTGAGCGTTCTTCTTATAACTCAACACGCGCCACATCATTTGGAGAGCTCAGACCGCATGACCACGATATTGTGGATTTCTTTTTCTTTAATTTATTCATAATTAACCAAAAAGGAGAATATAGAACACAACGCTAAACCAAGACAAGTCTTTTCTGTTCATGGAGGTGATATATGCTCTGTTTAAACGTCTCAAGCTTACGTCTGAAGGTCCAGAGGGGTCAAACACATTTTAGTACAGCGGCATCATACAACCTGATTTCATCCAGAGCTCGTCGGACTGCTAAAGTACTGCCATAAAAACCTTTCAGATTCAAACTGTAATGCATTTCTTTGTTGCGGTGTGGAGTATACGTCACCAAAATATCTATATTTTCACAAAACCAAACAATTGCTACAAAAATTTCTGACACTCTCAACATAAAGCCAATTTTAATGATACTTTCTGCTGCAAGATGCAGTGAAATGTTCAAAAAACTTCTAGAGCTGTTGCATTATGGGTGTTTTTATAAAGTCATCCTATCTTTCATGGCAGCATCTTCGATATCTCAGCTCGGGTGTCAATGTTGTGCCGCTACTCTTAAGGAATTTTGCCCATAATTTTAACAGTTTGCTTGGTGGCCTGATTAGAGTCATAAGCATTTCAGTTTTGTCCCACGGGCCTTATGTTTGACAGCGCGGGTCAGATGTATTAGTGAGATTAAACATGTTACCAAGAGTTCTGACATTTTAAGAGTAGAAAGCCTGAGTGCAAAGTCTAGGATTTGGTTTAAAGTGTTGATTTATAGCTTTTTTGGGCATAATGACAAATTGTAGTAGTAGAATTTATACTAATAAACTTATCAATGAAGTAGATTTATACAGCATTTCTCTAAACCCATACCGGCATATAAAAGTCAGGTAACTTAAAAAGCAACATGGAATATAAACTTATCTTGTATCTTGCAGAGGTTTTTCCCCCATCTACATCACTGTAGATCGCTGAGGCGAGAAACACTATTTTTTTTCATGACTTCAATATGTTTTGTGCTTTAAAATGTAAAAGCTTCTACATGTGAAGCACTGGCGCCTGAGCCGCGGCTCAACATGTTTAAAACTCTTAATCTCAAAACAATATTCTTTGCTTTTCTTTCACCATTAATTCAACATTCTGAAAATGTTTTTACTTTTAAATGTCATTTCTTGAAGCCATCGGCCATCGATGTTCACATTTCTTTCACATGACTTTGAAAAACTTTTCTTTCCAAGTAATAATTATTTTTGCTCGTCCTGAAGAAAGGAGAGAGAACTTCCTCTGCCTGCCAGAGAACCTCATTCATAAACTATCTGGTCTTTAGTTGGCATTTACTGCAGTCGGAGTTGTCAACACCGATCTTGTCTATTGTTTACATTTACAGAGGATGATTATAACTGGACAAAAAATAAAGCTGGCGGAAAAGCATAATAAGTTAAGTTAGTCTTTACTGCAGTCTGACTGACAAACACCCATCTTGCCTTTTGTTGACCTTTGACCCTTTTTGGGTGAAAATAATCGAACACCATCTTTTTTTTTTTATCTGCCTTTTCTCTTTTTTTCTATTGTTGGCCTGCTTGAAACTGTTGGACAACTATAGTGTTTTAAGTCAGCCTTTACCACGATCTGGTATTTATCTTGGACTTTGTTGGAGTTTCATTGGAAGACATCCATCTTGTCTTTTCTTTGCCCATTCCCTTTTTTTAAAATGTTTGTTAGTCTTTGTCTCAGCATGACCGAAATTGTTGAAAAAACTCGCATGTTTTTAGTCAGTCTGGTGTTTATCTTGTCCATTTGGCCTTTGCTGCACTGAAAATGGCAGAAAACTATCTTGACGCTTGTTAACTTTATTGCTCCAAAAGGGACACAATGAACAAAGTTAATAAAAAAGTTAGTGTCAGTACTGTCAAGCATTCTGAACAGTTCAAAGAATTACAGGAAGCCGTCTCAAAACTGATGTACGATAAAATATCCAAAAGATCTAAGAGTCATAGATCAACATTCTTTCACATTGTGGAATTTCTGAAAGAAATGCCACATTTCCCAGCTGGAATGGAATGGAAAACCTTTTGGGAGGGATTTTACTACTCGGAGCCCAACACAGAAAAGCAAAAGACTAAGCGAGTGATCAAAATGTTCCCCATTTAAGATCCATTGTTAACTCAAGAGATATTATAAAATAAATGTATGCACAGCTGCTCTATGGTCTCAGAAGTCTCGGCAGAGATTTAAAGCTTAAGAAAAGCAAACTAAGTTTCCATAAGGTAGAAAACTAGAAATGTTTAAAAAAAAAAAAAAATTTAAAATCAACTTAATGAGTCTGATGTGCACGGCAGGGCAGAGAATAAAATCCCTTTACTGGCTTTTGGCAGCTGACTAAAACACTGTGCTCACATGGATCAAAACATTAATTAACAAAATGCCAAAGGAAAAGTTCCAACTCCACTAAGTGACCACTTTGCCTCCAGAGTTGACGAAGACATTCAACTGACAACAAAGTTCTCAAACTCGCTGCGCAGGCACACAGCTAATGCTTCTCCATATTTACCCCACTAATGCAGCAGCAATTAGGTTTAACACGGCTTTATAGCACACTGCAGAGCAATTTATAGGCATGTAAGGACAATTAGCGTGTATGTGGTTTTCTTTTTCATCTTTTGGAGTTAAGCTAATTACAACAATGGGAGTGCATGATTGCTGACCTGTAGTGGGAGCAGGGCACTGCACAAAAACAACATAATCCACTCACAGTGAAAACCCTGGATAAATAAGTCAAATTTATGGAGTAATTGGGCTGTGAGGCAATAAAAATCTGTTAGTACAAATGTGATTTTACTGTGTGACAATGAGACTAAGTTGTGAATCGCAAATAACTACCAGATGGGTGTATAAACCTGTTTGTGAGACAAATCCACAGCGAACAAGAAATTGTTGAAAAAAACCTTTTTAATAATGTTTGACTCCCAGTTTTGGTTTGTGGATTTTACTGATGATCGTGGGACAAAAGAGCACATAAAGGGAGTTATATAAGTGGCAGAGAATAGTCAGTCTGAGCAGCGTCGCAGGGAAAAGCACCTCAACATGGGGCAGATGGAGGCTGATTCATCAACACAATCTGTCAGGGCTGAGCGGTTTTATAGAGAGACAAAGCAGATCTATGGAAAATTCCTGCTGTCTCACAAAGTAAGAGGGAGCAATAACACAAGCTGCTGTTTGCAGAATACTTAAACAGCTTGTGGGATCGTAGTGGACGTTTTAGAGGTCAAACTGTGGAGTTAATCATGAAACAAATACAGACAAGAGGATGGAGGGAGGAAGAGAGAAAGACGAGGCTGTCCAACAGATGCAGAGATACGGCCGCATATGAGCAGGATATGAAATGCATGAATGGGAAAGGGGGGAAATTACTTGGGGGGGGACTGGGAGGGGCTCAAAGAGGCAGGATGAAACATAACCTGGACGAGCAGACACTTAAACGACAATAATACTGAGGACAGATGCTGCTGAAACAACTTTAGAATTCTTGTCAGAGTTTTCTGTTAAACCACTTCAGAACGATGAATCCACCGGCAGTGGCGCTAGGATAACGTATAGATCCTGTAGGAGTAATTACTTCTCTTTTTTACTTTAAACATTGTAAATACAGCATGTTTTCTGCGGGAGATGACTTTATTCAATTCAGTGATTTAAACATTGTGAAGGATACGATAAGATCACAGGAGGTTTGCTCCAGTGCAGCTGGTTTACCGCTATAGTTTAATAATGTGCATTGACATATCTGGTTAGCCTAATTTCCTCCAATAGTCCAAAAACACGTGTTTGAGATTAACTAGAATCTCTCAGGCACCGTTCACATGACAACGATCATTATTGCATTTTCATTTCAGAAACATTTTGCGTTTAGACAGTAACGCTTTGAAAATGACCTCAGTACGCATAGAAATGGCAGAAATGCTGAGACGGATAGTTTTCATATAGCGGCCACTAGAGGGTGCTGCGTTTACTTAATACAAGAAAATTCACAATTGTATGTGGCAATGGTATGCTCAGGGGTCTTTAACTCCGCTCCTCGAGGGCACCTGTCCTGCATGTTTTAGCTCTCTCCCGGCTTCAGCATACCTGAATCTAATGATGATGGTTGATGTATCACCAAGGTTGTGAAAAAGCCCAATAACGAGCCCCTCATTACAATCAGGTGTGCTGCAACTGGGAGAGAGCTAAAACATGTAGGACAGGGGCCCTCGAGGACCGAGGTTTGAGACCCCTGCATCTTTCTTAGTCATTTTGGCCCACTAAGTATCGGTTGTTGGTAAGAAAACAAATAGTTCCGCATGTGATCCAGACAATTGGTGAATTAAATGAACATTTCATTGAAGAAGCACTGTTTGATCCTAAAGAGTGAACTGCATAAACAGCTCCTGGATTCCTTCACTGTTAAACTTCTGTTTACTACTAACTTATTACCATGACCATAGTACGCATGTGCAGTAGCAGCATTTCAGAAAAAGTTTTATTTCCCCTGTTTACACAGAGACTGGGCATTTCCAAAGAGTTGGACCATTTTCAAAAAGTTACGTTCTCAGTGACTCCGGAAGCCGTTGTCGTGTAACTCAACACCAAAACTTTGTTGCTTTCACTTGTAAACTGAGACTGTCCCTCTGCCCTGTGATGGACTGCCGAGGTGTCCAGGATGTACCCTACTGAGATGGGATCATCCCCGTTACCTCAAGCTGAATGAAATTATGATCGAGCACCTTATTTTGCCATCCAATACAATAATGGAACACTGTCTAATAAAAATGCTGAAACGCACCGACTTGTAAACCTGTGTCAGGTTGTGTGTGGACTGTCTGTCCAATCATCATAAAGTCCATCCATGTATCCGTGACCCGTCATCTGGCTGCACTGAGGCTCTTAACAAGGTTTCACTGGCAATTCTGCGGCTGACGCCATCAAGCAGGAGCGGGATCCAAACGACCCATCAGAGGAGACGGGGGTGGCCTTCACAGATAAAACTGTGGTTTACGATAATCATCTTCCTCCTCTGCTCGCATATGCAGGTAAGGATGAAAGAAAAGCTGCTGTCTGGGAGAAGTAGCTGCAAACAAAGGCAACGTTGTGGATTGTTTAAATTTATCCACGAAGCGAACCAGGGGTACAGAAATCATGTTTATTTAGTGCTTTTACCTTCTTCCATTGGGCATCATCAAACTAAAACAGGATATACTTTGACTTCATCAAAATAGTCCATTGTTTATTATATTTAGAAATGTACTGTATATCATTGCACCACTGTCAACAAATGCTGAAAAAACAACAGATCACAGCAAGAACCAAGAGAGGAAGTCGTAACAGTTGTCATGTAGTAAAATACGGCACTACCTCAATAACTGCAATTAATAATGTGAGTATACTGATATCAAAAAGGTTAATTGCAATTGCAACTCTCGTTCCCTCTGGTTTTGTTGCTGAATATGTGGATTTAGAAAACAGTGTGCCGATTCTATATAGTGGTAATGAATGCTAAATCATCATGTGACTTCATATTTTCACCACTCTGGTGAACATAGAGAGCAAACCATCCAAGGTGTTCATCCACCACTGAAAGCACAGTGGAGCTCAGTGTACTGCCCCAAAAACACTTCCACTGATGGACACGAAGGAGTGTGAAATGAACCTCACACCTGGGCAGTAAGAGACGACCTTTTCTACCACCCAAGACAAAGAACCAATCTGCACTAACATGGCCGCCTGCCCACTATACAGCCCTGGCCTGTCGGGCTGGGCTCCACCAACTTCTGAAGTTCTGCTGTGGTAGAAACGCTCAGTGCTGGAAGTTGTGAGCTGGTACATCCATGGAATGAGATGGGGGGAATATGGAGGTCAAGTTATTGCTTCTAACTAATTGTCGTGTTCCTCAACCTATTCGTGAACTATTGTTTCAAGACAGGGCAAAAGAAGCAGCATTCCCCGTTTACGTGAAAGAGTGTCCAAAGTCTTAAACCATGCTTATGTAGGTGAAACGTTTAATAAAAAACAAAACGACAAAAAAGACATCGACATGGATGGTGGGACTCAACGTTTAACGTTGGCACCCTGCTGTCACATGTTCACCAGGAGACACATAAACATGATCATCAGTCATCAAGTCCGACCACCTTACTCCATTCCTCAAAGCTTTGTTGGGGATCGATACCTCCACTTCAATCCCAACATGTTTGGTCATGACAACATTAAAAACAGTGTAATATTAAAAACGTCTGACACAGGTGACCCATAAAAGTGCCCGAGTAACAGACCTTTGCCAGGGAGTGATTTCCCACAGTGAGCTTGCCTCCACATATTCAACAAGTTAAGTGAGGTTTACTCAACCTTCACTCACATGACAAGCTCCTCTACTGAGAAATACTGAGTAGTGAAACAAAATGTTACTTTGTCAACAAAACAAAATGAAGTTTGTGTCCTTACTTCTTAGTCACTGCAGCAGAATAACCACAAGGCCTCAGTGTCTCTGTTCAGTTGACATCATATTTACTGTAGCAAAGAACCAGGATACTGAGAGCTCCGAGGTAAAAAATCCTTGGGGAGGACGAGCCCCGACAGTTGGTTGTCTACCGTTTCCGAGCGCGTTTTTACCATTTTCCCTGCAGGGCTGACAGCTTTAGTGTTCAGCCTTTTAAAATGCATTACAGCGCACTTCAAAATCGATCGCTGAAGGATGTTCTCGCTCAGCGAACACAAACAGAAATGCATATAGATCCGACTCAAACAATTCAGGGACAAGGCAAAATTCAATATGTCACACATTTTTGGGAGTGTACACAAACACTAACTTGACATTGAAGCTCGCCTAGTTTAAGCTTTATTTAACAATAAATTTAAACTTAACTTTTATATAAAAAGCCCCAACTGTGGGTCACGTGACGTCACCGAGCAAGATGGACGCCTCGTTGGAGTCGTCCCAATTAAGCCACAAATTTACCAAAAATTCTCTTGTTAAATCTGAGTGATAGTACTCAAGGCCTCGGTGAAGCGACAGTTTAACACTTCAACTACATTGGTAACTGGTGTATTATGGAGACGAGAGCAACAAAACACGGCACCGTTAATTCACCGGCTACCGGGGCTAATGCTAAGCTAGCGGACACCACCACCACCACCAGGGGAACCGCTAAAGGCAAGTCCAACGTCAGCAGTGTCTTGGCTGCCATGCAACAGTCCTTAGAGAAAGCTACAGAAGAGATGGGACAAGTTGGCGAAGCTTTTGGCGGCTTTGCAAACAGACATAAAAGTGCTAAAAAGTGTGAGGAACTCCACCAGGCCATTGAGATCTCAGCTTCAACGAGTGCATCGTGCCCCAATACTAGTGCCCGAGGAAGAAAGGGCACCCAGACCAATTATCGTGCACTTCTTAAGTTCCTTAGAGAGGGAACGAGTGTTGTCTGCTGCAAAGGAGAAGTACCGAAATAAAGAGGACGTAATCTGGGAAGGCTGCAGAGGACGGCGCGTGAACTTTATTCCTGAGGGCTGACGGTCTGAAGATTTGGATTTGTTTACAAAGATTGGGATGACACCGCTCAATATGAACAGGACATGACTTTTTGTTTATTCTTTGCACCTGATGCCTGAACACGTTCAAAACGCAGAGAGTATGGGATTAAATCCCATACTGGTTACACATCGGGTGGGTTAAAAAGCGGCTAGAAATTGTGAAAAAACCAGAGAGGCTCCTCTTTATGTTTGTATTTTCAGTCCAGGGGGATGCGCATGTCATCATTAATATTTAAGTTTATCAAGAACCATCAGTGTCAGAACAATGGACATGTATACGCCGCTTTTTTCTTTTTTTTCCTTCTGTTTGGATCTCGATCCCCAACTATGTAAATACTATTGCAAGATGGTGAAAATGCAGTTTCTAGTTATGTGCACATACACATAGTGTGCGTGTGGCATAGTATTAAAAGAGACGACTATCAGATAACTTTTCTTCAGGAGGGGTGGGGGGGGGGGGGGGGGGCTCCTAATGGGGACCACCTGAGTGTAATTCATGGACGTTGTTTGCGGTGGGTCTCTCAAGAATGACGGGGAACAGGTGGGTGGTATGTTGTTCTATGTTTGGGGGTTCTGTTCAGGCGTTTTATGTTCAGAGGTTTTATATAAGTCCTTTTTGCAGGTTGTTGTTAACCCGGGTTTTAACAGGCAGCGGGGTGGCACCTCTCTTTTCCCTTTCTCTTCTCTTTTTCTTTTCATTCTCCACCTTCCTCTATGCAAGTTATCATCTCAGTATGGACCTTATTCAAGTTATCAGTTAAATTATAGCTAATTGTGTGAGGATAATATCCTGGAATGTAAACGGGCTACAAAATCCAGTAAAAAGAAAGAAATGTTTATCACACCTTCAGTCTCAACAAACCCAAATAGCTTTTTTACAAGAGAACCACTTGACCGATTCAGAAGCTGTCAAATTGAAAAGAGACTGGGTCGGTCAGATATATCACAGTTCATATACAAGCAGAAAGCGCGGGGTGATTATTCTGTTTCACAAAAAGTTAAATTTTCTCTTTATAAAAGAACGAAAGGATGAACAGGGAAGAATGATATTTGTGGAAGCTAAAATTAATGGGAAAAAAGGAAGTTTATATGACATTTATGCGCCAAATATTGAAGATTCAACCTTTTTTCATGGAATAAATAATCTAATTGGGGGCATACCTGATGGGCAAACAATTCTAGCAGGGGATTTTAATCAAGTTTTGAATTGAACCCTGGATTAAAATACCTTTCCCAATAATGTACCAAAACACAGGAGGGCAATTAAACATTTGATGAAAGATCTGGGGTTGATATATGGAGACTTGTCAACCCGATACAGAGAGAATATATATTTCACAAATCTCACTCTGGGATAGATTATTTTCTGATTGGCAAGGATCTAGTGGAGAGCGTCTCAGACTGTTCAATAGGTCCCATAGCGCTGACATGCTGCAGTGCACACATAAGTTGGGGACTGTTTGGGAGGCCTCTAAGGCGTATATAAGAGGGAAAGTTATTGCTTACTTAAAGAAAGCAAATACAACTACTAAAAGATCTTGAATCCGAGCGTAAAGAACTAGTGAAATCACTGTCTGAGAAACACTGACCCTGTGGTGCACCTTGAGGGAGGTTCTCTCATTCAGAGTAGAGTGGGTGTGTTGGTGACGTGTGTGTGTGTGTGTGTGTGTGTGTGTGTGTGTGTGGGGGGGGGGGGGGGGGGGGGGGGGGGGTTGGTTGGTGATGTGGCAGTTGTTAAAGGAGGACGTGAGGTGATGTCACAAGGGGAAAATGTTTGACAGGTCTACTGTCCTGCTGTGTGAAGCAAGAAAGAAAAAACGACTCGACAACTCTGTCCGTCTCTTCTTTTACGGCTTCCACAACCTATTGAAAAAAATGAGAAAGGTGAATTGGTGACAGAAAAAGGGGATATTAACAAAGTATTTTCAGACTTTTACGAACAGCTTTATAAATCAGAGATCAAACCAGAGGTGGGTGACTATGAGACAGTTTTCTTAAATATCAATGTTGCAGAAACATCAGCAGATCAGCAAGTGTTCCTAGAAAGGCCCCGAAGTGTAGAGGAGGTTAAAAAAGCCATTTCATCAATGAGGGTTGGAAAGTCACCTGGTTGAGACAGCTTTCCCTCGGAATATTCTAAGAAGTATGTTGACAAACTGGCTCCTATTGTTAAAACAGATTCATATGATGAATAATTCTCATTGGGAAAACTACCAGAAACATTTAATGAAGAATCTAATCTCCCTAATTGCTAAAAAAGATAAAGATCCCACTGATCCAGGAAATTTTAGACATATCAGTCCGATCAATGTAGATTGTAAAATCCTGACGAAGATCCTGGCTATGAGGCGAGAGAGTGTTCTACCACTCTTAATACACTCGGATCAGGTAGGATTCAATAAAGAAAGATCATCCTCAGATAATGTTAGACACCTACTACATCTCATATAGCTTAATCAAAATGAAAGCATCCCAATAGCTGCCTTCACTTTAGATGCCCAAAAGACATTCGATAGGGTGGAGTAGAACTTTTTGCAAGGTTACGCTTGGGACATTTGGGTTTGGGGAAAGTTTTATCAAACGAGTGAATGTTATCTACTCAGAACTCAGGGCACCAGGAACAACGAATGGACTGACCTCTCCCTTCTTTGGCCCAACATGGGGGACTACACAAGGAGATATTCTTAGTCCTTTACTTTTTACGTTGTTCCTCGAACCCCTGGCCATTGCAATTAGGACAGAAAGTGGTATTAAAGGAGTGTCACAAGCGGGGGAGGAACACAAAATGTTTCTGTACGCAGATGATATTCTGCTACTTATTGAAGACCCTATAGTGTCCATCCCCAGTGTGTTATCAATAGTGTTAGGAATTAGTGAAGGTTTTTGTATTATTATTCTACTTCCGTTGAGAGGTCAATTTATTTAGTTTGTTATATATATATATATAAAGTAATATTTTTCGGCGGGAAGTAAATTTATTACTATATCCCCTTGTTGGTTTTCTTGAGAGATTATTTCAGTATTAGTTGATAGTTATTATTTTTGTAGGATTCGTTAAAGCCCGCCTCTCCGCCTATAAATAGGCGGTGTCTAAAGGGTTGAGGCGTCTCTCTCTCGATCACTCCCATTCGAACACGCAGCCAGGCGGCTGTCCTCTTCGGCTCTTCCGCCTTCGTTGTATGTGGGGGGTTAGCACAGATCCTTTTTCCCTGGTGGGACTGGTGGTCCTGTTTTCGTTTTGGTTTATCTTTCAAAAGTAGGTTGGGGTTTTCGTTTGTTAGATTGGGTGTTGGTACCGGCTCCTACGGCCCTGTACAGGGTTGGCCCGGTACCGCACCTGTTTGTTTGTTTTTGTCAGCCCACCAGGTACCTGTTCTTTTGATATTTTGTTAGTTTAGGACACAGGGTTGTTATGGGGTTTTGTCGGGTTCTAGTTTTACATAACCCGCTTGCTTTTCAGGTTCAACCCTTTTTTTTTAAATTAAAAACCAACAAACGTATTAAAAGAAAATTAAATAAAAATTGTAAAAATACAACCGTTTCCCTGTGTCCTTCAAGGTATGTTCCGTCCCTCCTCGGGGTGTAACAAATAGTTAAATCATTTTCAAATCTGTCAGGCTGTAAAATAAATTGGCAAAAAGTCTGCCAAAATAGAGTTCCTGTCTGGGTTTTATTTGGGTGCACAGACAACTCGTCCACGTGATTCCCGACATCTCGTCCACGACTAATTTTTTCAGCATTATTGATTTGAAGGATTGGATTTCAAAGTATATTTGAGACATTTGGAAGGATGATTGAGTATAGTTGACACAAAAAAACCAGCACCCCTGAGGCTATATCAACTCTCTCTGTTGGACTAACTTCCGGATGTGAGGCGGAAGTTTATAATTATGTGCCTTGTACGTGACAGCTAGTGTATTAAGGTCGATAATATCGTGAATTTTTAGTGTCTTTGATATGGGAAACAGAGGATTTGTTGGAGAATAATAATCAGCTTGATTTGTGAGTCGAATGGCCTTTTTCTGAAGTAAAAAAATAGGATTTATGTTTGCTTTATAATTATTTCCCTATATTTCCACACCATAACTCAGATATGGAAGAATGAGGGAGTTACATAATAAGTTGAGTGAATTTTGATCCAATACTGATCGGATTTTACACATTATGCCAATATTTTTGGAAGATTTTCAGATCGGGAAAATCGTAGCCGGTGGTCGCGGTTTCTTTGCGTATCATCCACAACTTTCTCAGTCGGGCCAGGTGAAAACCCGCCCCACGACGTCCCAGCACAGAAAGTGTGGTGGAACCGTGGCTTAAGCTACTTGTCAACTGCTTGAAAAGAAAACCAAAAAAAACTACTCGTTTCATCCAAAACCAAACATAAGTCCCACATAGCAAATATAAAAGTAATTTACTTCATTGGAGGAAGCACATTAAACCTTAACCTTAAGCCAAACCTTTTAATTGGGAGGTCTTCATAACAAACACTGTGACAAGAATCAAGTAGATCCTAAAACGACTTAACAAGATCAGCAACTTTCACACAGTGATAATCTGCTCTAACGTACATGGCGCTGCGTACATTTGCTCGTACACAAGCAGACTCAGACACACTTTGGTTTAAGTAGTGGGCCACCGTTGACATGTAATGGAGCCTCCTACAGGGATTAAGGGGTAGACTGTGAAATGTGCTGAATATGCCTGCGTGGTAAAACGGCCCCACGGGAGCCAGCAGGAGACGGGATTAAGTCACCCGCGTTGTGTGTGTGTGTGTGTGTGTGTGTGTGAGAGTGCGTGCGTGCGTGCGTGCGTGCGTGCGTGCGTGCGTGCGTGCGTGCGTGCGTGCGTGCGTGTACTGATGCCACTTCACCATCAGCTGATTATTTGGCATCATTGAGCTTCCCCACGTCAGGAGGAAGGAAGATGAGCGGCCACGAGGTAGAAAAACCCAAAAGCCAGTCATTAAATTTGCTCTATGATGAGCTTGTTGCTATCACACCACATCAGACTGACTTCTGTCAAATCTGACAGATGTGTCACGCCGAGTATTAACAGTGACAGCACCAAAATGCCAGAGTGATGAGGATTTATTCATCATCGTGAACGTTTTACCTCCGAATGTCTCACCTGATGTCTTTAAAGCGTCTTAACTGTCGTCAGCGTTCGTTCCCAATATATTCCTCTTTTGGAATGTTAACATCTTTTGCCTTGAGGAAGGCTGAAAATAGAACAAAGCCAGCCGTGTTTTTTTTTTGTGAAAAAATTAAAATGTGGGACAAGAGAAACTAAAAGCGAGAGCTGAAAAAGCTCCAGCTGCTGGTTGCAAACAGGTACAGTCAGGTTTCATCAGTTCCTGTGATGGCAGGTCGAGCGGGGAAAGGAAAACCCAGGCTATCAGGACATCTCGGGAATTGACAGGATTAAATCGTCCTCTCGTGTTGGGACAGATTTAGACAGATTTTGTTAGATAGCTGAATCAATGATTAAACTTCTAAAGTTTAGATGTGTTTTGTTGTAATTGTGATTTTTTAAAGACATGCTCTTAAGTGGATCGACGACGAGTTCCCACACTGACTGGAGTTCCGGTGTTTGTATTTAGAGAGCTCTTCATTGTGTCCTGATAATATCTCTAGAAAAGCTGTGACCACCTCTAAATCACTCTCCTTGTGCTTTCGGGCAGAAAATTGCAGACAAAGCAGCTTTTTGTAACACTGTCAGCTCCAGTTTCTGCGTTTTCTCCACTTGTAACAACCGAATAAAGCCACAACAGGAAGTGATTTGACTCTTGCTTCAGCTCAAGAGTACCCGCCTGATAGCAGTAATATGGGTTGAGTAATAGATATATATAAAAAAAAAAACTGTTTTGCATTGTGGTTTCACAGGAGAGGACAATTAGAGCATATCAATGCTCCGTCAGTAGTTAATAGTTAATCTCGACATGAGTTGAGATTAACTGCATTAAGTGCATCAGTCAAACTACATTTCCATCCCTCATCCCCCACTCTTCATTATTCTCTTATTCCCCTCATTAAAGATCCTTATTGGCCTCCATCCTCTCTCTTCTCCTACATTCACTGCATGGTCCATTTACCCAAATTGTTCCGCTTGTCATCTCCACTGCAAAAACCTGTCTCTCTTTTCTTTTCGCACCCGTTTCTCCCTCCTGTCTGTACCTCTCTGTCTTAATCCTCATCTTTATTAGGTTATGTCTTTGTAATTAAGTCCAAGGTTGAAATATAGCTCAACCAAGTCTTGTAATGCCATTCTTACCACGAGATCACAGGGCTATGACTGGCTGGTTTCTGTTAACTGATATCTGGTGAGATAGTTTTGCGTGCGCACGAGAACTATAGATTTTTATTTTTTTTCCAATGTCCCTTTAGGGGCTCCGTACAAACCTTCTTCTGAGATGGAGTAATTCTATGATTTTATTTTTCATATTCACATTGATATGTGTTGATCTTACACAGCAGAAAGCTGCAGGGGGACTTGATGTATCGCGGCTACATTTCCTGGTTTGTTTTTCTTCCATTTCCATCCGTTTCCAAAATCACACCGTTTCACATTAGTCGTGTTCCATCTCAGTGTCCGGTAACATACACACACACTGAGGCGGTCCATTGCAGTGATCAGGGAGACAGCCAGTGTCTCCTGGTGACTCCATCCCACATGCATCCGACCGTCCTCCTGCTGGGCAGCGCTGCCATGGCAGTCCGTCAGAGGGAACGACACACAGAGTTTGTTTGACGGGTGCAGAGTTTGACATAAAAATGAGAAGGAGTCAAATGCTCCCCAGCGAGATCAAGCAGACATCTGGAGGATGTACGGAGGCGGCTGGACCAAAGACCGCTTCGCTCTCCGTCACAGCACAGAGGAAGAGAGAGAGAGAGAGAGAGAGAGAGAGAGAGAGAGAGAGAGAGAGAGAGAGAGAGAGAGAGAGAGAGAGAGAGAGAGAGAGAGAGAGAGAGAGAGAGAGAGAGAGAGAGAGAGAGAGAGAGGAGGTGAAGTTTGATGTAGTGAAAGACATGATGAGAGGACTGGCAGGGATCTGGGGAAAAGGAGTAGGAGAGAAATACAAGATGTTTGGCGGGGGGAGGGGTTTGAACTGATGACTGTGTCAGAGAAGAAACAAAAAGGCAGTGAAACAGGTTTTCTTATCATTTATCAGAAAATGTTTATCTTGTTTTTAACCTTCTGATCTTGTCTTGCTTGTTTTGTCTGTCCACTCAGGTCCTTGTTGTTACCTTTGGTTGTACTGACTCCCTTCCTGAACCAATTTGTCCACCGAGGCTGGCTGTGCCGTGGCGTTTTTGCCGCCGCAGCTTGCAGCTTTTCTTTTGGATGCGCTCGTCTCATTATCCAACATTATTACAGGAGTCGGCCCGCTCCCCCGACCTTCTGCCTTCTCTGTGCAATCTGGTGTTCCTCACTCAAATCATCCCTGTCATTGCATTTCCACTCTCCCAGTTTACAATCTGCTTCCACTCCATTTTTCGACCTCTGTCGCATCATCTGTCACTAATTTCTTCTTCCTGTACTTGCTATTGAATCAGGGTTAACTCCGAGGTTACACAAATTTTTTTTCCGTACAAACCGAGTACAAAGTCCTGGCTGTTCATCTGTGGACTTCAGCTTTGTTGATGTTCTATTTTCAACCTTCACCCAGTTGTTGTATTCTTTACAGAAAAAACTGACCCCATCTAAAACAGTAGTGCATGGAAACAGATACACATAGAGAAAGAGGAAGGTTTTTCATAAAAAGGAGCAAGAAAGGAAGGTATAGAAATAAATCATAAAGTAAATCAAAACAAAATGATGAGAAAAAAACAATAATGTATGAAATAGGAGAAATAAACACGTTCTGCATGATGTAACCTTCCTGACGTCTTAAAGGAAATTAATATTGCACTTCAATTACATGAGGGAGTCATCAGGAAAAGATTAAACTGAACGAGTCAACCTCAAAACAACAGCATTTGATGTGGATTTGTTTCTATTAAAACCTTGCACAAACATGAACGCAATAGAAGAAAACCACAAACGATGAGCTAGAAAAAAAGAGTAGAGTGATTATTAACTATGAGAACATCAGTGATTTAAAAGAAGAATCTACAAGGAAACAAAACAGTTTCATGCTGTAATTGCCAGGCAACCAGTTGAAGTGATACAAGTGTTCAAAACTTGTCTAGGGATACAATATGAGGAGGTGTTGTAAGTATAACATGTCTCATGTCTCAACAGCCGTTTGGTTTTTGGGTTTTTGAACCAGTGAGTAAATTAAGGATCAGGACTACAAGTACCATCATCATCCTCCTCTCCAGGTGGAGGACAGCACGAGCTTTAAGGCTCATTGGATTTCTCTCAGCGAGGCAGAGGATTCAGCTCCTGCACACACGACAACATTTCCAAGTGAAAGTCAAAACTTTCTTCACGTTTTGGGGTTCTGTTTACATAGCGACAGTACCCGGAGCCACTGAAAGTGCAACTTTTTGATAATGGCTCGCAAGGTGGAGCTTTGTGAAAACACGCCGACTCCGTGTAAAGCTGAAACTACTTCTTCTGTGAAACTATTTTTATTTACCCAGTATATCTAACTTTGGGCTACAGCGGGCAGGACTCCACCCTGTACAAGCCGGGAGTCTAACAGAACTATGACACATCCGTAGCGAAAGATTTACCAATAAACAAGTGAGAAAACTGGAGTGGTGGAGAAAACCTTCTCATATACAGGAAGAACATGTAAACTCCTCTTTATATCTGTAGAAAAGCTGTGGACACAACAATCGATTACTTAGATGTGCAACAGCTACTTTTAGCAGTTTGTTGACAGTTTCTATGGTGAAGGTCTACAGTAGAGGAACAGAGACATGAGTGACGTTGAGTTTGAGAACTGCTGAATCAACTGCTGAAATTTAAAGCAAATTGTTGTGATATTACTTAATGCACTTAGTTTTCCCCCTGAATTGTTAGTTTTTCAGTTGTTTGGCAGTGAAGTTTTGTTTACTAAATCTGGTACAACAAAAGTGTAACACTGCCTACAGGAGCAATGAGAGACTTATACAACATAAACACCGACAGGCAGACTAATATACCGTTTCTCTAACGCCACTGTGACAGATATCGTAAGAAACTCCACGTAATCATCCATCGTACCATCGTTCCATGGATTGTTTGTGCCTGACCGAAACGTGGCACCAGCTCGAAGTCTTCTCTGCCCTGAATGAAGCTTGTCCCACCGGCTACAGCTACTTGGAGGCAGCTCACAGAACTGGCCGCGGTGGTGGATTGGCTGTCATCTACCGACAGGACCTACAGCTGTCTCCCATCTCGCTGCCTACAACATCCTCCTGCGAGTGTTTGGCATTTAGCTGCAAGCCTCCCCTTCCCATGACAGTTCTCCTCATTTACAGAACTCCAAAACCCAACCCAGCCTTCATCCCAGAAATATTTGATCTCCTCTCTACTCTCTGTACCACCTCTGCCAAAGCCATAATCTTTGGTGATTTAAACATCCATGTCGACACCCCCCTCATGCCATTTTGCTGCTGACTATCTCCAGCTGCTAGACTCCCTTAACCTGCAACAACACGTTGATGTTCCCACACATTCCAGGGGACACACACTTGACCTAGTCATCTCCAACTCCGCCCATATCAGAAACCTACAGGTCTACGACCTTGGTGTTTCCGACCACAAGATCATGTCAATGGAGCTGCCCTTTGCCCTCCCCGCATGCCAATCCTAAGCGGCAGATTCATTTCAGAAATATGAAAAACCTCAACATGGATGCCTTGACACTTGATCTTCAGCATCTCTCCTCCAGCTCTGCTGACTCCCTCTCTGTTACTGACTCTGTGGATTTCTACAAGTCCCTGAGCAGTCTGCTGGACTCCCACGCCCCCCTAACATCTAGGCTTGTTTCATTCTCAAGCTCAGCACCCTGGTACACCTACGAGCTGCGAAAGATGAAGATGGCCGGGCGAGTCGCGGAGCGGCGGTTCAAGGCCTCTGGACTGACTGTTCACAAGCAGGCATACAAAGAACACAAGAAGGAGTATGCAAAAGCTCTGAGGAACATACGATCCGGGTACTACTCTGCCATCATCAACAACAGCCCTGGAAACTCCAAACAACTCTTTTCCACCATAAATCGGCTCTTCAAACCCCCCTCAGCCCCCCACTCTGAGGCCTCCGTGGAGAGGTGCAATATGCACAGGACCTTTTCAGGGAAAAAGTTGCGAACATTCGCTCACATCTCGCCTCCACCGCCATCCGGCCCCTCCAAACTGCTGACCCACTGTCTGAGCCTGTCCAGCCCCTCTGCTCCTTCACTACAGTCACACAGGAAGAGGTGGAAGGCTTTATCAGGAAATGAAGCCATCCTGCTGAGCCCTGGACCCTTTTCCGTCATTCGTGCTGAAGGCCAACATCTCTGCCATCTCTCCACTAATCACCGGGATCATTAACCACTCATTAACCAATCCTCTTCCACCACCTGAAATACACCATCGGACTCTCAGAGTCAGTACTCAACTGGTTTATCTCATTTCTGACTAATAGAACTGAGTATGTTGCCCTGGGCGGAGCAAAATCTCACACCCACGACGTCACCTGCGGTGTTCCTCAGGGCTCAGTGCTGGGCCCCGCCCTCTTTTCCATCTACCTACTCCCCCTGGGAAATGTCATCGCTAGATATGGAATACCATTTCATTGCTACGCCGATGATACTCAGCTCTACCTCTGAACACTCCCTACATCCTCCGCTCCCCGGCCAACATCCACCCTGAACAGCTGCCTAGAGGAGATCGAGGCATGGATGAAGCTCAACTTCTTGCAGTTGAACGCCTCAAAATCTGAAGCCATCCTTATTGGCCCACCACATCAGATCCGCTCCTCCAACATCACCAGCATCGCCTTCTCTGGCCAAAACATCACCCTCTCCACTTGCACCACCAACCTGGGATTTAAAATAGACTCACAGTTCACCTTTGACACCCACATCAAACACATCTGCAAGACCTCTTTCTACCACCTCATGAACATCGCCCAACTCCGCCCAACACTCACTCTGGCTGATGCAGAGAAGCTCGTCCACGCCAATGCTTCTAAACAAAAACCTATCTTTTTATAAAAGCCTTTTTTTTTATGTTTTATGTCTCCCTTTTAAACTTTAAAAGACTTTTCTCGCCCTGACCTACCTTTTCTTTTATTTTTTTATTTTCTATTTTTCTATAGCACTTTGAGATTGTTTAAATGTAAAGTGCATTACAAATACAATGTTTTATTTTTATTATTATTCTGCTTCACCCTACACAGCCTGCCAAGCTGCATCGGCACATTTGCTGGAATATGTTGAAAAGTTGTGTTTCAGGCTGGAAGTGTGACGCCAACAAAATGTCTGTATACGGCGACAACAGCTGCTGCGTTTCTGTTGGGTTTAAAGAAGGATGGCAAAAAAACACCAGCGAGCTAATGAGGCACAGCTATTGGCAGAACAAACTTGACAAAAACGTTTCACACCAAAATAGCTTTGGGCTAGAAAAACAAAAAAAGAAAGAAAGAGTAACGAGAACAAAAACTAGGTTTTTGATTGAAAGTGTTGAGGTATATCTTTTAGTGTTCTTCCTTGTCGCACTTCTCTACTTGCCTGAAAGTAGGTGATGGCTTTGTACATTCATCAGTCACAGTACACAGCAGAGGAGTTTAAGCAATCCTCAGTCTGTCCCCTTCATTCGGCTGCTTTGAAAGGTAGTTGTGGGCTAAAAATACCCCCAAACTGGGAATATGAAAACACAAAAATCTTTATCATCCTTTATTATTTTATCTACTTTTTTGGCTCTAAATAATCAAAAATTTACTTTGCCAATAAAAATTGGTGAGTCTTAATATACTTTAATCATCTCAACATTTATCATTTGGCTACATCTTGATGTTTAGTAGAGGTCTTATTTTACTCATTTTGAAACTGGCTACTCGATGGCTGAAGTTATGGTGAAAACATTATCACTTTACTTGGTTAAGTTTAAGGAGGTGAAATGCTCACAGATGTTCCACAGAACTCAGAAGCAGACAACCATTTGCTAACCAAGTTAACTGTTTAAACACCAATGTTTCAAGTGGAAAAATCGATTTGCGGTCTTGTTTCAGTAAAAGTTTTCTGTTTACACGGAAATGACAGAAATGATGAAAACAATGCAGCCAACATGCCAGGCCAGGAGTTGGTGCTGTTGGTTGGTTTTGTAATGAAACCACACACAAATGCGCACAGGGAACACAGACATTGGTTTGGACAGAACACCAAGTTGGGTTGATATTTCGGGTGAACCCCAAGAGAATAAAGACAGAGAGTCATGACACTCTGGAAGCTTCCATTGTTGTTACTGTCAAAAAAATTGGATTTGTTTTCCTCCGTTTACATAGAAAGAGAGCATTTTCAAAAATTCACCAGGGGAAACGGTTACAAAAAGTTGTACTTTCAGTGACTCTGAGCACCGTTCTTGTGTCCAAACTCCCAGAATGCAACAAAAGCTTTCCCTACTTACTTGGAAACGTCGTGTAAACAAAGCCTGAGATTACTACTACTACTTGATTACTACTGTGTGCATTAGCTCATTAATGTGGGTGAGAGAGTGAAGGAGTAATTCCTGCAGTATATAGAGTAACCAGAGATTACCAATGACTGAAGTGTGCTGTAAGAGGAGTAAACAAGCAAGGAATGTACAGGTTGCTGTTTGACTGAAAATTATCGATGGTAGTAGGTCAGTTTGAAAATGGTACCTTTCTTTCATTTGATCGACTATTAAGTAGCAAGTTAAACAATTAATAAGTAACATTCCCAGAGAAACTAAAGACAAGAAAAGCCGATAAAAGCAGTGAATGCAGTACTGAAACAGCAGAAGATGACACAAAAGAAGTAGCTACAATAACTCCTGAGTTGAAAAAGAGAAATAAAGCAGAAATATGTTTAAAAGTAGAGAATCCGAAAAGTACAAAATAAGGAGAATACATACTGAGAGAGAAAGAAACCACAAAAGCTTAAATGCAAAAGAAAGCTCGCAGAGAATAAAGAAAGCCAAATGAAAGTGTAGAAACTTTACTGAATTTACTTGTGAAGCACAAGAAATAATCACAACGGCGACTAAAGCAGAGAAAAAGATAAGGCAGTGGAGCTCAGACAGGTGATGAGAAGGACAAAACAAAAAGTGAGAATAGAGAAAAAAAGAAGATGGACAGAGGTAGAAACAACAGCATAGTCTAAAGGAATAAAAGCCGAGGACAGACTGAGAAGTAAATACAATCCATCACTGCTTTCTCAGACCAAAATGACCTCCTGCTGAATGCTGATCCACACACTCCACTTTCCTCGGTGGTGACAACGATCCTGTGTGTGTGTGTGTGTGTGTGTGTGTGTGTGTGTGTGTGTGTGTGTGTGTGTGTGTGTGTGTGTGTGTGTGTGTGTGTGTGTGTGTGTGTGTGTGTGTGTGTGTGTGTGTGAGAGAGAGAGATCTCGGTGTGCTTCAGCTGAATATTGAAACCATCGCTCAGAGGTCATACAGGTACGTCTCAAAAAATTTGAATATCATGAAAATGTTTTAATATTTTTTGTCACTCATTTCAGAAAGTCAAACCCATATATGATATAGGCTCATGACACAGAGTGAAATATTTCAAGCCTTTATTTCTTGAAATGTTGATGACTATAGCTTGCAGATAGTTAAAAGCGAGTCTCATGCTCTACCTACTGAGCTACAGGGGGCACCCAAAATTCATTGTGTCAGAAAATTTGAATATTGTGGAAAAGTTTAGTTTTGGAACATCATGCTGTCACACCCTAATCAACTAATGAACTCACCAGCAAAGTTTTCCTGAGCCTTTAAATGGTCTCTCTGTCTGGGTCAGTATGGGGAAGACTGCTGACTTGACAGATGTCCAGAAGACAGTCATTGACACCATCCACAAGGACAGTAAGCCACAGAAGGTCCTTGCTAAAGAAGCTGGTTGGTTCAGAGAAAGCTGGCATGTTCATAGAGAGTTGAGTGGAAGGAAAAAGTGTGGTAGGAAAAGGTGCACCTGCAAAAGGGATGACTGCAGCCTTGAGAGGACTGTCAAGCAAAATGCATTCAAGACTTTGGGGGAGCTTTTGTTTATTTTCAAATCGTTTTGGTTTTTGTGAGGAGAACTTTTTGTCGCCATGTGGGCGGGGTCTAAGCAAATGGAAATCACTTATATAGTGTTTTCCCACTGATTTATCAGCCCCTGAAGTGCTTTACGGTGTTCCTGTTCACATCCACCCACTCATAGAAGCAGTTTGGGTTTCAGGCCCAGTTAACCCGACAAGGTTTACACCAAATCGGCACAAAAAGCTGAAAACGATGTAGCTACCATGTCAGGCCACGAGTGGCTGTTGGTTGTTTTTGTAATGAAACCACACTCACATGTGCACAGAGATCAATAACGTACACAAACATTCGTACAGACAGACGACCAAGTTGGACTCTCAACTATAAAATTACCCAGAAAAATATCGCCATGCTGTCAAGCCACTCTGGAGGGAGCTCTGTTCTTATTGTCCATCTACTTGCGTATGAGCAGAAGAACTATTTACTACAGCTGTGGTGTGCATGCGCAGTGGCAGTGTTTCCCCACGTTTATACAGAGATGGAACATTTCTAAAAAGTCCCCAAGACGCAATGAAAGTTTAGCGTTTTCAGGTAAACGTCATGTAAACGGGGCCTCGGTGTCTCACTCAAGGACATTTTGACATATGAACAGACGGGAGGGTTGAAGCTGCAACATTCCAATTGAGAGACACTTTTCTCTCGCCACCATCAAGCTGATGTATCGTGTGGTATAAGCATGAGGTGTGCCAAATCCTTGGTTATAGGCAGCGAGCCGTCCAGCTGTTATTTGAACGGTCAACTTTTGGAAAAGACGGCTGAAAAAATAGCCGACGTGTTGCTCAAAGCATCTAAAATATGTGTAGAATGGCCATCACTGCTTGTCACTGTCTAATTTTGTCTAAATAAATTCATTTTTTTTCGCTGAAATATAGCGGACTATCGGCTTGAGTAAACACCTCGCACCTGACTTTAGGGTTTGTATTAAACCCAGTAACGAGCAACGTGATCGCTCAATTCATACCATGTGGTATATATGTTTTGAAGACTGGCCTCTGATTGGTTCATAATTCTCCGACTCATCCTGACACGTTCAAATGCTGAAACAGAAAGGGAGGAATTTCCATTCCAAGATGCTGAGTAATCAAATCTGCAGAATCCACACAGGTGGGACTAATTCTATAGACCTATGATCGATCTCACTTTTTATTTCCAAAATGTTTATACGTTTGGATATCTGTACATCATTCATGCTTTTCATTGAAGAATAAAATAGTATTTGCTGTGAAAATGCCAATTTTGATATAAGTATTGACAATCATGCTTACCAATTTAATTATGTGTGACTGTGAAATTCTAAGATCTTGGGGCGGAGCTATGGGAGGCCTGCGGAGTACAAATGAGCATCTAATATTCAATTATAAACTAATAAGAGGATAATAAAAACTATTTCACAGTTTAAAGTCTGCAGCTGCTCAGTTTAGGGGTGCAGATAGAAGCAATGTGTCGACTACAAGGAGCATAAACAAGAACATGTAGTGAAGTTTGGAGTGAGGGGAGTCAGGTACAGGTACAGGTGGAAACCATCACCAATGAAAAGAAGCTATGACCTTAAAAGAAAAAAAGACATTTAAACAAAGCAAGAAAGGACATAGGATGCATCAGCAAAAATGTCTAGAAAAAAATATGAAATATATAAAATTGTTAAGAAGCACAATCTACCTGTCATGACCGAGTATTTATAGTCCAGAATGCATGAGAATGCACCATTTCTGCTTTTTTTTTGTTTTGTTTTTCTCTCTCTCTGTTCTGGCGACTCTCCATTTGGTTTAGTTGGACAGCTGATTTGGGAGGACAAGGCGGAGCCGTGTGAGCGAGTGGGCGGGAGACAGCGAGGAGCAGCCCGTCTCGTTATTCAAGCTAATTTAGCCACATTTCTGTTAACTGGCTTCAAAACTCTGGCTGACCTCCTTTTCATCACTGAGTTAAGTTAGCCAGACATCTTTAATGTCAGGGCTGCCATTAGTGGGACGAGGCCAAAGAAGCTTTTTACTGTTTTCTCATTCGGTTTCACTGAATTCGGAAATAAGAGCTTTAATCTGAGAACTTAAAGCTCAGATTCTGGAACATCCACTTGATTTTTCTTTGTGACACTTTGGATTTTGTCCCTGACTGGAGTTAATTGCACATAATTCTGCATGCTTTGATCGAGCACTGCAGAAGATCACAATCTTTATTTCACAGACGCCCTCTCAGCGTGCCACTATAAGAAAAGCACCACCACCGCTATGCAAATGGCATATAATGATCAAAATGATCAATACTCAAGTAGATAGAAGACGGGGGGGGGGGGGGGGGGGGGGGTCAGAAAGGCAATGCAGAGAGAAAAGAGCACAGGCTGCGTCAGAGCCGCGTGATGAAGTGACCTCAGGCAGTTCTTCAAGTTTTCAATCTTTACACTCAAAAAACAAACAAGATTCTTAAAAGATTCAATCAATAAACCTGAATACTCAAAGAGCATAGTACCAGCACTAATGTGATACAAACTAAACCATCTTAGGTTGGAAAAAGTAGCTCAAACTCCACTAGAGTAGCTCTATTATAAACCAATCAGCCATTACATTATGACCATAAGCAGTGACTGGACCACTGATTATATCATCACGGTTGCTGTAAGGGGAGAGACGTATGAGACTGCAAGTGAACATTTTCTCATCTAAGTTGATTTATTTAAATTTATACCTAAAGATTTGAGTGAGATTGACCAGTATGGGTCAGAGCATCTCTGAAGCCCCATTTATACAACGTTTCAGAGAGAAAATACATTGTTTCAGTGATTTCATTTCAGAAAGGTTTCAGGTTTACACAGCATTTTCAAAACCATGTCCCTTTACACAGAAACTCTGAAAATGTTGTAGTTTGCGCGCCGGGCCGAGAGTTGGAACTGTTGGGTTGTTCTTGTCATGAAACCACACACACATGCCTGCAGAGAACAATCTGCTATAATGTGAACAATAGTGAGCAAACGAACATTTGGAGAGACAGAAGATGGAATTGGATTGTTATTCTTGGTGACTGTCAAAATAAAATTACCACGTTCGAGGAGAATATGGACTGGGAGTCATGACACGACGGAAGAAACATTGTTCTTATTGTCCATTCTACTGAGCATGTGCAGAAGAACTATTTACTACGGCCGTGGTGTGCATGAGCACATGAGAGCACAGCGGCTGCGGAGGTTTTGCTGATATTTGATGTATTTGCTCCCATTATAGAGGCGGCGGTGCTTGGCTGGGCATGGAAGCTGCAATGGAAGCAATGGGCAGAGAGAAGAAGTGAAATAGGACAGAGAAGGGGAGATGGATGGTTCGATATAGCTTTCAACATCTCCTTAGTCGTAACAGGAAATCTGGCTGCTGGCCATAATGGGAGCAGCGGAGAGGTGAGATATGAGGGGGACTGGCAGAGGGAAGAAAGGCCTTCTTCCTGCTCCACTGTCTTCTCCATCCTTTTATCGTTTCGCCCTCTGCAGCCCTCATTCCCACTCTTCTTACCAACAGAGAAAAAACTGGTGAGGACTTACTTCTTGTCCGGAGAGGTAGTAGGCAGCCAGCAGTCCACCGATGAATCGGATGTTGACCTCAAACACTGAAACCTCAGCATTCTGGGAAAACAAAGAGATCAAACAGAAGAACATCAACTCTCTGTAGCCTCTGTTGATTTCGGTTCAACCTTCAATTAATTCAGATTTCTTAGTAAATGTATTATTTTTTCTGGAGCCTTCATAACAGACTGAGTGTGTTTCTATTCCTGTCTGTATGTTGTTCATGAGAGCTCTGAAAGATGCGAACAGAAACATGTAGCTGCATAAACATCTTCAAAGAAGTGTCCTGAACAGTCAGTGTCATTGGATTTGAAACATATACTGTTCTTGCAAATGCTTTTTCACTTCTGAATATGAGGGAGCAGTTTTCCTTAAATTTACAGTGACTCTGGCGGCACACCACAGAACTTCAATTCAACTGTTGTGTTCTTGGAGATTTCAAACTCTGCTTTGCTAATTCAGAAAACCATTTCTCAATCCCTGTGCATCAGAGCATCCCTCTCTGCATTCCCCATCTGCTGCTTTCTGGGCTGGGGCGTGTTTCTCTGGGGCCTCCTCGGATCGGGTGGGCTGCCGGCCACGAGGGTGGCGGTGCCGCGACAGGCCCCCCCACAACAGTTCCGGCCACACCCAGTGGACAAACCCACCACAGACACACACACACACACACACACACACACACACACACACACACACACACACACACACACACACACACACACACACACACACACACACACACACACACACACACACACACACACACACACACACACACACACACACACACACACACACACACACACACACACACACACACACACACACACACACACACACACACCGCTCAGGCTGGTTTAATCTAATAACAGTTGGAAAGTATTTGGATCAGTGTGATAACTGTAAATAATTATATGTAACGCAATCAAGGGTATTGTATGCCCCCCCCCCACCCCCACCCCTTGAAATCACCTCATAAATCAACACATCCAAGTAGCAAACGTCATCTAACACGGAGATCTAATCTACTAAACAGCAACACTATGTATAAAGAAAGTATATGTGTGTGATGTGTGTGGTCTGGAGTGATGAGAGAGAAATGGGTGTAATGACCTAGAATGTCCACCAGGTGGAGGCAGACCTTGGAGGGTGAGTGTGAGTGGGTGTAATGGCCTCTAACGTCCACCGGGTGATGGATGAGTTTAGAGCCTCAACCAAGATGGCGGCTCTGGTGGGGTTTTCACAGAGCCAAAATGGCGGCCCGGTTTCACCGACGCGAAGCAGAGTTGCCTTGGCGGTAGGAAGACGCTTTCCGAGGTCACGTGACAACCCGACGGCTTTGCAGGCCGGTCTGAATGCTTCAGATTTGACTTGATGTTGGAACTCTGGTAACCGTACGGGGGGACGTTGCGGCACCAGTTAGCAGTTTGGTTGCTAATTTGTGACTATGTGTATGAGCTTATCTGGATCAGATAACGACACGAGCGGTGGCGGACGCGGGGTTAGTGAAGGAGGGAGAGAGAGAGAGGGGGAGAGGAGAGAAGGACAGTTCTGGCGAGATTTTGCTAAAAAGAGAGCCCAGTAGTTATCCACAGAAGCTGGGTCAGCTGCTCAGGCCTTCTCAGTCTCTAGGAGCTGGGGGAGAACTTCTGGATGCATGTACAGTCATTTGTGTAGACGGCTATCACGCACAAACTGCTAGAAAACGGAGGGGATCAGCGTCCCAGAGTCTCACAAGCACAAAATAAAACACACAATATCAACAGCACATTATTCTACCTTTCCTGCCCACGACAAAGCCTCTTACTTGGTCGAACGGGGGGGGGGGGGGGGGGGTGAAACGTGTCTCCGTGGCCGGGGGAAATCCTTTGATTTGCGGCCGCGGCCAGGTATTTGGCGTCCCGGTGAAAGGAGGACCTGAGTTGCGTTTTGCGGCGTGGAACACAGGAGAGTCCGCCAAACGTGCGGTGAGTGACCTGGCGGTTCTTGCGTGGGTGCAGAAGCAAGCTTCAGGTTGGCAGGCACGGGGCGCTGTGCGGCTGCAGGGGAGACAAGTGGGCGCGCAGCGGTGCGGCTCCGTTGAAGAAAATGAAGGAAAAGACAGTAATCCCACGGCTTTTCCAACTCATCCAGCAAGTTAAAAAGTTCCGGTCCCGGTCAGCATGAGTTCACATGCGGCTCCTTGTGTTCCCGTACAAAGTCCTGCATGTGGATCGACGCAAATCCGTCTTGGAGATGGGTGTGTTTTTGCGGGTCGGACTTTTATATCTGCGCGTCATGTTGAGGCACCCTGTGGTGCCAGGCTGCGTCTTAACCAATCTCCTTTGGCTGCTCTCAGGTTTCTAGACCATGGGTGTGGCGGAGATGGTGGATCCCCCTGGCGGTGAGACGCAGCTTCCAAGGAGGGGTTGCCGGGGACCCCCGAGTGGTGACCACGTTTCTTGGTTCTCAAAGAAATGTGGTCCCCCCCTCTTGTCTGGAGGAGGTGAGCCATGGAGTCTAGGGCTGAACGATTAATTGCATTTGCGATAATATTGCGATATGATAAAACAAGATTTTTTTAATCGCTGCGATTTGACTGCTCACGTGATCTGGTCACGTGACGACTTGCACATCCTGCGCGTCTCATCTGCCCACCTTGCCCGAACAGGCTTGTGGTTTTTAGGGATGGAGCCGATCCGATCCGGGATCGGGTTCCGATATCAACGTAATTGACGGATCGGAAATTTCCGATCCAACCTGCGGAGATTTCTGATCCATGAAGCCTCGTCTGCTTCACTGTTGCTGAAATGACTCCACAGTGTTTCCCTGCTGCTGCTCTGCTCGCTGGCTGCAAACTGTGGACTGGATTTCCTGAAGGGAGGCGGGTCTCAATGAGACGTGGAGTAATGAGTCAGGAAATCCATTCCACAGTTTGCAGCCAGCGAGCAGGCTAGGGAAGTAGCACTGTAGCACTCCAACTTTTCACGACAACATGTTGCCGTTTGGAAAACAATGACCAGCAGCTCCTCCGCTGTAGCAGTCGATTCACACCTCCGTGAAGCTGCGTCCTACTCCGCGCTAAACTCCATGAAAATAGTCCCAATCATTTGTGTTGTTCGAGCTGGAAACACTGCTGTTTGTGCTGCGTTGCTAAATAATTTCCCCAGGAATTAATAAAGTTATTCTGAGGTTTGAAAGATAGAACTAGTTTATTATGAGATGATGACGTCATGCAGACCCCCACATTGTCCAAATGGAACAAAAATAGTTTGTACTGCTTCTTTTTCTGACCTGATACTAACCTCAAGTGGTCTTTTGAGAGAAAACATGCATACATTTGTACAATTCATACTTTATTGTAGAGAAGAGTTTACTATAGCCTCATTTAAAGTGAACAATAATGATAATAAGAATATTAAAGCAAACAGAGCTCTGCTATCAGAATTATATCGGCAGATATACAAATTTAAGTATTGGGATCGGATCGGAAATGAAAAAATGTGGATCAGTGCTTCCCTACTGCAATGCAGACGAGCAAACCGCTCAAAATCCTTAATGTCCAGCCCTGCATTAGTATAGTGATCAAGCCTGGGTTTAGGGCTGATAAGCACAATGGACAAGCGGTTGGCTTGTTGTGGTGAACGCTTACAAGACTGCAAGTCACAGTATTTAGTAAGTTTACAACTATAATTGAAGAAGAAGATAAATAAACTGTCTTTCATATTAATACATGCTTCACTTGACTTTATCTTGACATGAGACTCGCCTATAAGAAAGAACAATTTATGTATAATAAATATGATATTGTTTATTATAATACAGATTGATTTATTGCTTGTGTTTGTTGAAAAATACATGAGAAGAGGACCTTGAAAAAATAATCGCATATTAAATCGCAATCGCAATATTGAGGAAAAAAAATCGCAATTCGATTATTTTCCAAAATCGTTCAGCCCTATTGGAGTCCAGGCCCAACATAAAGATGTGTAAACAGTTTTTTTGTTTGATTTTTTAATTGCTCCAGGCAAATTTTATTGAGGGACAAAAGTCAGAAGTGGTTCTTGCAGACCTGTGACCTTGGAGGTCCCTTCCAACCAACAGAATGACTCTCCATTACATATTATCCAGTAAACATCACAAACAACAGAGTAACTGAAATTGTCAAAAACAGCAACAATAGCAACAAAACCTACTTGTCATTTGGGGGATCACACTGTTTTTGCAACGTGTCCGGGCGATGGAGTTGGAACTTCAGATTTGTGTAGTTATACAAAGTATCAGTTGGGTTGAAGTAAAAGCTCATAAGAATTTAAAATCAAACTTCCACAAGCCAGATCTGTGTGGATGAATGTGAATTAATTAGGGCTGAAAGCTGTAAACTGCATTCCATCTCAAACTGGAGGAGAGGTAACATCCTCTTCTCCATTCCCCTCATCCTCATTTGGAGCTTTTCCACATTTCCCATCAGTCACTGCGTTCTCAGGGTGAGTGTGTGCAAAGCTGTAAACTATCAAAGCTATCAAGTTCTTCATGTGAAACGAGTACATTTCTCCATGATTGAGTACATTTTTCATGACATGGCAAACCTGACACAGCACAATGGCTCACACGGGGCACCTTGTACATGCAAATGCTGAGAGTTTTATGCAAATCACAATGTGACCTTGCATTGATTATTTCCCTATTAGGAATGAAAACATGGTCAAGAGCACGGCGCTGGTAGCACATCACTTCAGACTGAATGGCTGAAGAACATAAATTAGCATTAACCAATTAAAACCAAGGTCATCAACATGACTCGTGTTTCAAACTGGATGACAGCTAGCATGACGCTTTGCACTCTGATATAACCGTAACTGAATATTAGAGAATTTACTTGGAAAACAAACAAACAACATTTTCACATACATTGGTACTTTTCTACAGAAATCAAATCATTATTTCCAGGATGGATGGATGGGTGGATATATATTATTTTTAATTGCCTGGATTGCCAGCAGACTTTTAATAGGTCACTTATAGATTAAAAAAACAATGCTCCCACATTACCTCAGAAAAAACTTCCATCACTATAATATTTAAGTGACAGTGCAAGCTATGTTGCCTAAAGACAAAGGGAAGCACCATTTCTAAAGTAAAAAGAGAAAAATATATACAGTAGAAAATGGAAATAACTCCACTCTGAGAAACTTGGGTAGAATTTCTGAGGGGCAGTTAAATCATAACATCAAGGATGATGATCCCGAACAGGAAGTTCGCTCAAGAAAGGAAGAAAGAAATCTGGTCATTTTCAAGCGTATTATCTCATGTCAATCATTTGCATTTGATTTAATTTGTCTTATTAAACATTCCAGCATGGCAAAAGGCCAAAAAGACAATTTGACAGTGTTGTTACGTTAATGTCATCTTTGAGAAAACCAGTTGAGCTCAAGTTAAAGCCAGAAAATGAACAGCATCTTAAAAAGTTAATCCTGAGAACTGCAATTGCCATTAGTGCTCAGTATTGGCAAGCACTAGAATGTAAGTACTTGTACTCTGCAAACGAGTCTTGGTGGTGCATCACGTTGATGTGAGACGACATTTTTCATCTCATTGCAAACCCAAAATGCATTTGTTGAGAGTTTCATAGAAAAAAAGAAAAACAGAGCCAGAGAGTTTCATGCAAAATTGCATTGTGACCTTGCCTTGATAGATTCTGTACGCGAAGTAAAAACACGCTAAAGAGGATTCTGAGTGCAGAACGAATGTCCGTGTTTTAACAGAGAGAACTGGGACCTTGTGTGCCCTTCACATGTGGTGAAAAATGTTCTGAATTGGAGCTCATGAACTGATGAGCCCTCTCTTCTGTCACCCGCTGAGGCAACTGCAGCCTTAAGTCAAAGAACTCCATTTCCAACGCCTATGCACTGTGGTGACGCCAGTTTACAGGTCAACACAGGAGATCATATCAGCGCTCATAAAACCGTGATGTCCAGTTAACGTCACCTTCCTCCTGTTAATTCATTTACAGGCCACTCTGCTACTTGTCTTTTTTTCTCTATGCAAAGAGCTGCTGTGGTTTTGCATTACAGCTACTATGGAAACAGTCTGTTCACATGTGTTCAGTTTATTTAATCTACAGAGGAATGTAGTCATTTGCTTGTTTGTTGGGGTTCATTTCTGTCAATCTGTGCTCCTTCCATCTGTTAATATGTGAAACAGGTTGGAAATTGTCTGCTTGATTATAGCATGCTGGCAAAGACAACAAGACGTGTAGCGGCACCTTCAGTCAACCTTGACATGAAACGGTTTTGCATGGGGTATGAGGGTGTGTTAATGCACCAGTGTCGCCCGTAGCCGAGTCCTGCCTCACATGTTATTTAAACACTCGTGCTGCGATGCTGTAAGAGGATTGAGGTCAAGGAAACACTCATCTTGACGCACTCATCACATCTGGCTTTTCTTCTCAAGGAGATCCCACTTCATCGAGAACAACAAGAGTACATCTTTACTGCACTGGCTTTCCCCATCTGTGAGGATTCCCTTTAATCAGCTGCATGTGCTTTGTGCTTAAGTATTCGCTGTGAGATACTTTTTCTTCCTTTTCCCCTTGTCCTGTTCGGCAGCTTGGGCAAACAATATGGTGTGATTAAGAGCCTTCCGGTGTCAGAACAGGGGGGGAACGCTCACAGAGAGACAGAAGAGAGAATATTAAGGGGGAGAGAGAGGGGAGGTGGGGGGTACATACAATACCCTTGTTCGTGCTACATATATTATTTGCAGTTATCACACTGATCCAAGTACTTTCCAACTGTTCTTCGATTAAACCATCCTGAGCAGCTCTATCTAGACAGTAACATGATTTTCTAGATTAACCATCCTGAGCAGCTCTATCTAGACAGTCACATGATTTTCTTGATTAAACCAGCCTGAGCAGCTCTATCTAGACAGGAACGTGAAGCAGGAACATGAATTAACAAAGAGGCAACAACAAAAGAGGAACATGATTTTGAAAGTTTGAGCAAATGATGACAGAGAACAAGCAACTTCAGCAACACATTGTGTGTGTGTGTGTGTGTGTGTGTGTGTGTGTGTGTGTGTGTGTGTGTGTGTGTGTGTGTGTGTGTGTGTGTGTGTGTGTGTGTGTGTGTGTGTGTGTGTGTGTGTCCGGAACTCACGTTGTGAGATACTCTAAATTTGGGATGTCCCGATTACATTTTTTAGCCCCCAACACCGATCCGATTTTTCAGAATTGAGTATCGGCCGATACCAATACTTTCCCGATCCGATACTCACATTGTTACTGCAAATATTCTCAATAGTCTATTTTTGGAGCAACTAGGATGTCTGAAGCTAAAAGCACTATTGGCAGAAGCTTTGTTTAGCTAGAAATTATTGTAAAACTCACTTATTGAATCAAAATTCTTCTCATTCTCTTTAGTTGTTGTAAACTGAGGGTACATCCGCACGACGAAAAAACAATCTTTGTTCTCCCTGGCCTGTTTCCAAAAAACCGTCCACACCTCACTATGAACACGGCTCAACACGAGGCCTCAGGGCATGTAGTACACATGCCAGGCCTTTAGGGGCGCTTTGACTCACCAAACACAATAAAAAAGCAGAAGAAGACAGACCACATAGAAATTTAGAAGTAGACTTCTGCACATAAACACATAAATCACTATATATAACTCTAGTTTTATAGGTCTATGGCCCCGCTCCGCCTGCTTCTAGCTTCTGCAGCTCGACCGGAGCTTCTAGTCCCTGATTGTTGTGGTTATTAGGTGACGTTGTGGACTGCGGTTTTTTTTGGTTTTGTTTTGTTTTTAGATCGGCGGGGTGATCGGCTGAATTTGCCGATCCCCGATCACTCACAAATAACCAATATCGGCCCTACTATCCCTACTCTAAATACAATAGGATGCCAATAGATTCGGATACAGATTCTATGAACACAGTGGAGATGTTAACAGTTCCAAAAATGTAAATTCTAATCAATTTTAGAAGCTGTGTTATATAAATAGAACAGCTTTGTTAGACCAATGAAACTGTAAGGGTTAAATGCAAAGCAGCAATAGATGCTTACCAACTTAACTCCAGTTTGTGTTAACATACAAAAGAAATGTAGGAACAGAGAGGTGGAGCTGAGAACGATGTGCTGAAATTGATGGGAGGGCAGGAAGCTTTCATAAAACTGAAGGCCAGCTTTATTCGTCAGCATCCATCTATCCACCCCTCATCTGTCAGTCAGCCTCCCTTGTTAGCCATTTACTACCGTAGTTTAAGAGCAGTGACCCGGTAAGGAGCAGAGCTATAAAACAAGCCTGATTTCTAAATGCCTGGATTCAAAACCGATAGGGCACGGACGAACCACGCAGTCTGACCAATGACGCTTTAGATCTGCACTGTAATATAAATGTAATTAAAATATATGATTTAGTAGTAAAGATTTGCTTCAATCTGTGATCTTCTCACCTTTTCATCTTTGTCTAATACACCACATTTGCTCCATTTGCAGTATCCCTCCAGACAACATAACTTTCCATGCAGTTAGTCCATCTAAATTCTAATAGACATCAATGTCACAAATAAGGAATCAAGGAACAAGAACAAGGATAACGCTAAACCTTTTTACCAAAGACATTTAATTATCCCAATGATGCTGGAAAAAGTAATTGGATCTCTGAAGGATTTGCAATCAATAAAAACAGATCTGTGTCCATCAGGTTGTTATTGTCATTGAAGCATCAGCTCAGGTGAACCAAACTTCTCAAAAGAAGAAACTCCTTTGTTGATAAAACCAAGACGGAGTTGCTTGGGAAGAACAGGCAGTATTATATACATTATCATCCCATGAGAAGGACCTTTCTTACCAACATTAGTACGTAGTATGGTGGAGGCGGTATCATGATTTCTGACTGATTAGTATCCTCAAACCCAGAAGTAGTTTCCCCAGGTTTTTGAACATCTCTTGTGGACTCTTCAACAGAGTCCAGCTGCAGTCTTGATACAACTACCGTAATTTACTGACTATAAGCCGCTTTATGCCCCCCACCCCCACCGAATCCCCTGAGTGTGTGAAGGCCTTTATATATGACATGAAATCTTTTGTTTTATTCACAGTACGTGTAGGGCAATCGTGTGTGGAAATGTAACACGGTTAGGTTTGAAATTTACACTGGAGCATGAAAATATGTGAGATAGCGCCTCGAGTCTGAGAAGAGCAACAACTGAAAAACATGTCACCCATGCGACTGGGCTAAAGTATTTAATTTTGCAATAACCTGTCATCCCAGGTGACAAGACAGAGCCGCAAACAAAGACGGGTAAGATGCTGTCAAGCGTCTTTCACCTTCAGCAAAAGGGCTACGAGGAGAAGCGGAGCGGATGGTTGAAGAGGCGTCTAATCATGCCAAACATGACGGCTTTCAGTGTGTAGGACCGCGGCAGCACAGCTCCACAATCAAACAGCAGTATATAACTCAGGAAATCTCCAGGGGCCACGGTGGACTGCGCAAAAACACGTAAGCAGATATCCACAAATGCATTGCATGTGTCATGGGAAAAGCAATAAATAATGTGTGAGAAACTCCGGCTAGTGTATGATTGAACCCAGTGAATCAAAACAGGCTGGAACATAAAACATTAAAGTATCTACTGTTTTCTCCCATGGTTTAAATACATTTGAGGTTGATTGGTGTTTGACAGACAGTTCAGGGTGTACTGCCTTTCCCAGTCAGCCGGGATCAGCTCCAGCACACCAGGAAAATGAAGCCAAGCCTACACTGGCTTTCAGTTGAAGATGGTGATCTTTTGTTGGCTGATCATTTACAGTACAACTGCATCGCGAGTCAAGAGTGCAACGTCATCCAATTGCACCAATTTCTGCCTAAACAGAAGAAATACAACTATTCTGAAATGTGCCGGGCTACACATGCACGCCGACAGTTATAGTCCATTCCTATTTTCTGCACATGTGAAAATAGATCAACAATAATAATGGAGATTTCCAGGATGTTAGTAGTGCTCATTGTTTAAATTTAACAGGACTTCTAAAACAGTCTGCGTTGAATACACCATCTTATGAATCCCATGCAGATACAGATGTTCTTACATGAAGCAGATGCGGAGAAAACTTTCACAGCATTTAGGGTGTTATCAAGTGAACGACAGACTGACAAGTTAAGTTATCTCCTCAGCATCAGCTGAGATCAACTCTGATCAAACCTTTCTATTAAGAAGATGCAGACCTCAGGCCAACACAAGCTGCAGTGTGGAGGCGACTAGGACACCGGAGAGTCCAACAATGAGTCACCGCTTGGCTCCAGCTGACAGGACAGCTGTTTAACCATCCATTAAAGCGGCTCTGGAGCGAGGGTGTAACATGCACTTAGAAACATGAGTCAAAGTGGAAAAAGCATCAGAGTATAATGAGAAAACTGACACAGGTACTGTTGTTAAATTGGATGCTTGAAAAGAATGAAGGCTACCGCTGAAATGTGTCACAACACAATGCTCTGTACTTTTTAACTCACTGTGCATTAAAAAGTACAGAGCATTGTGTCACAACACAATGCTCTGGACTTTTTAATGCACAGTGAGTTGATATTAACAAGGAGTCCACTCGATTGTATTTATTTCACATTGGATCACATTTTCTGAATTTGGGCAATTGACTTCGGAGGTTGTGAGAATACTGAGGCAAGTAAACGCCCCAAAATAACTAGAAAACAGGCTCAATAAGTTTGAGAGATGGTAAGCACTTTTTAGCATGTTCTCTTTGTACTGTGTGGTTTTTTTCCAGCTGGTACTGTGTCTACAGCCTTCACACACTCCAGCTGAACAAAGCTGTATGCATTCAAAAAAAGGAATTTGGCAGGCTGTTGCATTTACTTAAGTGAAATATGTATTTTGTGCAAGAAAATATCACGTTTGCCAAATGAACATTAATAAATCTTGTAGGATTTACTTGAAAGTGAACTACTGAGCTTTTAAATGATTCCATAAAGTCAAATGAACGAGACACAATCAAGTTGTCATGCACTTCCGGGAAATTATGGCAGCTATCGCCAGAACACGTCACGGGATGAGCAAGGACGCGAGGACATTACCTGTCCCTCCAGTACATTCCTGGATGCCATGCAGCATTCAAGGTAAGAGTCCTCCTCCATCTACCATCAAGCAATACTTGACCGCGATATTTGTGTATTTCGACCTAATTTAATGTTTTCTTCATTTAAAAATGGCAGCCATCCGGTATTTGCATGATGTCACGGACGGTAATGTCATGATCAGCAAGTTTTACCTACTAACGAGGTTATTTGATAAACTAGTTCAATTCATCAGTTAGTTGTTCAGTGCCCCAAAGAGCTGCTCCTATTGACGAGCTGAGCCAAACGTCCTGTCACAGAGCAGCCAGGTCCTCGCAGGCGATGGGTTTAGACTGGTGCCGGGCCGCGGGGGTATCGGGAAGACCCTGAGCCCCCGGCAAACCGTGCCCGTCGGCTCAGATCGTTCTATTTATCGAATTGTGCACGAGGGATGCAAAGCGCCAGAGACACGTTTATTGGAGTATGAGCTCCAGTGGCGCCAATACAATTTTTTTGAAGGTGTGAAAAAAATAAATATATATAGATTTTTTAAATTGTTTTATTAACTATTAAATCGGCACGCATGCATGCGTGACTTCGGGGCTGTGCCACTGATGAGCTCAGTGTTTTCTCCGTGAAAATGACCCAGAAAACAAAATGCTGCAGTTAATTTGCGCTTCATTTACATTATTAATTAATACTTTGCCACAGTTACTTCACGTTTGAAGTAACTGTTTGAAGCCCACCAGCAGGACACAAAGGGCAACAACAGGGCCATGCACACCTCAGGTGCAAAAAATATAGTGGAAGTGAAATCTCCAAAAATTTATAATAGCTTGATTTGATTTTACACATTTCTAAAATGTCAAAAGGTGTTGTAAGTTCAAAGTCAAAAAATATTTTCTTAAGTACGTACAGTGACAAAACGTCAAAAACATTTCAGATATTGCACATCAAGTCACAAAACTTGTAACTTAAGTCATAAAAATATGTTAATGTAAAAAAAGTTGTAAACATTCTTTGCACAAACACAATCAGAGCTGGACCTTAAGATACAAAATAATGAGAACCCAGGATATACAACAAGGTACTCTTCTAATTCCGTTTTAAGTGCTTCAATTTTTAAATATTTTTTTGTGTCGTCCTCTATCTACTGTCCTTATTTACTCCTCTTTCCTCCTCCACAGTTGTGAAATGACTGCCGCTGCCGCAGTAAAGCTCAGAATCATTCTGGGACAAAACGAGTCCCGGAGGTTGATCCTTCCAGACGGGATGCCAGGGTCTGTCAGTGAACTTGTACAAGACATAAAGAGGCTGTGTGGTGTGGAGGTGGACTTCCGTCTTCAATACATGGATGAAGACTTTGATAATGCATTTATTAATTTGACCTCAATGTCCGATGTTCAGGACAAAAGCACGATCAAGGTCATCTTTGATTGAGTTGCCATGCCCTCTCCTGCCTTGAGTTGTAGCTCTGCCTCCCTGGCCCATCCACCTGCTGCCACCTCCCACTCTTCAGATGACCCTGTGTCCTTCCCATCTTGTAGCTCATGTGACACAGACATATTGTCTTCTACTGAGTCCACCTCCTTAAGATCATCTGCATGGCCCATGGTCTTCCAGGTGCCACGGTTCTCATATGATGCTGAAATACAGCTGGAAAGAGCCAATGCTGCTTTCAGAGAAGAAGGAACTTTATTGAACCCCACCACTAAACTTAAAACTTACGTTCTTGATGGTTTAACTGAAACCATTGTTCAGCACAAAGTCTACCCCTGTGACAGTGAGTTTGAGGAAGAAGCCAAAGCTCTTGTAACAGCACATCCGTGTTTGAAAGAGCCAGGATCAGTCACTTGATATGGTGGTTGGAAGACAAGCTTGAAATATAAACTCGGTAATTATCAAGCCAAGCTGAGGCATCTTGGATGTCCAGAAGTTCCAGTGAATGCTCTAACAAACAAGCTGGATGGCAGACGCAGTCCTGCCTTTGGTGTGAAGAAGCCAAAAAAAGCAGAAGTGAATCACTGCCCAGCTTATCCATAAGGAGAAACGAAAGCGACCCTAGAAATCATAAGAGTGGCACTCGTCTCAGAGGTACAGAGAAGAAATAATGAGGATGAGGTGGCAGTGATGATGGACACTTCTGCCCTCTGAAGGCAAGAAGTAGTTCCAGATGCACCCATGATAGCAGATTTCAAAACAAGGTGGCCAGCGCTCTTCCATGTGCGTGAGGTAAGTGAAGCAACAGCCTCCATTTTTTTTTCTAGTATCTAGTATACAAAGAGTACTTAGACTGCTCATTATGCTCTTCATCAAATGAAATGTCTCATTCACAAATTATTTGAGGACCAGCAACAGCACTCTGTATTTGTATGCAGGAAACTAAATGGCAGATACTTGGATTATGCATTTGCATGACTGAGCTGCTAGAGGAAATGTATTTGTGTACCTTTGCTTTGTTTTTTATGTGTCTACAGGTGTGTGCAGAATTCAAAAGAATCACAATGGTCCATTTGCAGTCCAAGTTTTTTTCCCCAGCTGGACGTTCTGTCTGCCAACCTGATGAAGGCATATAGCAACAAAGGTGGAATTATCGGGAGAAGGCTCAAGAACATCATGGCCCAGGTATAATACCATGGAAACATAACACAGTCCATGTGTCTCTGTCTGTCTCTATATGTCTGTCTTTCTGTCTGTCTATCTCTGTGTGTATAACCCAGGTTCAAGAAATGTGTGTTTGTTTTTATTCTCTATTCTGCAGAACGAGGGGATCGATGCCAGACAAGAAATGCATCCTCAAGGGACTGTCTGCGTACCTCAACGAAGACCCACAGAAGCTCGTGAAGGAATACATCCATCCATCCATCCATTTTCGTCCGCTTATCCGTTTCCGGGTCGCGGTGCTATGTGATCTGGGTGACAGTGCTCTGACTGTCACCCAGATCACATAGCACCAATTTAAGAACCTTCCCGCAGGTGGTGAGCCCACGGGAAGGTGGCGCCCGGCGTGGGACACGAACCCTCTACCCTGAGATTGTGAGTCTCATGCTCTGAAGGAATACAAGGGATGTTAATTTACCTTTATCTTTAGTAAAGGAATCATCACTTTAAGTACCAATACAGATTCCTTGTGGGCAAGACGCTTGGTAAGACGCTTTTAGATAGTGGAACCCAGATGAATATAGAGAATGGTTACTAGATTTATCAGATTGAGGTGTAGTCTCACGCCGTAACAGAAGGTGGCGCACCTACTCTGGTTCTTAGTTTAGACCGCTGGAGCTCTAATTATCCCGGCAGAGACGTGATCCTCGAACTTAACTACGAACAACCTAAAGACTCCCTCGTACGAAAACACGGTTTTAAACTCCACAAATCCATGACTAACATCCTCATATTATACTAATAAGTGTTTGTGCATCTGATGTTAAAAAATGTAATACATTCATTTCTGTTGAAATTAGTTGCTAAGAGTATTTACTCATTCTGTTTGTTGTATATATTGTTTGATTTATTTCATTTTGGGTTGCAAGCATGCACAGTAGTTCATCTGGTGTTAAAAAATGGAATTTAGATTAAAAAAAGATGTGCAATTACGAAGAATAAGTTAATGTAAGAGCTGTTTGAAATGTAGATAGTGTTTTAAATAATTAAAAAGTCATTGTGTAGTGAAAATGGGAGATTCAACATGTCAATTCATAAATAATGATTTGTACGTAGCACAAAAAGACAATTATTGTGCATATCAATTCATTCTCACAAGGATTGGAGTATTTTATAATCTGAATAACGGGTTATAACTGAAAGAATAAGTTGAATGATGTAAGAAATGAGATCTAATGATGAACAGAACAAAGAATAGTAATGAGTGCTTTCTGCACTGTGTGTGTAGATTGTTTTTTATTTTTCTCGGATTGAATTGGAGTCTGAATCCTACTGGGTTCAGTGGCGAGCCAAAACCAGAAACGAATACTGTGGACGGACCAGAACCCCCGTGTGGCCAGCCGTGGGTCCGCTTCAGGAGACATCTGGATCACCAACTCATTCATTCATTCAAACTCAGAAAAGACGCACAAACTACCCGGGTAGACTGAGACACGTTCCCATAATCCATAAGCACAAAAAGGGAATCAAACATGATCTCCCGTGTAATAGAGCATTACACAAAGAAAGGACTCTTTTCTTTGAACTTTGCGTTATTTATTTTCAATTCCTCAGTTCTTTGGAGAAGTTTTAATTTGTATTTCGATATTACAGATTGTGTTCTGTTGTTTGCATTGCCACACATTTGTTCTTGAGGCAATAAGGTTGTCAATGTTCACCTTCACGTCGACTCTCTCCTCGTGAGTAAATCAGAAAGATTCAGGGTTACCAGAACCGGACCGAGGAGAATGTCAGCGTTCTCGTTGTTATCTGATGGTAATGCTAGGGGGCACTACAATAGCTTTGAAAGGTAATATCTGCTGGTCATCATTTTTTTATTGAAGATTTGAGATATAGTTCCCAATAGATGCAGGGTGCACGTCTATTAGCGTTGGGCAATATGGCCTAAAATCTATACTGCGATATAATTTCAAGCATGTGCGGTAACAATTTATTTATTTCCAATGCACAACCTTTTCACGGGATCAGCGTCATATATGGTTGACATAATGTTGTGGCTAAAAACTTGTGCGCCCACTTCACATTGGCACTCAGTGGTGTCACTAGACCTGAAATAAAATCTTGCCCCACAAAGTATTTACATATAGAAATGTCACTGACCAGTTGTCTCCCAATCAGCAGGTTGTAGGTTTGATTCCCCACCTCCCCTTTGTGCAAAAGCATCCTCAGTCCAGCAGAGACGCAGCAGCGAAGCTCAGTGTAACAGTCGGGAACTCATTTATGCAGGGACGAGTGATTAGACTTGACTGAAGGCCCCTGCATACTCCCTTTTTGAAGCCATAAGAACAAGAAGAAAGTTCGGCTGTGACGTCAGGACTGTTCATACAGAAGAGAAGCTGTCGAACTCATAGGCCACGCCCCCTTGCAGCAGCCACACGTCTGTGAAGTGGCAGTTTAACTTTTCAACTGCACAGTTTATTTCTCGCCTCTAATGTTTTCAGAAATACATTTCTCTGAACTGTTTCAGTCATAAAAGAGAGCGTTTTAACCGCTGGAGCTGGCCGAAGGAAATTACGTCATTTAGTTCGGCAGGACCTCGGAGTGCCGAAATTTCTTCTTGTTCTTATGGAGTATAAATAGGCCTTAGGAGTGATGTCTTTAATCTCCTAAGTGGGAATCCAAACTGTGGCCTTCTTCCAGCCTTGGAGCTCCTACGTTAGAGCCTGGGTGCAGCTGTACCCTCTGGGTTGAACAAATCTTTGATATTCACAAGGGCCAAGCTTAATAACATCTTTGCTGCCAATTATGCTGCGTGGCCACTGCAGGCTGAAAAAATATTATTCCCTGTGAGCTGGGGAATTACCCGTTTGGTACAAAGCTGGAACAAAAAGCCGGAGAATGCATGAGTGTGTTGCTAACACTTACCCCGAAGCCTGTTGACCACTTTATGGTGTGTTTACACTATGTTCACAGCCGCCACGGCAGCTCCGTTTGCCCGAAACGTAGTGCGCCTTGGGATTTGGGGGAATTCTGAGGAAGGCGTGGCACATTTTTCACCTTCTGTCAAGGCTTTCTACGGATGAAATGTGGACGCCAGACCATTTTGAAAGCATGTTTATGCCCAAAAGGGCCACCAAAAATGAAGGCAATCCTTGTATCCTGAGACTTTTGCTGGGTGCCATTTCTTTTTCAATGGCAGAGCTTGTAGAAGGTGTTCTGTCGTTGATTGCTCAGACTCGAATGAAACTCCCCTCCGGGCTCGGAGTCGGCTTCCTCCCAGACCGTGCGCGTCGTGGCAAGCCACTATTGAACGTGATGAAACGGTGCCGTGAGAACCGTGACGAAGTGCGGCGCGACGTGATAAAACACGAAGCAACCATGAAACAACCGCGATAGAACGCCCACTACGTCACTTCCTGTAAGCCTCCTGTCCCACTACGGACCGCCTCCAAGTTCTATTGCGGCCAATTACATGCTGCCAATGACGTTCATCCCATTTTGCTACAAGCTACTAAGTTTCTCATCCACGCCGTGGCCGCCTTGGCATATTTTTTGACAGTTTAAAAATCTGGCACGGCACCCACAGCCGCGACCTGTAATGTTTGCCCATCCCATCCCCCTGCGTTGTCTCACGTCCATCCCGTTTTGTCCACGGTGGCCTGAAACGGGGCTGCCGTGAACATAGTGTAAACGTACCCTTAAGAACATTACAGCATCTGGAAGCTAAAAACTGAATCCTTCGTTTAATGCAGGGGTGCCCAATAGGGCTGAGTGATTAATTGCATTTGCGATAATATCACGATATGATAAAACAGGACTTTCTAATTGCAAGGGCTGCGATTTGACTGCTCACGTGATCTGGTCACGTGACGACTTGCGTGTCCTGCGTGTGTCATGCGCCCACATAGACGTCGTGAGCGAGCCGAGCAGAGCAGCAGTATTACTCCTTCTGAACATAATTCGAAACGGCAGGTGGAAATAACTCAGGCCATAACGGAGTTCATAAGCGAAAGATATGATACCCATTTAATGGGCTCCACAGTAAGGACTGTCCGAACGTCCGGGGCTGGTAAAGGCTTTGCTCGGGCAAGTGAATCATCTTGCCCAAACGGGCTAGTGGTTTTTAGGGATGGAGCAGATCCGATACGGGATCGGGGTCCAATATCAACGTAATTCACGGATTGGAAATTTCTGATCCAACCTGCGGAGGTTTCTGATCCATGAGCCTCATCTGCTTCACTGTTACTGAAATGACTCCACAGTGTTTCCCTGCTGCTGCTCTGCTCGCTGGCTGCAAACTGTGGACTGGATTTCCTGAAGAGAGGCGGGTCTCAATGAGACCAGGAGGAATGAGTCAGGAAATCCATTCCACAGTTTGCAGCCAGCGAGCAGGCTAGGGAAGTAGCACTGTGCTATCCAACTTTTCACGGCAACATGTTGCTGTTTGGACGGATTTTACACTCAAAACACCTCAAAGCAACACAGCAACATGGATGTTAGCAAAGCAGTTGTACAGCGAGGCGGTCGCTTTGTCAACAGACGTCACCATTTTAAAAGGCCAGCTCGCCGAGGAGAACCTCACTGACCACGGCATCAAAACAATGAACAGCTACCTACTCCGCGCAAAAGCTCCCATAAAATAGTCCCAATCATTTGGTTTGGGTTCGAGCTGGAAGCATTGCCGTTTGTTATGTGTTGCTAAAGAATTTCCCCAGGAATTAATAAAGTGATTCTGAGGTTTTAAAGATAGAACTAGTCTATTATGAGATGATGACGTCAGGCAGACCCCCACATTGTCCAATTGGAACAAAAATAGTTTGATCCTTAATGTCACATTGGTATAGTGACCAAGCCTGGGTTTACAGCTTTGATAAGCACAATGGACAAGCGGCTGGCTTGTTGTGGTGAACGCTTACAAGACTGCAAGTCACAGTATTTAGTTAGTTTACAACTATAATTGAAATAGAAGATAAATAAACTGTCTTTCATATTAATACATGCTACATTAAACTATATCTTAACATGAGACTCGCCTATAAGAAAGAACAATTTATGTATAATAAATCTGATATTGTTTATTATAATACAGATTGATTTATTGCTTGTGTTTGTTGAAAAACACGAGAAGAGGACCTTGAAAAAATAATTGCATATTAAATCTCAATCGCAATATTGAGGAAAACAAATCGCAATTAGCTTATTTTCCAAAATCGTTCAGCCCAAGTGCTCAACCCCGGTCCTCGAGGGTCCCTGTCCTGCATGTGTTCGCTCTCTCCCTGCTTCAGCATATCTGACTCAAATGAGGATGTCATCACCAAGGTTGTGAAAAAGCCCAATAACCAGCCCCTCATTGCAACCATGTGGTCTGCAATTGGGCGAGAGCTAAAACATGCAGGACAGGGGCCCTTGAGGACCGGGGTTGGACACCCCTGGTTTAATGCACGCTGGTGTGAGAGCGTCAACTCAAGCCATTAATGAGAAACACAGCGACACGCCTCCCTCTATTACACACCTCAGCCTCTCATCCTCTAATCTCCTCCTGTGTAACCAGAGGGCTCTCATCTCCTGCTTCTCACTCTCATTACTCAACTCCGGCATACGTTTTACAAATGAATCATTCTGCTGTCATCGCTATTGCATTTTCTTAAACATTGTATTAGTCTGCACTTTTTTCATAAGCCACAAATCTCATTGTTAGTAAGTCAGTAAGATGTTTTATTAGCAAAGCTTGGAAATAACTGTTTTGAAAAAGATGCACTTTCACCGTAATGTAGTTAATAGAAATGCTGCTATTAGGGCTGGGCAAAATAACTTTTGGGCTTATTTTAAATGTTCCCCCTCTTAAAAGTGAGATTTTAAGTTATCGGAAGGTTCCTTTTTTTTCAATATTAATTTTTCTGTCAAAGTTGAACATGACATGAAACACTATTTATTACTCACTTCAGCCTCTTTTATCAAAATCACTACTGCGACAACACATCATCTGAACCCAGGTCACACCTCGCAACACAGGGTGAACAATCCAAAGGAGCAAAGTCTGTGTTTGGACAATAAATAATCAGATAAAATAACATCACATATGCACTTCTGTCGGAGTAAAATGTAGTTACAATTAATTCAATTCAATTCAATTTTATTTGTAAAGCGCTAAATCACATCAACAAACATCTCAAAGCGCTCTTACAATGATAGAGTACAACAGGACCCAACTAAACCCTTCCAAAGCAAGCAGGTGTAACAAGCAACAGTGGCCAGGAAAAACTCCCTCGCATGGAGAGAAGTTCATAAGAAGTCCCTCTTCAGGAAGAAACCGTGGGGCGGACCCTAGACTCTGGAAGGACGGCCATCCGCCTTGACCGGTTGGGGGGAGAAGTACATGGGATAGGACAGGGAGAGAGAGGAATAGAAGAGGGAGAGAGAGAGTGGCAGACAGGCCAGAGAAGTACAAATACTAAGAAAATTACACTGCGATCAGAGATTGGATCGATAGTAACCCTGTTCATGATCCATGTAAGGCCCACACAGGATAGCTTCCCACTGTTGGAGCTTTGTGTGCCCGTCAGTTACATAACCTCTTCCATGTGATGCTTCACGCAGCATTTTGAGCAAAACGCTAGTGGTTAAGACAATTTATCAAAGTGTGAGACAATATTGCTCTTAAATGCTCTTCCTTGCCATACTCAGAGTGTTTCTTTAATAATAATAATAATAATAATAATGGCTTGGATTTATATAGCAGGCCTTAAAGCTTGATTGGGATTAGACTTGAACTGGAAAAGAAATCTTCAATCCTGGTGGGCTTCTTTGTGAAGCTCAATATTGGATCAAGATCATGGGATTTGTCCACAATTTTAATTGGAAGATCTTATTGGTGCTTTTCAATCCGTACAACAGTGTGATTACGTTATAGTAGAGGTGTCAGGTGCTGGAGGGCCGAGCCATGTCTCCCTTCTTCAAGACACCTGAATCTCATGACGGTTCATCACTGAGTTCAACAGAAAGCCTGATAACGAGCCGCTCACTGCGATCAGCCATGTTGAAGCAGAGAGACATGGAAAACATGCAGGGCGGAGTTTGACATCCATGCTTTACAGTGTTCATGTAAACGGGACCATCTCCTCTCTCAATGGGGAAGAATCCAGTCAGATTAACAATAAAAAGTGACCATGTAAATGAAACTAAACATATTTTGAATCAACAATGAAGCATCACAAAGTGACGGTGCTTTGGACTTTCTGACAGCTTCAGCTTTAAAACCAAAAAGTCAGAAGAATCGTGACGCCCTGCTTTTAAGATGCTGAAAATCAAGATGAAGCAGGGTTTTGACCTTCTGCTCCTCAGGTGGTCTTTGTCCTCCCTGAATGTTAGTTTGACATCAGGCACCAGTCAGGTTCACACCCCGCTCTGTGGCTCATAAATATGGGAAATGCTACTATTTCTTTGCTGTAACTGATCAAATTCTTTAACCGCCTTTGAATTCTAGCAATCGGTCGTCTTCCCGTCTCTCTGCAATAAACCTTCCATAAATCCAAATCCTTGAACAATTTCAGTAAAGAAAATACTTTCTCATGTCAACAACGTTACAAGTTTGGAGTTTTTAAACTCCATGAGAATAATCTAAACATTTTAGTTTCTCAATGTTTCAGGTAAAAAGTTGTTTATTCCCTGGAATTTAAATCAAACCAAAGCAAACAAAGATGCTACAGGTACCTTTAGCGTCTAATCAATAAGTTGCTCTTTACATGATTTACCCTTCAGGGTCCAACACAGATAAATATTCTTCAATCTGCTTGGAAATCACCAACGATGAGTTTCTTCAGCATCGCAGGTAATTCCCTGGTTTTATCCACATAACTCAATCATTCATGACAGCACAGCTCGCCAGTAACTGATTGGACATTAACTTTCACTGAACACATATGAATTCATTACATTTGAAACGCGAACACATATACAAGTAGGCAGATAAAGACCGGGCTCCACGTGAAAACTCCAAATAATTCATCACATTCATGCCAATCCTAAACCGAGAGTAATCTGGAGCTCGGGTGGAAGAGCGGGTCATCCTTTATTTGGATGTTAAGCGGTTTGATTCCTGCTTCTATGTCTACTACATGCTGAAGTGTCCTTGGCTGAGACAGTGAACTCCAAGCTGTAGCCAAAGTAGCACAAGAGTTTTGGAGGGCAGATGTGGCGCCGCTGGATCGGGAGCTTGTGAGAGTGTGAAGGAAATGTGGAACATTTTGGGAGATTATTAGGAAAAGAAAAGGCACTTGTCTTAGAATAATATAGATTCAACTTATTTAGGTAGTGGATCTTTTCTTGGTAAGACCATAGGTAAACAGACTTAGGGCAGATTCATCCTCCATTAGAACAAGAAGAAAGTTCGGCAGTGTGGGGTCCTGCCAGGTCCCTCTGGCCGGACAAATTTGTTTTGGCTGTGCCGACCATCCTGGCCGAACTATGTCTATATACGCACTGCCGTGTGCTGCGCATGCGTGTTCCAGCGTGCTAATGACTATCAGTCATATTTTAATCATATTTAGCTTGTAACCACGCTACTGTATGAGCCCCGCTGTTCTTTCACATGACGGAGGATGGACTTACATGATGCACCTGAACGCATCACGAACAGCTGTCAGCTCCTGCAGTTAAAACCAGACAAACATCGCGGCTCGAACAAAAACTCTCTTTTATTACTGAAACAGTTCAGAGAAATGTTTTTCTGAAAGCACTGGAGGCGAGAAATAAACTGTGCAGTTGAAAAGTTTAAACGCCGCATCACAGACGTGTGGCTGCTGTGAGGGGGCGTGACCTGCTGTAAGGGGGCGTGTCCTGCTGTAAGGGGGCGTGTCCTGTGAGTTCGACAGCTTCTTATCGGAGTATGAACAGTCCTGCCGAAAAAGCTTTTTATTCAGCAGCTGGCTGACGTCACTGACGAATTTTCTTCTTGTTCTTATGGGTTCAAAAAGGGAGTATGTAGGGGCCTTTACACTATAGTTCCATTCTACTGGAGCATTGTGGGGAAACAAATTTAATATTAAAATGTTTGTAAAAATCCTTCAAATCCACAATGTTACTTAATACTCTGTGATACAGATTGTTGTCTCATTCTTTATCTGTCGACCTAACTGACTGATCTCCACCATTCTTCATCCTCTTCTGTCCTTTTCTTTGACACACGTTCCTTCCAACACGCCTCCCTTTTTCTGCAGACTCAATTACTCCTTCATCTTCCATTCAATCCAGCCTTTTTTCTTGTTTTCCATCTATATTTTTTCTCTTCCCCTCATTCCTCTTTCCGCTGCCCAACCACAGTGATCCCGAGGTTAATTAGCCCTCCAAGTGTCAGACTCTTAGGCCCTGTTTACACAACAATGCTTCACGTGACAACACCTAATCCGCAAAAAAAAAGTGGGGGCGTTTCCACAGCAGCAGCGGACACAGAGACAACGATGTAGTTAGTATGCCGGGCCACTGGAGGGTGCTGTTGCTTGATTTTGTTATGAAACTACACAGACGTGTGTGCAGAGAACAAAACACTATAAACGTGAAGAAAATGGAGAGAACCTGACATCCGTATGGACTGATGAGGCATCGAATGATATCAGGGAGAGTCTCAACTATTAAACTACTGATCTGGACCATAAAACTAGAATATGGACCGCGGGTCAAACCACTACGGGTCGGCCATGTTTGTTTACAACTGGATGAGCAGGAGGGAGGGGGAGAGATGTGCATGCGCAATAACAGGCTCTGTAGCCTCCATCAGTCTCCGCAGGAGGGATTTGCCCCGTGAAAGAATCTTTCCACCTTGGGAGCCGGATTAAAAACTTTGTGGATACAGTGCATCAGAACACTGGTGTCGTGTAAACGGACCCCCCAAAAGTTTTCCGGATACACTCTAATTCGTTGTGGTGTAAACGGGGCCTCAGGCTCTGTCCCATTGGTTGTAATCATTTAAACAATAGACTGATTTAATTTATCTCCTCAGCATCAAATAAAATACAAACGTAACTGCATTGCGTTTCCACCTGAACCATTGTTGTGTAAAGAGGGTTGAACAGACTGACGAACACCGTGCGTACAAGCAACAGAGAGGACGGACAGCCTTGAATTCCAGAGTTCAAATCGCAGGTGAACTAAAACCAACAAATGCAAAAGGCTCAGCAGGCTCTGGACTTCCTCGGGAATTTAAACTATTCCCACCACCCTCATGCAGAATGAAGGATTAATGATTGGTCAGCCATATAGGGCCTCCTGATCTACTGCTGGACTCTGTGGTGGAGAACAGAGAGGACCTGCAGCAGGCGGTGAAGGTAGCAGAGCACATCATAAACATACAACTCTTCAGAGACATTTACACTGAAATAACGAAAAAAAGGACCGATTTATTTTAAAAGACACCCCCACCATCTAAAGGGAGGCACAGGCACTTTAGTGAAGCAGCTCAACTCTCCCTCTCTACACAAGACTTCAAGTGCAACACAGACTAAATTCTTTAGTCCTGGTCTGCAGTATTAATGTATTCCAATTAATATTTTATGCTGTATCTTTATTCAATTCATTTAGGACTGCCAGCGGAAAGCTGCTCCACCAGCATTACAAAATATAAAATATCCTTCCTATTAACTACGGAGGGGGGGGGGGGGGGTGCAAAATGGATGAGAAAAACAGGAGCATGTGGTGAGGAAGAGGAAGAAATATGAAGAGGAGGTGCTTAGAAGTTGTGCGTAGCACTTTGGCTTCAACAACGAAACAATCCAGGCTTGTTTGGAAGGTAGGAAACTTCCTAAGGCCCCTTCTACATGACGTTTCAAGTGAAAACGCATCATTTTTACATTTTCTTTTCAGAAAACGTTCACGTTTAAATTACGATGGCAAAGATTTTCTGTCATGAAACAACACACGTGCAAATTCATGTTGTTCGGTCAGTCGGTAGTAAGAGTCTCCACCACATGTTCATGTATGTGTTGGATTTGTCCAGCGTGCCAAAGGTCAATGGTCTAACAGTCAGCTGGAGGAGGCAGCAGCCTCCAGTGAGCCTAAATTGATGTGTAACAAATCTAAAATAAATGATGGATTACTCAAGGCAAAATGTCACAATGGATGCAATCGGTGTAAATGTGTACTATGGAGGAAAAAAAGAGAATAAAGAAAAGAATTAACTAGGAAGGAAGGCCAGAAGGTTAGCCCAATGAAAAGAAAGGATGGTGGATGGTGGGAGGATAAAATGTAATGAAAGACGAGAGATCAAAGACAATAAAGGTGCGGGGACAACTAGAAGGTTATAAAAACAAGGACAAGCCAGACAACCGATAAAAAGCTTAGGGGGTATAAAGATAGGGGTCATAAGAGTAAGATGGTAGAACAGTAATGAAAAAACCCAGATAAAGGTGACTGACAGCTAAATTAGAGGAAAGAAAAAATGGTGATAGGTGAGCAATTTAAAAATAGAAATAAGAGGCGAGGAGCAGAGTGCAACAGGAAGTGAGAAAGTTAGTCAACAGAACACGGAGAGACGAGAGTGGGAAAAATGAATGGAAAAACAATGAAAAGAAAGATAGAAATGCAAAAAGGCCCGGGGCAGAAAGGAAGAACTGAAACATCTAAGTAATAGTTGTAATAATATTCTACACTTGGTGAAAATGAGAAGACGGAAATGGTCTGAACGCTACTCCAGCTTCACGTGTAGATTTTCTTCTTCCTAAAAAAGCTGAGGGGCTCGTTAAAAACTTTGTCGAGGAAGCAACTGATTAATCTCCAGGGCTCCATCTGAGTGCGTAGATTATCAAAGTGATTGGCAAATTAACCATTTGGCTAATGCCTTTAATTAAACAAAAATTCAGTAATTCAGGCATCTTTTCCTTGTTTGCCTATTTTAAATGACTCATTCTGCAGCAGCAGGGTACATCTACCATCAATAAATTAAGTCTGATGTGTGTAATTACTGGGGAAATTCCTGGTGACTAATTTCTCTGTCAACTAAAACAAAAATTCTAATTAAGACTTGTTTTGGGAAAAGCAACATTTACCAAGCCGTCAAAACATAGACTGGTGAATTTGTGATTGTATTCATTGCAAATCATACAGTTATTGCAATAAAAAAACCTTACTGCGTGTTCCTCTTATAGCATGCAGCCCTGTTCTCTAGGAATTACTGCATCACACATTCTACATGGATAAAGGAAGCAGGTAGGCACATACCACGCCAAAATCCAGGTTCTGTTCGATCCACCCCTGGCCATCCTTGAACTCGTCGTGCAGACCCATCATGTACAGAGTGTCCAAAGCGTCCACAATGGACGCCCCAAGTTGTGAATTGCCTGTGAAAAGACACACACAAAAAAACAAAACAACAAAGTTAGATTATTTCACCTCTACACACATCGGCTGCGATGTTTAATAGAGGGAAAGAAAGATCTGGGACTTCGTAGTCTCTGATGTAGAGAGAATCACTCAAAGGAATCTTTCACATGAGAACTGGCTCCATATCTACCGCTGGAAATGTTGCTAATCTACCCGACAGAGCTGTTGGGGGTTGAAAAACGCTGTTGTAAAAAATCAATGCAAAGATGAGGGTTGGAGCCGTTCTTCTCAACTGTTTTACTGTGCAGCTTGACGGCCCATAAAGCATGAGGCGCTGTTACATGAAGCAAACACAGTTTCTCACATTTCATTTCATACGGTTTTAATTCTAAAGCATCATAATGAACTGAACATAGACTAAAAACTGGGTTTGACTAATGCTTAACAGCTCAACTGTAAAACCCTTGAAATGATTGGCTTTCTGTTTGTTTTATGTGAAGTCGGGGTCATTAGGGCCCGAGGTAAAAGGCAGGGTACATCCTGGGCAGCTCCACACCAAGAAACATATGAATAATAATTGTGGTCAACTTACTAATTAACTCACATTTAGGCCCCGTTTACACCACAACAAATTCAAGTGTATCGGCAAAACTTTCTTCACTTTTGGGGGGTCCGTTTACACGGCACCAGTGTTCTGATGCACTGTATCCGCAAAGTTTTTAATCCGGCTCCCAAAGTGCAAAGATTCTTTCACAGTGCAAATCCCTCCTGCAGAGACTGATGGAGGCTACAGAGCCTGTTACTGCGCATGCTCATCTCTCCCCCTCCCTCCTGCTCATTCAGTTGTAAACAAATATGGCCGACCCGTAGTGGTACGACCCGTAGTGGTACGACCCGTAGTGGTACGACCCGTAGTGGTACGACCCGCGGTCCATATTCTAGTTTTATCTTCCAGATCAGTAGTTTAATAGTTGAGACTCTCCCTGATATCATCCGATGCCTCATCAGTCCATACGGATGTCAGGTTCTCTCCATTTTCTTCAGGTTTATAGTGTTTTGTTCTCCACACACATCTGTGTAGTTTCATTACAAAATCAAGCAACACCGCACTCCTGTGGCCCGGCAGACTAACTACATCGTTGTCTCTGTGTCCGCTGCTGCAGTGGAAACACTGTCTTTTTATTTGCGGATTAGGTGTTGTCACGTGAAACACGCTGACGAAAACAGGGAGAACATGTACACTCCACAATATTTTCATCACCTATACTCTGAGCCACGACAAAGAAAAACTGAAAAAGTTAAAGGCTGCTATTAAGGCACTTTTTACCGATACGGCGCACTCAAGATGAAATGGGACTGTATGTAGCCCCTGAACATTTTGTTTTCTTTTTTATGTGATCAAAGTTTCTTATGCCACTTCTTCAGCTCATCCGATTTTAAATCGAGCTGCACGTGGCCTCTAGACTGAAATGAGTTTGACACCCGTGTTCTAGAACATAGAGAGGAGCTGGGAAACTGCTTTTGTATTCCGACGGCTTCACTGTGACGTTACATCAAGTCAGACCAGAGAGGGACTACGTAGCTTTTCTTAGCGGCAATCATATCAGAGGAAACACGTTAAATCATGCAGAACTTTTGAAGATCTTGTATCCACCTCTCCAGTTTCTGTCTGCTTTGATTCCATTCAGTGAACTTACATTAATGTGGCATTTCAGTGGTAAAGGTCAGTGGCACTGCCCTTTAAATCCTTCACTTTCTCATGGCGACAGCATGTACTGTTGGACTTCCAGAGCCGGCCCGCCATCCTTCCTTATCTACGACTCCTTTGGAAAGGAGAGCGTGTGGCTTCATGCAGGAGCTGCAGTGTTATTATCATCATAGACAGGAACCTCTAAATCACTCTAAAAATACACTGAGGCAGGCAAAGCCCATAGCAAGATGCCCTGGCTGCCTGCCGGCTCTTGACAGATTGGCCTTACTGTTGTTGGAGTGAGGCCCCTTTGCTGAACGGCCCACCACCTCACCCCCCCACCACCTCACCCCACGCCATCCCCACCACCACGTCCGTCACTTTCATCACCTACAGGTACGCTTCAAGCGCTCATCGCATTGTGACAACACCGAGGCAAACTTACTGAGTCACAGATGATGTTGATGGGAAGGGTTTGTGTTTCGGCTTCCTGACTACAAAATACCTTTACACTACAGTACAAAGACCAATCACCGCTATGAGGTAAATAAAATGTTGTTGTTTTTCTTTTTTTCAACATTACATAACACAAGTTTGTTTGAAATTTTGCTTGAATATTAATGTACAAAACAAAAAAAATAAGGAAAAAGAAAAACAACAAAAATTTCCTCTCAAATTAATAAATAAATGAATAACAGTAATAATAATATAAAAATAAATCAAGAAAAACATAATCAGATGAATATTCGAAAAAGAGTGAGAAGAAGTAAAACTTATTTACTCCCACCCCTTGTCCTAAAGTAAATAGCATAATCAACTTTTTTGCCATCTCTTACACACACACACACACACACACACACACACACACACACACACACACACACACACACACACACACACACACACACACACACACACACACACACACACACACACACACACACACACACACACACACACACACACACACACACACACACACACACACACACACACACACGTCCTGTGCAGTACATAGAATATATATACATACAGGTCCATTCATACATATCTACAGACAGACAAACACCTATACCCACACACAAGCACACATAGTACACGCATCATACATAACGCGTATGCTGTGAGTAAGATGTACTTAACATTCTATAATATAAGCACACCTAATTAAACACTATGAATACTTTGCAATTTGAAGTCCATGTGTTTTGTATTTTTCTCTGTTTTTTGAGTTGTGGTGCTCCAGGCTATATCAGAACTATGTTTGGCGAGGTGCTCTTTCTCGAAAACATTCGCTCCCTTCAGCTTCCTTCCTTGTTTCAGCAGTATTTTGTATTTTCTGTTTGTGAACCGGAGTATTACGGCTGGTTTCTCACTGGCGTTTCTCCTGGTCAGAGGGTGGCAGGCCTCGATGTCATTACAGTCCAACTCCGTCCCCTTGGACCGTAGAAACTCAGCCACCTGCTTCTCCGTGGAGCTAACATCCAGCTCACCGGGCTCTCCCTCCCTCGCTCTCCATGGTCATCGCTCGCACGTATGACCGGGGTTTGATTTTGAGCCCGGTGACGATCACATCATTCACCCTGGTGTACTGTTCCAGGTCCGCGACTCTGCTTTCCAGATGCTGAATGCGCTTATCCTTCTCAGCATTCTGGATTCGCAGTTGCATTACTTCCCCGACCAGATCCATGATGCTCTTCTGCTGTTTCCTAACAGCAGAAAGTTCCTCCGTGATGAAGCTGAGAGCCTGTTTTATCTCCTCAACTTCCTCCATCGACGGTGCTTTCCTCGGGGGCATATTGCTGTTATCACCGCTGACACCCAGATCCAGGCTAAAGGCGAGCCACACCGGGTTGTCAGAACTCATCTTGGTAGTGATATCAAAAAGTTCCCACGCTGTCAAACACTTAGCTGTCAGGCCGCTATGCTCTCAAGCTGTACGAAGCGAGGTAAGCAGATCTCGGCTCCGTACCACTGACAATCAGAGTGACTGATCATCAAGGTCCCGGTTTTGGATCAAAAGAGACAGTTTAAGGTACCATTTCCCACAGCAGGGAACAAAAATATGCCCTGGAAATAGTTTAAAAAGACTCTGTTTTACCAACACCATGGGCGTCGGCACTCAACACACCAAAGTGTTCCTTTCAGAAATAAAATATCCATACCAAGCCTTAACTAGAAGCGGAATACAAGCTATTATTGTTTCGAAGGTGGGTTTGAATGTTTGAGGATAGAAGTTGTGCTTTCGACCCGATTCACGCAACATGAAAACAAAAAAGATTTGTTGCGTCTTGGGTGACAACAACGGTGCCAATGAAAAATCTACTTTTTGAAAACGCTCCATCTCCATGTAAATGGAGGGAACTGCAACATCTCTCAACTGTAGTAAATCGTTCTTCTGCACATGCTCAGTAGATGGATAACAACAACAATGGCGGCTCTAGAGTGTCATGACTCCCAGACAGCCCATAATCTCCTGGGACTTAATAGTTTTTGTCGTCTTTCCTTACGAACGTCTCCCACTGTTAATGTTTAAAGTGTATTGTGGAAACGGTGGCGGATCATCATGAGTCATTCCGCACGGTCACCAGTATTAACTGGTGAACTAATGCAAACTAATGCACAAAGCTGCGCACTGCGGCAGGCTGCTGTGCGCCGATGGGTATCGTATTTTTCTATCAATCTGTCAGGAATGTGGGGAGTCGGTAGAATTTGGTATATTCAGTGGTGGATTTTGCTATAAGAGATGTGTCCAGTCCGCCCGGACGCACCGCGCACCAGAGGAAATGAGAATTACCGTCTCAGGTGCATCTCGTGGAGGCGCAGGTCCAGGGCGTAAAACAAGTCAGGTCCCCGACTTGGTACAAAAATATATGGCTCCAGTTATCCTAACAACAACTACTGAACCGTTCACACACTCCAGATCGCTCAGCGTTCAAAGAAATCCCATGGAGCTGATCAGAGAGGAAGATGCTGCAGTGAGCAAATCCTGTCACGCTGTATAACGCATCACCACACATCACAACTAATCCACAAGCTCAGTTGCAAACTTCACGAAGACAGATGATTCCTGATATTCTTGGAAGATTTATTGGCAGCCAAAAAGATGTTCCACGAATATCAGGAATGTCAGGCCTATTTAAGAACTATATTCAGATGCATTACGTCACATAAAGAAAGTCAGGAATGACGGAAAATGATATTGGTAACTAGGGATGTCCCGATCCGATCGGTAGATATCGGATCGGGGCCGATATTAGTGATTTGTGAGTGATCGGGGATCGGCAAATCCAGCCGATCACCCCGCCGATCTAAAAACAAATAAAACGCGGTCCGCAGCGTCACCTAATAACGACAACAATCAGGGACTAGAAGCTTCGGTGGAGCTGCAGAAGCTAGAAGCAGGCGGAGCGGGGCCATAGACCTATAAAACTAGAGTGATATATTGGGGTTTATGTGTTTATGTGCAGAAGTCTACTTCTAAATTTCTATGAGGTCTGTCTTCTTCTGCTTTTTTATTGTGTTTGGTGAGTCACAGCACCCCTCAAGGCCTGACATGTGTACTACAAGCCCTGAAGCCTCGTGTTGAGCCGTGTTCATAGTGAGGTGTGGACGGTTTTTTGGGAGAAGGCCAGGGAGAACAAAGATCGTTTTTTCGTCGTGTGGCTGTACCCTCAGTTTACAACAACAACTAAAGAGAAAGAGAAGAATTTTGATTCAATAAGTGAGTTTTACAATAATTTCTAGCTAAACAAAGCTTCTGCCAATAGTGATTTTAGCTTCAGACATCTTAGTTGCTCCAAAAATAGACTATTGAGTATATTTGCAATAGCAATGTGAGTATCGGATCGGGAAGTATCGGTATCGGCCGATACTCAATTCTGAAAAATCGGATCGGTTTCGGGGGCAAAAAAGTGCGATCGGGACATCCCTATTGGTAACTATTGGTGGAGGATTTAGCGGAGAAGTGTTCTTCAACTCTGATCACTGACTTAAAGAAAGCAGAATCCAGAAACAGACATTCTGATGCACATGTTGGCCTCAGGATTGAGACGACAGGATGCATCAGAGGGATTTCCTCATCCCATCACTGTCACTTTTCTCACTGATTGGTGAGTGAATTCATTCATTTTGTTTAATTGGCAATCTAACTGGTGTATTATAACAAAAAATACAACAATAGTAGTAATAAATTCATTTATATGGCAGTTTCTATGCATCAAATACAACAGACCACAATTAAAAATAATAAATGGATGAAATGAGAGAACAGAAACAAATGCAGCATTGAAGCAATTGTAAATGTGTAAATAATTACAAATTTGGTTTTGCTCTTACTTACTTTTTTTCCAAGGGAACTTTATGTGACCCTCAACACAAGCTTTGAAAATCCCAGGGTTAAATTATTACTACAACCACCTTGACTACTATTACTGATAATAATAATGATAATAACAGTAACAGTAACAATAATAATGGTAATAGTGAGAACATTTTTTTAAATTTAATCGAAACTCGAAACATTATTTTTTTTTAAATCATAGATTTTTTTTTAGGCCAAATAGCCCAGCCCTAATACAAAGACAGACAACAGCGCCCACCCGTAGCTTGGAGTGATAACCTCAAGTTGATAAAAACCTCAAGTTGATAAAAACCTCAAGTTGATAAAAACCTCAAGTTGATAAAAACCTCAAGTTGATAAAAACCTCAAGTTGCCTTTTGAGATAATGCATGCAAACATTTGTACATTCAATACTTGCCTGTAGAGAGGAGTTTATTACAACTTCATATAAAATCAACAATAATGATAATAATAATAAGAATAATAAACCAAACAGCTCTGGTATCGGAATAATATCGGTATTGGCAGATATGCAAATTCGGGTATCGGGTTCAGATTGGAAGTGAAAAGACGTGGATCGGTGCATCCCTGCTTGAATCCAAAGTAATGAAAGTCAGATTTTTGCAATATTATTGGAAATCAGTTATTGTTTACCCATTTATAGTGTTTACTCCAGTTAGCCTTCCTTAGTTCCATGCATCACAGCCCATGAAAAGTGAGGGTGTAAATTTCTGTTTCTGTGGCGCTCCCGACATGTTTTTCTCACCTTGAAAATTTCACTTTGTCCTTCATGTTTGAAAACACCCTTGCAATCACACCTGACAATATTCTGCATCTCATTCTAGCTCCATCACACCCTCCATAGTTTCATCTCCCTCTTCCACCTGACCATCTGCTTCTTTTCATTCATCACCGTGTTTTTGTAGTCTAACCTTGATGGCTGCATTGGAATCATGGAGGATAATCCTCATGTGGGATTATACAGCTTTTAATCAATTTAAATAGGTAGAAGAAAGGGATGTGCAGGCGTACACTAAGCCAAACTTTGCCAGATTACTCAGATGTTTCTTGGTAACAAGCGTCTTTACACACAGATCTGATGCACTGCTGGATTCCCTCGGGCTACTGTCATTCTTGAGCTCTGGTTTTGCCTGCTCCTCCCACAGCACTCGCTTTGTTTGTTTGATAACAAAAAAATCTTGCAAGTAGGGATGGGGCCGATCCGATCCAGTGTCAGAACTGGGTTCCGATACCAACGTAATTCACGGATTGGAAATTTCCGATCTAACCTGCAGAGATTTCCGATCCATTAGGCCTCGTCTGTGCTTTACTGTTGCTGAAATGACTCCACAAGCGTTTCCCCGCCAGGAAATCCATTTCACAGTTTGCAGCAAGCTAGCAGGCTAATGTAGTAGCACTGCGGCTATCCAACTTTTCATGACAACATGTCGCTGTTTGGACGTATTTTATGCTCAAAACACCACAAAGCAACACAGCAACGTGCTATGTTTACAAAGACGTTGTACAGCGAGACCTCAAGTTGCCTTTTGGAACATGCATACATACATTCATACATTTCATACTTGCCTGTAGAGAGGAGTTTATTACAGCCTCACATAAAATAATGATAATAATAATATTAAAGCAAACAGAGCTCTGGTATCGGAATAGTATCGTATCGGCAGATATCCTAATTCAGGTATCGGATCGTAAGTGAAAAAGACATGCATCGGTGCATCCCTGCTTGCAGTGGGAAATAAAAGTCCACCTTTCATTCATTTATTTGTCTGGATCCTGCCTTCACCTGTGGCAAGTCTTCTGCCTCTCTCAGCGATTGTTTCCACAATCTCTACAGTCTTTCACACTACGCCAACCAAGTGCATCACATGACGCCCAACTGGCACTTCTAGGAGATGAGCTTGTGGTTGGTAGGGAATACTTATCTGAGACAAATTGGCCAGGATGAGGGTGATTTATTCAGACGCACGCACGCACGCACGCACGCACGCACGCACACGCACACGCACACGCACACGCACACGCACACACACACACACACACACACACACACACACACACACACCAAACTGAACAGGCAAACCACACTCTCTCCTCTTCCTCCCATAATACACAGATGTACGCTGCTTTTTGTTTGATTGAAATCGCAGCACACACCTCCCCACTACCTCAACTGAACTTTCTCTCCACTCTTCAACATCCTCTCTCCATCCATCACAATTTGACACACCCCCCCCCCCAACACTCCCAATCTCCATCTTGGCCCCTGTGCCAGTTTCATTAGACAACAGGTTTCAGAGCACTCCGGCACAAATTCACACAAGGCAGGCAAATGTGACGCCATTATTCAGTCTCCATTCTCCCTGTCTTGTAAGTGTCAGCTCTGAGAGAGTGGGAGATAATGGAGAGCTCAGAGGTGTGTGTGTGTGTGTGTGTGTGTGTGCGTGCGTGCGTGCGTGCGTGCGTGCGTGCGTGTAGTCATTTTAGCTGGGAACAAAATGAGACTGTTAAGCCAGCGTATATATGTTGTGTGGGTGTACATGGGGAGCGTTTGCAGTCTTCTGCATGTGCGTGCTTCTCATTGTTTCCCTCCTGACGCCCTCCACACAACGGCGTGTACTTTGTTTACTCAGCCTGCGTCGCGCTTTAGCCGTCCTCCTACATTATCGCGCCGCTCCAGACAACACCGGGGATTTTTAATTGTACAACGCAATGGAGACTGTGCAGAGAGGAGCAACTGTTTCTCTCACGTGTGTGTCAGTTAGCTGAGGATATGTTATACAGCAGTTCACTTCACTTGAGTACAGTAGACCACGAAAGGTTCTGTTTATTCTCCAGAATATTGGGATTTTGCTGCTACTGTTGACTTTAAATATATTTCCTTATTCTGATGATTTAATTTGCATTATTAGCGTTAATGTACAACCTTACACATGCATCCTTAAGTATGATTGAATAATACATACGACAGAATGAGCAGAATCCACAGAATTCAAAGACAGTATACAAGCCAAAAGCTTGAACGTGTTCAATCTGCATGCGGTGCAGGGTCATGGGGAACCTTCTACAGCTGGTAATGGGTTGAAAGTTTCATACAGTTTCAAACATTGTCAAGAAATACACGGACCAAGGAGTGAATAGATTGTTCTCTAAAACAGGCACTGAACTGGTGAAACTGAGAGACAAGGCAGCTTCTGCTGATCTGTGACCAGGAGATTCATCTGTAAATCATAGGAACTTTGAACCTCACTGTGTTTGGTTGGGTCTGTGACGTCAACGACCTGTAATCACAAGGCGTGATCTCATCCGATTTCAACCCGAGTCGGCCATTAATGTGAAATCTGTCTACTTCTGACATGTCACAAACTCGACCATTTAAAAAAAATAAAAAATCTGTCTGCTCAGTGGTTCTGGTTCTGTGTGAAAATTGTATTAGGGCAGGTTTTTCCAAGAGCAAACATATTTACAAAATAGTCAGTGATGCGTTTAAAAGTTTAATTTGGCAATAAGTAAAATTGCTGATGTGGTATTTTAAGATCGCCCCACCACCATAAATCACTTGATATTTTTGAGATTTTATCAAATAAGAACATTCATTGTCGTGTTTGTCATTTTATCTATTAAAGGGCTAACCATTCCATACTAGATATTAAAAGAGTATCTCTTTGCATTACAAAGTACTTTGTATTCTAACCATTTTGGAGAGGTGTTTAATGACAAAACATTTATGTGATACAACCCAAAAAATATATATCTGAAACAGGCACAACAGTGATCTGTAAGTTAACACTGATCTACTGACTAAACCTAAAACTACATTTTAACTTAACTAGATCACTTGAAATCACGTAAGACCAATTTCAGAGAAGAGACTAGACGGCCAAACAGTGTGAATATTACGACATATTTGAATGCAGGAACGAAACATCCACCGTTCAGATATCAAGCCTTCAACCATCTAAGTTCATTGAAATGTACAAACTTCATGATGACATTGTAATTCTAAAAAGTAAAAACTCTCCTGCTCAGTCTGTTGAAGGTCCTATGAGGCATTTCCGCAAGTTTTGAAAAAAGAAAAAAAGTCTGCCCACATCTCAATGTTGGCCTTCTAGACCAGTAATATCTGGTGATGGTAACTCGTTACGAACGTATTTGATACCATAAATCAACATGTGCTGTGTTGGTTTGTAGTCAGTCAGGCCCAAGGGTCGGCAACCTTCAACACAGAAAAGAGCCATTTGGACCCGTTTCCCAATGAACACAACACACGTTTTAGCTTAACTGCAATTCAACCTCCTGCCACTAGTAGGTGCAACAGAGCCTTCAGCTGAATGTAATAGGAAAATGACAATTATCTGAAGGGACTCTACACGAGTAGCTAAACCAAAAAAACAAATCCTGAAAATACAACAGCGTTACCATCCTTGAGTTGTGTCCTGACAGGAAATCTTGAGTCAGCAGATCACTTAACAGGCAAAGATTATGATGAAAATCATCGACTAGGAACAGTCAGGACTGATACAGTCAAAAGATTCCCGGCTCTATGACTCACTGTTTTACAGCGACTTGCATTGTTCTATTATTTTTAATTATCATTGACTGTCCATTAATCGTTATGCGATGGCCTCGGCCTTTCTGCTCGGTCCCTAATAATAATAAGAAGAAACATTACAAATACAATAGGGTCCTGGCCTCCAGGCTCAGGTCTCGGCCTTTCTGCTCGGTCCCTAATAATAATAATAATAAGAAGAAACATTACAAATACAATAGGGTCCTGGCCTCCAGGCTCAGGTCTCGGCCTTTCTGCTCGGTCCCTAATAATAATAATAAGAAGAAGAAACATTACAAATACAATAGGATCCTGGCCTCCAGGCTCAGGTCTCGGCCTTTCTGCTCGGTCCCTAATAAAGCAAGGACAATAGGTAGAACAGAGATGTATGTCTCAAGTTATATACAAGTTCTCTTGTTCCTTTCGGTTCAATGCATCCAGGTGACAGGACTTTGTAGTGGTCCAGCATGTACTGGAAGAAAAGGAAGTGTTTTACTTGAAAGAGCACCAAAAAAAAAGCATTGAGGATTTACATGCAAGCAAAAACAGGTTGAGCTTTAATGGTTAGTTTTGAAATATTAAGTGGATTGAGGTCAAAAACATGTCAGCCTAAGGTCCTGTTGACACGGCAAACTTTAAAGTGCAAACGTGTTGTTTTTGCATTTTTGTTTCAGAAAAGTTTTGCATTTCCACGACAACGTTCTGAGTGTATTGTTCTCTTCATGCATGGTGTGTGTGGTTTCATTACAATATCCCCACCTCCTGGACCAGCATGCCAACTACATGCAACACGCAGAGGAAGTTATACGTTTTCACTTGAAATTTTGCGGAATAAGCAGGAGATTTACAGTACAGGAGTAAAGGATACTGCCAGATTTACTCATTCCTAATCTCTGCCTTTTTTCTATTCCACGAACCTAAAGAAGCTCTTGTGCATTGCAGTGCACAGCAGACGACCACGGTTCAGTTTTACCAGCACCTGAAAATACAGGCTAGGAAGAGTGTGAGGCACCATGCTTCCCGTTTGGGAACAATTGAAAATGTAAATGTAAAAACACAGTAAAGCTGTGCAGACCATCACAAAACCTCCACCGATTCCAATAATACAGTAGCTCTGACCTATTGTCTTGAATCTGTGGTGCTCTACCCAGTCATGTGACTTTCAAGTCAAATTTTCAATGAACTTCTACGTACTTGTGATACTTGCTGAAGCCCACTGCTTACGGGAACCCACTCTGATAAAATATGCAAACATTAACTGGTGCTTTGGATAAAAGCTTTCAGCAGACAGCATGCAGCCTTCATAAAACTAAAGATAATCACTGACGAAGAACTAGAATTACGGCCTGCATGTTATTTAGTATCGTACAATCAATCCAAACTGCCCCTGCACACAGCGAGCTCTTTATCTTAAAGTAGAATAATATACTCGGAGCCTGATACCACAGGTACTTCTTCGCTTTACTGCCGATTAGTTGCGAAAGAGCAGATCAACACTTAAATGTCCTTGTAGGAGGTTTGAGTGAATCAAGAGGAACTGAGCTACAAACCAAACGAAACTTCCGTCAGAGGCCATAGAAACGAGGGACGGGACAGAATACCAATGCAATGATTAGAAATAGACTTCAAAACAGTTTGAGCCGAACACAGCAAAATTATTCCAGATTTAAAAAGGTTGAAGCAGAGTCCAAACCACACCAACCAGTGTCCACAAGACACTGAAAGAAACTTTTTTTTTTTTTTTATGCAATGAAGCTCATCCATCCATCTTCTCCCTCTTATCCGTTTCCGGGTGGCGGAGGTGTCTGAGCACCGTCACCCAGATCACATTGCACCCATTAAGAACCTTCCTGCAGGTGGTGAGCCCACGGGAAGGTGGTGCCTGGCGTGGGACATGAACCCTCTACCTTGAGATTTTTGATCTCACAACTTTTCTAAACAAAAATTGGAAGCAGAAGTTTCCAGCAGATCGTTGTGGCGTACACGTTGCTGTAATGGTGCCTGGGTTTAGTGTGCCAGTGGGGCGACCTCCTCGTCTCTTTCTCTGCAGACAAATGAAATACGCTCAACAATACCAGCTCTGATTAATACAGACGTGTGCCTTTCATTGTGTAAGTTCCCATCGCACACTATTTTCTGAAACCTTTCATATCAGAACCAGCTGTTTGAAACTCAATGAACCAAATAATAAAATGGTCCAGTTGTCTCATTGGTGAGTCTCAGTCTTTTCCAGCCTCCCTGTTCACAAAACAGATACAGAGGAGGCTTCCTCAATCCTTAACAGTGACTCCCGTTCCTCTACGAGGTGAATTCCAGCTCCACTGAACTCAAATTCAAAAATTCTAATTCAAAAAGCCTTTATTGCCATTGTCGTAAAAAATTAACTATGAGATTGAGTGGCAGCTCCCTGGTGAGAAACACAGAATAAATACAATTTTAAAAAGATAAAAGAGTAAAAGAGGTAGATCTGTGGCTATAGAGAAAGTCACCAATCAAGTGCATATAGGAAGTGGGTATTTCTGAATACAGGATTAGTCTGAGTTGAGTGCAGTGACAGCTCTTGGATAGAAACTGTCCCTCAGTCTATTAGTTCTGGTTCTTAGTGACCTGTAGCGCCTGCCAGAGGGCAACAAGTCAAAGAGATGATGGCCGGGGTGAAATGAGTCCTTGACAATATTCCGGACTCTGCTGAGGCAGCGGGAGTCGTAGATATCCAGGAGGAAGGGCAGAGGGCAGCTGTCCTCACTAACCTCTGCAGCCTCTTCCTCTCTGCCTCGGTGCAGCTGGAGTACCACACCGTGATGGCGTAGGTCAGCACACTCTCTATGCTGGAGCGGTAGAAGGTTACCAGCAGCAGAGTGTTCAGGTTCTCCCTCCTGAGAACTCTCAGGAAGTGGAGCCGCTGCTGGGCCTTCTTCACCACTGCAGCAGTGCAAAAACGGAGAGCCAAAAGCCGCAGCACTCGTGCGCGCCGCCATTTCTCCATGAAGGGGATTAGTGACATTGCACTTTATCGCATTTATTGTATTTATCCATTTTTAACTCCATTTATTATCGTGACTCTTGAATGTTCTTATCCTGGTTTATGTTAGTGACTACTTTTTATCGCTGTAAGGTTTTATTTTATTGTTGTTTCAATTGATCGATTCTTGATCTTATCGTAATTGTATATTGGTGAATAGCGGAACATTGAGCACTTGTCTTGTTTGTGTTGTTTCACTTGACCAATAATCTGCTTGTCTGGTTCATCGTGTGTCTTAATTTGTTTAGATGTTCCAAATGCATCACAAAAATCTGTAAAACTAGTCTAGCCACGGGTACTAATAAAGTAACCTTCAACATTGAACAACCATAGTAAACAATTAATTTGCACATGCGCAAGTAGAGGGACAAAAATTGCAACTTCCAGAGTGTCATGACTCCCAGTCCATATTCTCCTTGGACTTTGCAGTTTTATATCAGAGTCTAACGTAGTACAATCCAAATTAGTCGTCTGCCCATACCAATGTCTGTGTACACGCCATTATCACTGTTCACAACATATTGTTCTCTATTGGCATGTGTGTGGTTTCATGACAAAAACAATAAACAGCACCAACTTACGGCCTGGCATGCCAACTACATCGTTTTCAGAGTTGTTGCCGTGTATATGAACATGGTATTCAAAACATTGCCATGTAAACACAAAACTTTTCTGAAATGAAAATGTAAAGATTATGCATCTTCGCTTGTAACGTCAGGTTAACCTTACACAAGCCTCAGTTTTTCCATTTTTCCTGCATCTCATCAATCAACTTTGAGGATAAAACATTCAGATCCTCACCCTCTAAGAAGTGCGCTTACAAACAGATAATCGGTGTCAAACAATGTCCACAAACCCACTGGTCTGTGGACATAATCTTGTGGCTGAACGAAAGCAAAGACTAAACACAAATGAGCCCTTTCTTCTGTAGTTTGTGAAAACTAGTGACTTTCAGTCACGTTGTTAGTGCTCTTACAAAATGATGTGTGGTGTGTCGTCTCCCTTCACCCTTAGTGAGCTGGAACCTGTTCCAGCATCCCACAACTTTAAGTTGGATGAAGTAGCATTGAGGATGGATGGAGAGTGTGTGACACAAAGAGCAAGGCTTAGAGTAAATAAAGTGCAGTTCAAGTTCAAAAAAACCTGTCAAGCATTCAGCATCAGTTCAGCTCCATTCCCAAAGAGGCTGTATGGATGTGAACAGCTCTAATATAGCATTACAGTTTCCGGTCTGTTCCAGCAGTGGGTCCAGAGGGTAGTGAAAGACCTTGTAAAGGTCCTAGTTTATGATGGGTCCTACATTTCACGCTGCCTGACTTTATACCTGTGCATAAACAGATCCTTTCCATTGTTTTGCTCAGCTGTGCCTATCCCGCTAGTTGTCACCCATGGGTGCTTTGCCATGGTGCAATTGGGCAACTGCTTTTCAAGGATGCAATGTGCCGTGTCGCCCTGGGAGCCCGTCATGCTCAGACATGACCTCGATGTTGGGAGGAAGACAGTAATGCTGTATGACTGCGAGCAGAGGGCTGCTTGTTTATATCCACACAAACTCTGCAGAGATTCTGGGAGAGGGAATGAATATGCAGCAGCCCTACACAGGATTACACTGCTTTTTGAGAGTATTGATTACAAGAGCTGGAAATCAGTAGTTTTTGATCTGCCATTGTGGTTTGGGGTGGGGGGGGGGGGGGGGGGGGGGGAATAAACTATTATACCAAACAGAATATGCAGTGGGTGGCTAGAAATGATCAGACAGATAAATTATTTTAATTTATATAAAATAATGACCTCATCTATTGATGCATCAGTGATCACAGAAAGAAAATCTTCAAAGTTAAAATGGGTTTCAGCTTAGAACAGCATTTGTGTCATTTCAAACTAATAGATCATCTCTTTGGGCAAACACCCAAAGTAATCTCATAATGGATGAGGCGGATCTTCTGAATAATGACAACGCTCTCTTTGGTTCTGGGTTGGATGTTATGTCCAAACTTCATCTCCATCGTCTTCCACCTCACAGACCTCACAACGCTGCCTGCTTGAGGCAGAGTGCGATATTATTTATTGAGAGAGAGCATCTCAAACATACTGCGGGAGAAAGCCGTGTTGATGGGCCAAGTAAAAGCAGATGTATGATGAAAACTAAACGTGATGTTGTCGGCTGCACTCGGTGAGCGGTTGGAGCCGTTAAAAAATGCTTCTTTTTTTTTAATTAATTTGTGCACGATTTATGATCAATCACAGTTTCTATGCATTCTAAATACGTAGATCTATATCTTCAATGCAGCTCTATGATCCCCCTCCCTCACTGAATCACATGGCGCCCACAACCGGCCAATCGAAAAAAGAAAATGGCAGGCATACCAGGAAATAATGTTGTATTAACGGACTGAGAATGTGAGAAGATAAACATTATGAAGCAGATAACGGCTTCAAGCACCTCCTCTTTGACCGTCCAATTCATCCGTATTTGTAATCAGCGGGCAGAGTCATGCCAGCCGCGGCAATCCGCGCCTCCATCGCCGGCAGAGCGACGCATAGCGACCCGCTGTCTGTAGGGGCTCAACATGAAAACTCATTTTACACACAAATTATGGAACTTTTTTCATTGGAATTAGGTTAGACAGGCCCCCTGGCTGGCTCAGTAGGTAGAGCATGAGACTCTCAATCTCAAGGTAGAGGGTTCGTGTCCCACGCCGGGCGCCACCTTCCCGTGGGCTCTCCACCTGCAGGAAGGTTCTTATTCGGTGCACTGTGATCTGGGTGACGGTGCTCAGACTGACACCCCCACCACCCGGAAACAGATAAGAGGGAGGAGATGGATGGATGGTCCTTTGTTTCATACAACTGGAGAAATCCCGTGTTTTCAGGAGCAGTACATACCTGTACCCCCGCTGCTACTTAGTTCATGCGCCGGTCTCTTCACAACTTGAATGTGGTCATTTTGGAGTAAGCTCTTTGTAATATCCATATTTAGTATTTGTTCATAAGAGATTGTATTATTAATACTTTGTGTTTGCAGAAAATTTTAGATATTTTATATACTTTTAAATGTATTCAGTCATTCTCATTTTAAGTAATCTGTGCTTATCAGCTCTTCAATAAATCTTAAGTAAAAGTACTTCATTTGAATTTTTCTTCATTTATTTTCAGACAGTGTAATTTTACAGTCCTTTACAGTGGCAATAAATAGGTCCAGGGGAGTTAGACTATCAATATAACTGCCGGCCAGTGGCCAAACATTTTTTTGCACAGGGGAGTAGTTATCGTCCATTTATTGTTATCGAGGTGAACTGCTCAACATATGTTGATATTGATTTCAGGCCATATCGCCCAGCCCTACAGTGAACAGTGGTTATGTGAGCCCCGTGGCACAATGAGAGGCTGACTCCTCTTGTTACCATTCTGGACACTCATCCGGACGCCATGTGGCCAGCACGCATCACTTTGCTGTTTCCCTTTCAGCAACTCCATTGACTTTATGTAGTAGAGAGGAGATACGGTTCATCACTGTCTGGGAGAAGCTTAACTATCAACTCGGCTACAGCCAACGTGGCAAATACAAACTACAAATAACATTGTGAAAAACGACAAATACGGATATCTATATGAACAAATGGAAATGGTCTGATATATGCTATTTCACTGATAACAACTTAGAACCCTTGAACAGAAACGAGGAGACTAAAAATACAAAGAATGTTAGTCTAATTGTTATTGGGAACACATTTCTTATTACTAAGTGAGAAAACTATGAAAAAGATGATGACTTGACCTGATAAATTCAGTCTGCTTGATTGTAATTTTACAATTTTTTTGGAATAATTACATTGTTTGTAAATTGTCTCATTTTCTGCTTCAAAATAAGATCAGTTAACTGAGTATTCTGTCAACTGTTATGATCCTGTCAAATCAAAATGATGAATACCAAAAAATGTCAAGCCCAAAATTCAAACTCGAAAGATGGTCTTCTGACTTATTTCACAATTTACATTCATTTCATTTGGTAATCCCTCCTTATTCTGTAGAGACACACGGAACTCCTCATCAATAATTGAACAGTGTTTTGAACAGCGTGTGACGCTTGATTCTTCGCTTGGCTTGTGTTGTAATGGCCGCCCTGTGTCTAATCACCTGCCAATGTCCAGACTCGGCTATTACAAGGAGGCAGGAGGGAAAGCACTCACCGAAACACAAAAGGACACGCTGCCGATGAGCAGCCACACACACACACACACACACCCAGCAACCAAAGGCACAAACAGACAGAAATTAAGGAAAATACAGAAGTCAAACTGCCATAGATTAAACAGTCACATAAATGAGAATAAAGATGTATCCTTATGAATATTAATTAACACAAAGCAACCATTTAGTTGACATTTTGGACATCCTCATTGTGTCTCATCATTAACTTCTTTTTTTTTATACACATCTAACATCTCTCTCTGTATTATAATGGGTACATAACAACACCAGACAGTCAAAAGCAGATGTAGAACTTAAAATAATAATGTCATATTTCAGGGCATGGACCATACTATTATTTTGGGTGGTGTAATTGACAACTGAAAAATAAGACACAACAAAATACACGTTTGTCAGACTTTTGTTTGATTAGATTTTTCTCAAAAAATCATGCTTGTTCTCAAAAACCCAGACAACTCTATTTGTATGAATGAGAGTATTAAACAATCAAATCTGATCTTGCCACCTGGCATCAGAAATAGAGAGTCAGTTATACTAATTTCATTCACTGCCAAGCAGCTGCCGGCCAGCAGCCGGGGGTTGGAGAGGTGTCGGTTTGTCCGTACTATCATCAAGATGACAAAAACAAGGTAGCGTGAAGGCTGTGGTGGAAAAGAACTTGCATGTCATCCCTCCACAACCACATTCGACTCGAGCTTGACAAACACTCAGTCCTTCTTGATATAATTTTACGCGCCTCATCGCGTGCATGGCTTCACAAGAGGATTTCGCTTTCAATTCATTTAGTTTAAGCTGATTCTCTCAAACACGAGCTGATGAAAACGTAGAAATGTAAAGGCGAGCACACACAAACAGTCCCAGGAAAATCTGACCTGTCCCACATCTCACTGTGTTGCATTATTGGAAACCTGCAGGATACAGTCACTTCTTTGAGCCGCTCAGCAGGACACAGCTTTATTAATTCCACCTGTATCAAGCTGCAACAGAAGGGGTGTAGTTTCCTGGCTATTTTTACCTCTACATTATCTACCGCGACAGCTTAAAGATGGAAAAACACAACGAGCTCCCGGTACCACCTGACAACATTAAGCTGCTGCAGATAGAAATTCCTTCAATGGTGGAAAATTGAAGAAATGCATGTTATGCATGTTATGCATGTTGAGAGCGGTTACTGAAATGATGGTTCTCTTGACATTTGGAGCTTCTGGTGTGCAAATATACAAATGTCAGATTTTGCACACTGTAAAACAAGAGTTGTGAACATATCCAGACCTTCAGAGGTGGATAGAAAACTGAGTTGGGCAGTTTGCTTGTTCTTTCATATATGTTTTTTTCTTATTCTCCCACAATCATCACACATTCTTTATTTTTTTCCTTTTTAGGTACCGAGCAGAAAGGCCAGGAGGCCAGGACCCTATTGTATTTGTAGTGGTTCTTTTTCTTCTTATTATTATTATTTGTTTTGCAGCAAACTTGCACAAAAACTCACCAAATTTGGCAAGCTCATAAAAACTGGCGATAGAATTAAGAAAATGTAAAAATGTGCTCAAGAGTGCTAACATGTCTCTCTAGCGCCACCTAGAAAAACCAAAACGGCCACCACGCCCCGTAGGAATGTCATAGAAAGATCAAACCAAATCTCAATTGTTCGTCTCACCGAGACCTAAAAATCACGGGCTGGTACCCCTGACCTAAATCTGACAGGAAGTCTGCATTTTGCCTTTCAAAGTATGATTTTCAACCAAAAAGGCCCTCAGCCTCTGAAGGGAAAATAGATTTGACCCCCTAAACATGGTCACATGCTCACCAAATTTGACACGCAAAATGTAAAAAAAATAACCCCCAGAGTGCTAAAATGTGCTCTCTAGCGCCACCTACAAACACTACAACGGCCACCAAAAACACCTAAACGGCGACCATGGCCCGTAGGAATGTCGTAGCGAGATGAAACCAAAACTCAATGGTTCGTCTCATCGAGCCCTACAAATCACGTGCTGGTACCCCTGACTTAAATCAAACAGGAAGTCCGCAATTTGCCTTTCAAAATAAGATTTGCAAACGCTATCTACTCTGAGCACGAATATCTATCGACTTCAAAAACCTATTAAATGCCAGAGGAGACTCTCCTCCTCTAAAATCCCGAATATCATTTTCAGTCGTCGAGCGGTTTTGTTTTCATTAGCCATCAAAGTTCCGAACACTGAATCCTGGGACTTGTGGATATTGGCTCCCGACACAAAATAAGAATTTCAAAGGACTTCCACTTCAAAGACAACATCTCAGACGAACTAGCGAGACCGCCGGGTGCCCCGTAGATTGTTGTCGGGTCTGGTAAGCGGAGCAGGCGGAGGAGGGAAAGGAAGCAAAAGAGGGGCTGCAGGTCCGGCCTCCTGCTCAAGCTGAGAAACAACCCTCAGAAACCACCTCTGCCGAGCCTGTATCTCGCTAACACCAGATCCATCACACATAAAACGGACGACCTGAATCTACAGCTCGCGGGGAATCGCTTTGTTCGAGACTGCTGTGTCCTCATCATCACAGAGACCTGGCTCAACCCGAGGATCCCCGATGCTAGCGTGCAGCTAGCAGGCCGCTCTCTGCACCGTGTCTACGCTGTCGGCTCGTTGGAGCAGACATTCACACGGTGCACAATGACGGCAGAGTTAGTTTATTAATAGTTCCTCATCTGTCCTCCGACGGGAAATTTCTTCACCAAATGGAGCGTCTTCAGCAGCCACACAGCGCAGCGCTCTGGGAGGTGATGGAGGCCGGGGGTGTAGCTCAGGAAGTTACAGTGCAGGTTGTATTGACTATCGGAGTAAACTGGAGTACCGGAGGAAAACAGCACAAAAGGAGAGAACATGAAAACTCCACACAGAAAGGCTCCTGCCGGGATTTGCACTTGGACCCTTTTTTGTTTTTTAACTTGGACCTTCTGGCTGTGAGGCGAGAGGCTGTGGACTAATTTACACGAACGCCGTGCCTCCATCGTGCCTCCATCGTGCCTCCATCGTGCTCAAATTTTAACAAATTTCTGTAGGGGTCAACCCCACCTCACCCCTCTATCTTACTGTGATACCGAGCTTTATCTGTAATGTTCAATTCTTGATAAATTTGGGAAAAATCACATGAATCCGATACGAAGATATGTTCTTATGCAGCTGTATACATAAAAGATGGTGGACCCAAGCAAATCGGAGAGGATCATAAGAAATCTGACGTCAGTTGCAAACGATCTATTGCGAATTCGGACAGTCCTTATCATGGCCGCCACACAAAACACTTCTGGGGTTAAAGAAAAGTCGATAGATAAGGAGACAGGAGGGACAATTCTGACGTACCCCGGGTCTCCGTCCCTGTCGCAGTCCTGGGTACCCCAACGGAAGGGTGACGGAAAAGCGTCCACCTTTGGAGCGGTTATTTCCGGAAAATCCCAAATTCTTGAACCACTCCATTCCTGCACTTTTTGTGTGGTGGAAACGGGGCTTAAGACTGCAACTTTACACAACTAAACATAATGTAAACAATACCACTGATGTGGAAACATCCTGCAAAATGTGTAAGGTGTAGAACGGATCTTAAAAAAAAAGGTCTCTGCTGCTTTCACATAGATCAACCTACCCTCTAAGATTCGCTCTGATTGGCTGTCTTCATAACTTGTCCCGCAATGAGAGCAGCTCTGATTGGATCTCTTCTCCATTCATCCCACCCTAACATGTCATCGTCTCGTTTTGATACGTTGACTAAAGTGTCAGTTATATTTCGTCATAGTTTTTTCTATCGGTTTTTTTAATCTATGCACTCAAAAATTATGGCAGACATCATATATAAATTAGAAAAAGTGCAACTATATTGATGTAATTGTGGACTAATGCATTGTGGACTGCTAAATACTACATTGTGGACTACTAAAAACTACATTGTGGAATACTAAATACTACATTGTGGAATACTAAATACTACACTGTGAACTACTAAATATTGATATTGAAGGAACCAAACACCAAATAATATGCTATGGAAGAAACATACTTATTCAAAAGCACATAAGTGAACCAATATAAAAATGTATACAAAATAAAATATGCTATTATAACCTTTGAATTTACGCTTTAAATTGGTCACAGTGTACAGGATGAATTTTGCAAGATCACACAATTAGTACTAAAAATGACAACAATCTCAACATAGTTAATTTTAATGAAACATTCTACTGCAAAATACAGTGAAATGTAAAAAAAACTCAACAAAATTCTATAAATCCTATATAACCACCTTGCTTGGTGGTTTCTGGGGCTGGATTGTAGGTTTTTGCAGCCAGTTTTGGTCCACGGGCCTCATGTTTGACTGGAGTAAACGTCACAGCAGCGCCGTGCTGCGGGAGGCTGTCTGCTCATTAAGGTGCGTTAACAGTTAAAACCTCTGTGTTCGACTATTTGTCTGCTCTTACCGGGTCCCTAGTCCGAGGTTTTAATGTACATATAAGTTAGACGACATTCAGCAAGCTGTGCACTACTTTTTTGTCCGTCTTTTTCGAAGACTGACCGTCCAAATGGCGCCTGGAGGCTCGCTGCCTTAAACCGTGCAGTGAAATGGAGCTACCGCTACTTAAACTGGCTTTAGCAGCAAAAATACTGCCAGTGTTCAGTCTGTTCCACCAATCCATACTAACAGACATTTTCCAGATGACTGACCTTACAAAAGCACGCCGTGTCTCACTGAATGATAAGCTTCATCAATTAGACTGTTAGTGCAGGGTTGTGATTATTCCGGGGTTGAAGTGATTGTACAGGGCAATGTATCAGCCCAAGTATTCAATTTATTAACTACTGCATGGGTTTATATTGTGGAATGAATTTCCTTTATCTGGCACCTCCATGATGCGTGTTTCCCGCCTGTGGTTTGGGCGATCTTGTGTTTCTGTTTGCAAACGCTGCATCCAAGATGATACGTATCCTGCTGAGGGCATTATCACATAACCTTGTCCGTGACAACAAAGACAACCGCGTGTGCGTATTTGTGTGGGTGCGTGTGTGCACACGAGTGTCGGCAGGGAAGTGTGCGTCTGCATTCATGCATGAATGCATGTGTGATTTACAACAGTGCGAACAAACTGCCAATGGGCAGGGACCGCAGTGGGAGAGAAGGAGGGTTTGTGTCTGGCTTACCAAAGATATTGGTGGAATGTCCTTTCTTGGCGAGGGGCTTCAGCTCGTTGTGACCCCAGCCGTACTGTCGGTAGCTGTCCCAGGCATGCTTCATCATCTGGAAAGACAAGAAAACAGCACATTGGAGCAGGTGAAGAACCACCAATGCGATGTCGGATAACTTGGCTTGGCAGAAATGGCTCATCATCCGCGTTTAATTGAGCGTCATCATTTTATTTGACACAATTTGTTTTGGTGCATAATGAGATTTTAGCAACAACATCTGTTGTTGTTGGAATTAATCAAGCTGTTACCGACACTACGAACACCAATTAATTCAAACTAAACTATCGTTCTCATCAACATGAACAATCAAACAATTGTCATACAATGCACACTTAACACATCCGCCCGTCAGACATAACATTACAACCACCTGCTAAGAATTACTGAAGCCCCAAGATATGCATTTTTTTCTGGACAAAAATATACATTTGATATATTGAAGTTCTTTCGCTACTTTGGTCCAAACACTACAACACCAAGTAGCCCATGGCTAAATCTGGCGCATTTACACAAAGTGAGTGTACTGAGTGTCCATTACTGTCCACTGTCCTCTGCAAATATACTAATGAAAACATGCTGATATTGACTAATGGGGTCTTCTTGCTCAAACTAAAAAGGCATTTGGTTTCTCACTACACTCACACAGGGAGTCTAGAGCAGTGTTCACACCTACCAAACCCAAACCTCATCCCAACCCAGCCCCCTTACCGGCATGTGAAATATACAAATCGCAAAAGACCAACTGAACTGAGATTGATTGTATGTTCCCATGCGTTCTAAACGCACAGAATGTGACCAATCAGGTGGAGCCCGACTATCCTAGATCTATGCACCATGTTGATGCAAGTGGCTGACACAGTGGCTGGGGTCACAATCTACATGTAAATAAAACACTGAATGTTGTCCAATGTAATTTCATATCATGTTTTCCTAATATAGTGCAGCCTAAACACTATTCACTTAGAACCAGATGCATCAATGAGCCTTGGTTACCAATGATTCTAGTACCAGTTTTCATCAAATTTGAAAAGACACTGCAAAGTACAAACACCGCACATAGCTACAGGTTAGTAAACGCTAGAACTCAATCATCTAACGATCACAATTATGCTCATGTCAGCTAATTATTCTGGTTCAAAAACAACTATGACAACAGAATATTCACTGGATGGCTAATACATCCAAATCACTAACAGAAGCCATTAAAAACAAATCTGTGCCGTCAGTAGTCATAATATTATGTCTGATTGGTTTATCCTTGCCAAGTCTTGCAAATGAAACATTTCATGAGCTCATAAAACAGTTTTTTTCTTTGTGCAGTGTTTAATTTTCTCAGTCTTTCATCAATATGCACAAAAGGCCAGACTGTAATCAATCAATCATCCCATGAACGTCTCATAAATACAAAATCTGACATCTCTTACCTCCAACTGTCGAAATATTAGAACAATTGGAATGCAATTTTGTAGAAAAAAAACACTGAGAACACACTTTTATTTCTATTTCCCCCCACAGGACAAGACCCTGATTTCACAGGCAGCAGCATCCTTAGTGGCTTAAAGAGAATCTCAAATGTTGGAATCTTAAATTCAGCAAAAACGGAAGATGAATTTTAAAGCGCCGTCTCAAGCGCATCACTTCTTCCTCACCTCCTCTGTGCATCAGTGGACGTTTGTCTGCTGAATAGAACAAAATAACACTCTATTCTTCGGATGACCTTTGAAGGTAGTCTGCAAAAGATGGGCTCGAGGAGAGGAGTAAGGATTTATTTTTCATTTTTTTAAAAGAGCAAGAGATTGTGAGATGAGACCTGACACGGAGGCTGATGCTGAGAAGCGGCGCCCCGGGGCGAACAGAGAGAGATGACACAGCCCAGGATGAAAAAAAAAGCACCAGTTTTTACTCAAGCAGGGTCGCTTTCAATTTCAAATGTTTAGTTTTTTTTACTCTGCAGCCTTACGTGAGCGTCATGGTTAACATGAAAAAAAAAAACTACGCTTCCTCTTGACGTTGTTGCGTCAGTTACAATCTTTTTCTGTGGATATCGGCTGATTTCTTTCTCTAAATTGCTTTATCTACCCCGGAGCGTTCATATCTGTCCATCAGCCAGCCTCTCTCACTGAACATTTTCAATTATCATATTTCAGTGACAATACTGATGCTGACATGGCTGAAGTACTGAGGCTTATTGGAGGACCCTCATATCATATTCTATTCAAGCTGTTCAAACAATTTACAAAATATGAATAAGTGAAAATTTAGGGGGGAAAAGACGCTTAAGATCACTGAAGACCTACAACTACAGAACTATCATGAATGCTCTTTGATTAATAAAAATAAGATCTATCCCACAATGAGATGCATACTACAAATGTATTATTTTTTTACTAGAGACCGCATATTACAAACAATACACAACAAAACTACAGTTACTCAAGTGTGTGTAAACAAATGGAAAATAATGTTTTCACACTATGTTAAGTCATTTTTATATCAGGCAATTAAGTGTAAAAAAACTAAACAAAAAAAACCAAAAAAACTGAATGAGACATTATAGTATCTAGATTAATATAATCCCCTGATTTAATATTAAATTCAGATTTGTCATTCAGTTATAAACATCTATACACTATGTTTGACAGCTCGTTGTGGTATTCAAATTGTTTTTTTTCAAAGTGTAATACCTAAATGACAAACTAAACAGGCTGAGTGAAGCGGATGTAGATTGTTTTCTCAATTTCTTTAAAGTACATGTGTTGAGAAAAGACAAAGTGTTGGAGTTACGAAATATCCATCATATCGACTGAACGTGTGACTGTAAATGTGTGGAGCATCTTTGAGGTGGTACAGTCCCTCAACCCTTAATCAGGTAAGTGACTATATTTGGTAACGCCCACATTTCCTCTTGACAGTTTCCATGACCATCACAGGATATAGAAAGTAATACGTGTGTTACACATCGAAATGGGAGCTTCTGGAAGTCTGTCATAATTAACAGCTCTGGGTGCAAGTGTTTTAAAATGTGTGAATGTTCCAGAATGTGTGAGTTCTGGAGCTTCAAAACGCATCCACGTTCCAGAACATATGAGTATTCCAGAATGTGCACAAACGTTGCAGAACGAGGGCAGCTTTTAGAATGCGAGTTCCAGAACATGTGCGAGTTCCAAAATTTGTGCGAGTTACAGAACGTGTGCAAGCGTTGCGTTGCAGAACGTGTACGAGCGTTGAGTTCCAGAAGGCGAACGGGCGTTGAGTTCCAGAATGTGTGCGAGCGTAGCGTTGCATTGTGTTGCAGAACGTGTGCGAACGTTGCAGCACTTGTACAAACTTTGGGTTGCAGCACGTGTACGAAAGTTGCAGAACGTGTACGAGCGTTGAGTTCCAGAAGGCGAACGGGCGTTGAGTTCCAGAATGTGTGCGAGCGTAGCGTTGCGTTGCAGAACGTGTACGAGCGTAGCGTTGCATTGTGTTGCAGAACGTGTGCGAGCGTTGGAGAATGTGTGTGAGCATTGCAGAACTTCTACGAGCGTTGCGTTGCAGCACGTGTACGAACGTTGCAGCACTTGTACAAACTTTGGGTTGCAGCACGTGTACGAAAGTTGCAGAACGTGTACGAGCGTTGCGTTGCAGCATGCGTACGAACGTTGCAGAATGTGTGCGAGCGTTGCAGAACGTGTTGCAGAACATGTGCGAGCGTTGCAGAACGTGTACGAGCGATGTGTTGCAGCACGTGTACGGACGTTGTGTTGCAGAACGTGTACGGGCGTTGTGTTGCAGAACGTGTGCGACCTGCAGAACGTGTGCGAGCTCCAGAACGTGTGCGAGCTCCAGAACGTGTGCGAGCTCCAAGAACGTGTGCGAGCTCCAAGAACGTGTGCGAGCTCTAGAACGTGTGCGAGCTCCAAGAACGTGTGCGAGCTCTAGAACGTGTGCGAGCTCCAAGAACGTGTCAAAGCTCCAGAACGTGCGAGCTCCAGAATGCTTGAGAGAATTTCAGAATTCCAGAATTCATGAGAATTCTACAATGTGTTTGAATTAAACAGATTACAACTGAAATGAAAATGTCCATGTATATAGATGAGAGCCCTATAGAGGGATAAAGTAAAAGGGAGGGAAGAAATCAGGAGACTCTGGTGTACGACAAACAGAGCTTTGGAAGTGCCAATATATCAGCGAGCCACCATGTTTGTGTCTCCTGTGAAGCTGTGGCACTTCCCCAGCATCCTGCTCCTCTTCCAACCTTCCCTCTCCTTGGACCAGGCATGTGGCCAAGCTAATAAAGACAAGGGCCAGGAGTTTCATTGTGCTCTTGGCCTCATGGCGTTCCATGACGCACTCCATGCACACGCTGTGGACTATAAATCAAATTAATACACACCGTGACATAGACACTTAAGAGTTGGCTGACTTCCTCTGATATGTGTTGATTGGATGCTTCATCAAATTTTGATTGGCCCATATGCCAAGGACAAGTGCTAAAGCGCGGGGTGCTTGACGATGTTGACAAACTGATTATTTAAAGGACCTTGGAATACTAATTGGACATTAAACTATCAAATTTTGAGATTAATCCTGACAGCTACAGCTTGCCATTGCAGCATCTTGGGAGCGACAAGGAAAAGGATGGGGGCAAATTTAGTTTGCATGGGCCCAAGTGGCTGAATCAATACACAATCAGAACAGAACCCCATTGGAAATTACTCCGTAACAGGCTGGCAAGTAAGGAGAGAAAAATTCCTAAAAACTTATTTTCCACTAGGGCCTGCCCTTTTTAGGGTTTTTCAAAGTCCTTTTTTTAATACTTTCTCATCTCAGGTTTCAAGCAAGTTCAGTCCAAATAAGTGTGATATAAATAGCAGGGATTTGCACCACAAATGAGATGAATGGTTAAATTTCAGCTAATAGCAGTTACCAAACATTCGTCAACTGTTGTTTTGTTTATGTGATAGCATCCGTTAACCTTTCATGCACCTTAAAGCCACTGGTGGAGGCTACAGCGCCATCAGCTGTCTCTGTCCATATGTCTGTAATAGTCAATGAGATTACTAGTTCTACACAAACTAACACCGTGTTGTTATGAGGTGGAGTTACTCTGCTTGATGGCTGATTGTATGTATATATGATGTCACGCCACTGGTCGTGGTACTGGTACTTAATCGTTATGTAGGAAAAAACAGTGGTGCATTTTTGCCTAATAGTGAGAAGGTCCCTGGTTTGAGTTGTGGAGCTTTTCTGTGTGGAGTTTACATTGTTTATTCATCAGCACTTTGTGTTCCTCCCACAGTCTGTAACAATGCATTTGAGGTTAACTGGTGGCTCTAAATTCCCTTTTGAATCAGTGTTTTGTTGGCTTCTGGCTAGAAAGTTAAATGTGCAGCAATCAAATCTGCAAATAGAGCAAAAATGTGCTCATTGTGTGAAATAATTGAGTGGTAGTTTGGTTTTGCTCTGTTAAATCCGTCAACACCTGTAAAGCATGAATCTTCTTTGGAGGCATTTGACGTGACACTTGATGAATGTGATATTTGTCACTTAATTATTCATGGGTGAACTTTCCATGACACAAAAAAGGGAAAAGTTAAGGTGAAGACCGTACAGACTGTGTGAATAAGTAAAGCATTCATGTTCTGAGCTTGTCACGACGTTCAAGTGGACGTAAAAATGTATTTATACAATCATGAAAGAGGCAGCTGGGTTGTCTGTTCTGATGCAAGAGGGGTTTGCCTGCCAATCACACTGAACTCAAAAAGGAATGAGAAGTTTCTATAGTCTTAACACCTCCTTAAACCAGCAAGGAAAATAAAGAAATCAAAACTAATTTACGACTTTGCATTTACATAGTACGCTTTTCAAGCGATTCCAGAAAACATGCAGGACCCTTAATAACATAATTTGAAGTTTAATTGAGGGTAAATGGTAGCCCCTCCCCTTGGATAATGAAAGCCTTTGAAGATGTACCTTTCTTTATCTATTTAGGCACTGTGATTTCCAGCAGCGGTGGTGCTGAAAATATCTGCAGGAATGAATTGGCAAAGCTATATCTAAAGCCACTTTTCTCTTGCCAAGACCAATATGGAGATCAAGAAACTTAAGCCTGGAGACCAAACTGAAATCTTCAATAGCAATTTCAAAAGCTGTCTTACTCTAAGGTGCTGAGACCTGGAGGTTCCATCCTTGGGATCCGATGGCCTTTGGTTATGATGGTCTTTTCCATATTGAAGCTCTATGAGAGATTACCAACCAAAAGAATACCGTACCGAATATGTAGAAGGAAGTAGAGCTAGATCAACCCAGGGATTGTGGAACACAACAAGTACTATATTGGAATCCACATGTCAAGAGAAAACGAAAGAGGAAATGTGTCAAACTGGGTCAGATTGGCATAAGATCACCAGATTAGCTTAAGATAGTTGGGAGTGGCATATCTTTTAGGATGCCCGATGTTCCAATTAGGAGCGATGGGGTTAACTAACACCAACTAATCAAATGGTTCATTAGCTTTAGTGGTTTGGTAAAATGTTGCTGTTACAGCCGTTTCAACATGCTTTACATGACCCCACACACCCACACACACACACCCACACACCCACACACCCACACACCCACACACCCACACACCCACACACCCACACACACACACACACACACACACACACACACACACACACACACACACACACACACACACACACACACAAATAGCAACATCTGCCATGCGAGATGCTTAATAGGAAGAAAGGGCAATCGAAACACCATCCTTCATAATGACCAACTCTACCAACTGAACCACAACCACAGGGTCAACGAATAGCTTCATGTAAGCTTTGAAATGTAGTTTTTCCAATATTTTTGATGTATAACACATTTACTTTCCTGTCCCTCTGCCATGGCACAGAGGTTTGTTTTTCTGCCTGCCACAGACTCAAAGTGAACAACATAATCAAAATCCTACATTTAAAGAAAACACCGGCCTGGGAGCCTCATCCAATCTGCTACGGAACAGAACCGTTTTGTGAAAAGTGCTGCAGTACCCAATGAGGCTACAATATATACAGGTTCACGGGTTCTGCTGCATGTGTATATATGCAGACCCTTTCCAAAAGATTGGAATATCATGGAAAAGTTTATTTATTTCCATAACGCCATTCAAAAAGTTAAACTTTCATAGATTACAGATTCGGGGCCCACAATCCAAACAATTTCAAGTATTTATTTTACTTTTGTGGCTTACCCATCCTATGGAGGGTATCAATGATGGTCTTCTGGTCAGTTGTCAAGTCTGCAGTCTTCCCCATATTGAACCACACTGAAGCAATTTAATGACACCTGGGGAAACCTGTGCAGGTGCTTTGAGTTTAGTAGATGATCAGTGTGACACTCAGTTTAAAACATTCTTTCATGCCCTGCTAAATTTGGGCTGATTTCTTCACAGTATTCAATTTTTTTGAATTCCTGTTTTCACGGGTTTTATGAGCTGGAAGCCCAAATTATGTCAAAATAAACAAATAAATACTTGAAATTGTTTGAATTGTGGGCCCTGAATCTGTAATCTATGAAAGTTTAACTTTTTGAATGGCATTATGGAAATAAATAACCTTTTACATGATATTCAAATTGTTTGGGAAATGTCTGTGTGTGTGTATATATATATATATATATATATATATATATATATATATAAAGCATATGACAGTTGTCTAAGCTGAACATATTCAACTGAACTAATCAAAGTAGTTCCTCTATTTACAGAAACCTCCTAAGCTGAATGTTTCATCTTTCCTTTGTGCCGGACTTGTATTATTCGTAGTTCGTTTTCTCGTCAGCGAGTTCCCAGAGTGAAGGACGACATCTGGGAGTACGGAGATAACCAGCAGCTTGTGGAGGGAAAAGAGCCTTTTTAACTCTGACAACGCTCCAAAGTTACACAAGGGACACAAACACAGCCTGTTCTTTTATACAATTCATCATCTTCTCAGTGACAGCTGCTCAGAAAGGCTGCAATCACACTCATTTCCAACAGACATATCATTTATGACACATACTTTTGAAAATGCATATAAACTTTCTCAGTACTTTTACATTAGGTAGACAGCTCAGTGATTATGGTATGTTTAAATTCAAAAATTAACTAGCTAAAGTTTTCTTCTTTTAATTTAAAGTTAAATAATATGTTTGTACTTTGTTCGCTGGAATCTAAAAAGTTGTAAAGACTTCAAATGTCCACCTCGTTAGTGCCACTGTAATTATATAGCATATGTCATGCAGGTTGGTCCAACTCTAGGTGTTTCACAAAAGACTGAAGCAGTGAATACTGTGGATAACAGTGGATACAACACTGTAAATTAGAAAGAAAAGTTTTGTTTAAACTTCAGTGACACGTATCGCCTGAAATAATCCCAGAGTTATGTATTATATTTCATTATCCGAGAGAGCCAGCTTGTCCCCTGGTTCAACAAATTCACAGAATCACTGTAAGCATCTGTGTCAGAGGACAGAGAGACAACTTAATAAAATCAGTCCTTATCTTCTTCAGAGCCTGAGAGAATTAAACAGACACTCGCCCAACATGTTTATTATCGGCTTCCACTGAGATTCGCGTATTTCGGCACAGTCCTGTCTCTTTATTCTGCTGGAATTTTATTAATCATGCACCATTACATGCTGGCGCTCACTCTGGAACCAACGGGCAGCCCAGGAGTGGCCCCGTGTTATTAAGGTCAAAGCCTGGGCGAGATTAAAAACCTCTCCTCCCTCCCTCCTCGTGCCGACAACCGATCAGTGTTGGAGTGAAATGTGAAGTCTTCAATAAGGAGCTGGATTGAGTTTTAAAAAAAGGGATTTAGTGTTTGGCGCAGACCGATACGAAGGTCTAAGTGAATGAAGGACGGACCCACAGCGGTTAGCTCTCTTGCCTTACGCTGAGGAGTTTGCATGCTCCTCCAGGTACTTCAGCATCCAAACATTTGCATTTGTGGTTGATTGGTGACTCTGAAACTGTTTGCAGGTGTGAATGGGAGTCTGTGGCCGGAGGAAACAGGGGGAAACTTTACTTTTTGGAAGCGCTGCTACTGCAAATGTTCACCAGGCATGTGGTGAATAGTTGTTCTGCACATGCTTAGTAGATGGACAAATAAAAAATAAATGGCGGCTTCCAGAGCGTCGTGACTCCCAGAGCGTCGTGACTCCCAGAGTGTCGTGACTCCCAGAGCGTCGTGACTCCCAGAGCGTCGTGACTCCCAGAGCGTCGTGACTCCCAGAGCGTCGTGACTCCCAGTCCATATTGTCCTGGGACTTGGTAGTTTTATAGGTGACAGTCACCCAGAAAAACAAATCCAACTTTATCGTCTGTCCATACGAATGTCTGTGTCTCACCCTTGTTATTGTTTATAGCAGATTGTTCTGTCCTTGCATGTCGTTTTCAGTGTTTCTGCCATTTCCATGTAAACAGACATCGCTTTCAAAACTTTTCTCTGTAAACGCAAAACCATGGTAAAACAGAAACACAAAAATTATGTTTTTCACTTGAAATGTCATATAAATGGGGCTTTAGAGTATGACTTTGATACTGATGCTTGTGTTGTCATTAAACTTTCACTACTGCATCAAAGATCTGTCAGCGCAGGTCTGAGTGTTGTGTTATTTAATTTGCTCTTAATGAAACACTGCAATTTCCAATAAATAAATTAGAAACAGCAGTTTCTTATATGGAAAATCTTTAATTAAAGGTCAACATTTTTAAACTGTGCACTGCTAGACCTGGTTTTCACCTGCTGGCATTACATCTGCTACGTGGCATGACCGATGAATGGGGCAGAAATGTGCAAGTTGTAGATAAATGATGTGCCAAAATAAAAGCACATTCAACATGTTCTAAACAGAACTAAGGCTACAAAACAGCTTTCTGCACATTCAGGTGTGCACAAATAGTTTGAGAATAAAGAATCAGATCCGAGGACAACTCCTAAAAAGTATTTATGAATGTGCACAGTATAAAAGACGAATATTGGAATACATCATCTGGCTTTGAGAGGCATGTTGGCCTCTGTCCTAATTTTTCAACAAGGCCAAACAGTCTTTTGGAGTCTGTGACCTTCACAATGGCTGCTTGGCAGGCTGTGTGCTGCCGGCTCTTGAAAAGAAGCACAATCTGCCCATAGCTTCTGAACAGACCCTCAGTCGTGACACACACGCACGCACGCACGCACACACACACACACACACACACAAAAGCAAAATATTCATAAATCCTTTTCTAACCAGCGGCCACGACCAAGGCCATTACCTTAACAATTATTTGAAGATGGAAGAAAAAAAAATAATTGAAATCAGCTCCCACAGAGAAGGGAAACAATGACAAAGATTTTCGAGGTTAGGGGAGTTGGAGAGCTTGGTTGGAGTTGTGCACTTCTCAGAGTGACTTCCAGTCAGTTTGATTGATTTAAAGCACTCTTTCCTGCCTTCATCTTCCTCATCTGCTGCCAACTCGCACCACGGAGGCGTCCCATCAGGCTTAAAGGAGAGGGCCTTTCAGAAGATGCACGAGTGTGGCCAGAGTCTGACATCTGAATTGCTTCCTGCATTAAATACATTTATGGCACTTAACAGAGGGCGACAATAAATTCCCCATGAAATTGAAGCAGTAAGTGTGCAGATAGGGAGGTTTTAAACAGTTCTCCAGCCTGGAATTGAAAAGATGATGGCTTACAATATGCGTGATGTATGGAGCCGACACACAAATCAAACACTTCGGTCCCATCGTAATTTGAGTTCTTTCTAGTTTGGGGAAACAACTAAATGTGGCTCAGTTCGATTCCATTCTATTTATATAGCGGCAAATGCAACAGAGTCACTTATTTCACAGGAAACAATCAGCACAGTCAGCATTTCAATGCAGGTTTTATGTGTGGGTATTTGAATGAAACTAAGAAATATTGCGTTTTTGGTGTCTGTTTAGACGACAACGGTGCTTGAAGCCACAACTTTTTTGGGAACTGCTCCCAAGGTAGAACTTTTCAAAAACACTCGGGCTCCACTGGGGTGTAGACGGGCGAAAACGACACGTTCTGGAAATGCTCGAGTCTCGTCTCCATGTCGCGTCAGAAACACTGCTGCTGCTCACCAGGCCCGTGGGACATAGTTCTTCTGCACATGCACGAATAGATGGACAATAACAACAAAGGCAGCCTCCAGAGTGGCATGACTCCAAGTCGATACAAGGCCTAAGAATCACAATGACATTATTAAGTCCTCCTCCCCGGACTCGGATTGGCAAGAAACAAAATGTAAGGGCTTGTTCTGAGTTTGATTGAAACAAGTTGTATCGAGGAATCACTCAGTAAAATTATGTTGTGGTGGTTGTTGTCTTTCCAGCCACCAAACTGCACGACACCATTGGCGTTTATCATCAAGCAACATTAAAGTATGAGTTTACACTGGCTTTAAAAACCAAGCTAAATTACAACTGCCACTGAAGTGGGCAGGTTGAAAGCTTGACTTTGATTCATGTTTTTTCTGCTTGCTAATGAGACTTGGCCAAGTGTGATTGAGTTATGCAATCAGGAGTCCCAACTTAAATCGGTTCAAGCTATTGACACAGCAATAAATCAAAACATGTCATCTCAAGGCTTCACAGTCAGTTAGGCTGAATGTGTGAGCAGGACAAAATGTTCCCTCGCTAAAATGTGACTAAGGCACAACAACGAATTCGAGTGTGTCTGCAAAACTTTCTTCCCTTTTGGGGGGTCCGTTTACACGGCACCAGTTTGCGGATGCACTGTATCCACAAAGTTTTTAATCCAGTTCCAAAGGTGGAAAGATTCTTTCACGGCGCAAATCCCTCCTGTAGAGACTGATGGAGGCTACAGAGTCTGTTACTGCGCATGCTCATCTCTGCCCCTCCCTCCTGCTCATCTAGTTGTAAACAAACATGGCCGACCCGTAGCGGTACGACCCGTAGTGGTTTGACCCGCGGTCCATATTCTAGTTTTATCGTCCAGATCAGTAGTTTAATAGTTGAGACTCTCCCTGATATCATCCGATGCCTCATCAGTCCATACGGATGTCAGGTTCTCTCCATTTTCTTCAGGTTTATAGTGTTTTGTTCTCTGCACACGTCTGTGTAGTTTCATTACAAAATCAAGCAACAGCACCCTCCAGTGGCCTGGCATACTAACTCCATCGTTGTCTCTGTGTCCGCTGCTGCAGTGGAAACACACTCCTTTTTTTAGCGGATTAGGTGTTGTCACGTGAAACGTTGTCGTGTAAACAGGGCCTTAGAGGGTTGCGCCTGTTGTCCAGAGGAGCAGCGGGCCTTTTGTTTCAGCATCCTACATGTGGCTCTCTTCCAATCAGACACCTAGCCAGAGTTCACATTGGAGACAGCTTTGTAATGCAGAAAACGTGGGCTTAAGGGCCAAACTAAAAGCCTGACGCCAAGATAAATGTTGTGGGCTGAGTTTCCATATCATAAAATAAGACATACAAATGAACTCAGAGTGGCTGAGGTGAATTGTGCGGAGAGCTCAATGAGCACAATGATAGAGGAAGGTATGGAGACAGGTGAGGGCAGTCTGGAGAAAGAACCCGGGAGCTTAAGATCAAAAGCATTCATGATGATTAAAATCAGACACACAATGAGTCCTTAAGGAATTTGTATCAATCCAAGTCTTTGTATTCAATTTTCAATAACTTAGCCATCATTTATCTAATAAGCCTGCCAATCAAAGTTGTTCTAAGAGTCGAGACGTAGTTACTATTATTGATGGAAGCTAGGTCAAGGTGTAAACGACTTTGAGCTGGATAGAAAGTTTCCATCAGGCATATTGAAAACAATCATTTACAAAACTACTGATATTGTGTTCACAACAGATTGTATTTCCTTCTTTCTTTCAACAATATGTTGTCCATGGTAAGAAAGAGCTAAAGCCAAAAAATCAAAGGAAAATTACTTAAAACAAAGTTTGAATGAGTGAGTGGAACTGATCATTCAAAAACATGGCAAGACTGTTAAATTAGTAAAGTCTGAACTAACTAACCAGGGCAACTACTGTTGTTTTGAAGAAGGTTTTAATTCATAAATAAAACATTTGAGATACATTCCTTCATTCCCACACGTACTTTTTTTTTTCCTCTAGAACCACTCCGGGGCTCCGTGTTCGCTGTAGTTTTCAGAAAGCCGGTACAGCCTCGCTTCCGCCTTTTAGGTAGCGATAACTCCAGAGATAACTCCAGAGATAACTCCAGAGATAACTCCGCCCCCCAGCTGATGACGCGTTGGGCCCCAGTCTGGCTCCTCTTTGGCCCAGCAACGAAGATAGGCCAGCGTAGCAGCAGTTTAGCCTGTTTGGCCGGGGCTTTGGCAGTGGAAAGACAAAGAACTGGTCCTAAGTCTGGCCCTGGACCAGAACTAGAACCTGGTTCTTTCCGGTGGAAAAGCCCCCCCGACTGTCCCCATGGTCTCAGCTAGTCACCGATTGGTGGAGGCTCCCAGGAGTCGACACCTTGGAATGCCCCCACCTTACCAAAAGCATTTTGGAGAGATTCTCTCAAAAAGCTTTGCTCCTGAGCACAGTTGACCCCCCACAATTAAAAGACGAACAGATCCAAGCTTCCATTTCAGTAGAAGAACTGCCTGAAGCTCTCCAGCACGAGCCTGATGGTAAAACCCCAGGACCCGATGGATAACAAAGAATTATGGTCTTTACTCTCACCAATTTTTTGGGGAATAATTGAGGAGATTAAAGAATCTTCAACTCTCCCTCAACATATGAACTGTGCAAATATCAGTCTTCTTCTAAAACCGGATAAAGGGTTAGCAGCAGCTCCTATGATCCAATATTCAAATGGAGGCTAATCAAGGAAAAGCTGGATTTGTGGCAATAAACTAAATAAAATGTGCCAGTGTTGAAAAAATATCACCCCTTTTAAGTTTTTTCAAACAGACACTGAGGAGAAACAGCAGAGAAGAATAAAAGCATGTGATGGGAGAAGTCTAACAAAGGATATCAGCGGATTTTGTGCACAAACAACTGCCAAAACCCCGCAGCAGCAGGAGTGGGTTTACCTTACTTTTACTTTGAAAAGAAAGGAGGCTTGTTATGATCAGAGTTACACACTGGCATGTTTGCCAAAAGGAATATCAACAGTCTGCATCAAAAAGGCAAAGTGGGGCTTTCAGCACGCAGGTCTTAATTTGACAGAAGTTGGATGAATCACGACAGCCTTCCTGAACTTTCAGTGTAGCGATGCATCTCTGAAACAGTAAGACAGTAAGTCTTACATCAGTTATCTCTGTTTACTTATTAAGTGCAGGATATCTTCTAATGTCATGGTTGGTAGTTCAATCCCCCATCACTCTGTCGCCATGTGTTCAAATGTGTCAATGTGAATAAAAAGGTAAACTTTTGGGGCGACTGAAGTGGTGAAAACACAGCATGGACATGTACATATCTGTATTCAGCCATATTGATTCATCATGCCATTTGAAAGTTAGATTGATGTAGTTTCAACTGTGAAAAATCAATATGACGACAATTCCATTCAGAAATTTATATAAAAATGTTCTCTGTTGCTGATATTAAGTTGGGTTGAGCATCAAAAATAAGTTTGTTGTGAAAACAGATGGTGCAACATCAATTTCTGCCGAGCATTATTCTCTAAAGCAAGCCCCATTCAAACGTTTTACAAGTAAAAATGGACAAGTTCCATTGCATTTTGTGTCAGTTTACGTGAAAACGGTGCTCAGAACCACTGAAAATGAAACTTTTTGAAAACAGCTCCTAAGTGTCGAACTTTTTGAAAATGCTTCAACTCCGTCTGCATGGAAATGGGAGAACGCAACTTTGTGAAAGTGCTGCAATTGCACGTGCACACCATAGTCTTAGTAAATAATAGAGTATCAATTGATACCATGTGGTATATACGTTTTGAAAGGGGGCCTCTGATTGGTTCATAATTCACTGAATCATTCTGATGCGTTCAAATGTTGGAGCAGAGGGGAGGACTTTGGACGAATTTTCTTTCCAAAATGCTGAGGAATTTTATCTGCAGAATCCACACAGGTGAGACTAATTCTATGAACCTACGATCGATCTAATTTTCCATTTCTGTTGGATATCTGTACATCATTCATGCTTTTCATTGAAGAATAAAATATTCTTTGCTGTGAAAATGTTGACTTTGATATAAGCATTGACAATCATGACCATCACCAATTTATGTGTGACTGTGACATACTAAGGTCTTGGGACGGAGCTATGGGAGGCTTACAGAGAACAAATAAGCATCTAATATTAAATGAAAAACTAAGAAGAGAATAGAAATTATTTCACAGTTCAGAGTCTACAGCTGCTCAGTTTAGGGGTGCAGATAGAAGCAATGTGTCGACTACAGGGGGCATAAACAAGTACATGTAGTGAAGTTTGGAGTGAGGGGAGTCAGGTACGGGTACAGGTACAGGTGGAAACCATCACCAATGAAAAGAAGCTATGAACTTAAAAGAAAAAAAGACAAAAGTATATTGGATGTATTCGCAAAAATGTTGACAAAAAAAGGAAATATTTTAATGTTCAGAAGCAAAATCTACGTGTCACAATGTATTATATAGTAGTCTAGAATGCATTAGAATGCACCATTTATGGTCTATCTATATTTTCTTTTTTTAATTGCAAACTCACCTCCCCACCCCCCACTGGTCGCTGATCCAAAAAATCTTTGACACTCAGATGTTTGGGATGGAGACCCAAAACACAGATTTCTGCCTAAAACCATGTATACCACCTTCATAAAACAGATGTACTTAATATTAAACAATACGAAATTTTCTTCTGGATGACCTTTTTTCATGGACACTTTGATGGTCCACCCAGAACAATTCCACACCATCCTGAGGAAAACACTGAGCTTCTGTTTCATGAATGTTTTTTTATTATTATTATAGTTTGACAACACCTGCCAGTGATGACAGCTTTACAATGACTTTTTAGCTGCTATTGGTAGGACAAAAACACAAAAGCAATGTAATCATTTTAGGGACAGCTTTCAAAAGAAGCCGGCTTTTCTTTAAAGGAATAAAAGTGCTCAAGAATACATTCAACAGCTCTCTTAGGAATACCAGAATTCTGTCCAATTTCTCTGCTCACCACAGGTACTCAGTGTTTCAACAGATTAGTTTTCCTCCAAGAACAGATGCAAGGATTACGCCGTCCAATATCGACTTCTGTTCATCTTCTATCCTGCTTTATCCAACTCCGGGGGCACATTGAGAGTACATAGCGATACAACAAGACAAAAACAGAACGACATCCAGCCACACACACACTCACATTCACACCTACAGGCAGTTTAGAGACACCAATTAACCTCAAACTTGTTTTTGGACAGAACCAGGGAACCCAGAGAAAACCCACGCACTGGGAGAGCAGGCAGACTCTGCACAGAAAGACCTCCCAGCACAGACACCAACTGAAGATATTCTCCGGCTAGTTGAATTTATATTCTATTGTACTTGTGAAATAACTACAACTGTATTGATTGAATGTTTAGCTGAAATGCACAATGTTTACACAGGTTTGGGTGGTAGTGCCGAGCTGGCAGAGGGTGGGGGCAGGGTGACCATGTTTCTTTGAGAACAAAGAAACATGTGGTCACCACTGGAAAAAAGTCATAAATTACTTCCAGTGATTTATTACTTTCAGTAATCTATTACTTAGAGTACTTTAACGCTAATAACCAACCATCAATCCCAACAACAGTACAACGAGGACTGAAGCAGTGAAAATGAAGCATGTAAGTAAGGTTCAGCCATCAGTTTCAAAAATGTAGGTGGAGTAAATACTCTTGTGTTAATGTAACATATTGCATTCTCTGAAGATGAGAAGAGCAAATCAATACAGAGATCCTTCTGAAAACACAATTTTCTGAGGGTTTTTTAGGGACTGTAATGGAGAAAACTTCATTGAGAAAATGACAAGAAAGGATACTGGAGGTGTGTTTGAAAGAAGTTATTGGGTGGAAACTAAGGAGACGCACCAATCAGCCACTTTATGACGTCTTAGTCATTGTATCTTCTGCAACAAGTCAGCATTTTGTCCTCAAAGTTTATGTGAATGAAACACGGGTTGATGCTGGTTCTCATACAAAGGTGTCAGAATACACAGTGCACCAGAGTTTCATTCATGAGACTGCAAAAAGCAGGACCTACACACTATTTGGCCACATTTACACAACATTTTCAAGTGAAACCACAAAACTGTTGTCTTGCCTGGCCGGAGCCCCTGGAAACACAATCCCAAAATCCAAATGTGGAACTTTAGAAAACGCTCCGACTCCATTCGCTTGTAGAGGAAAACACAACATTTTGAAAACACTGCTACTGCGCATGCACACCACGGCCGTGGTAAATAGTTCTTCACATGTGCGAGTCGATGGACAATAAAAACAATGTTTCCTCCAGAATGTCAAGACTCCCAGTCCATAATCTCCCGGGATTTGTTAGTTTTAGAGTTGACAGCCACCATAATCACGATCTAACTTTTTTGTTTGTCCATATGAATGTCCGTGTACTCGCCATTATTAATGTTTATTGCGTATTGTTCTCTGTACGCTTGTGTGTGTGAAATCATTACAAAACTACAGCGCCAACTCGTGGCCAGGCATGTTAGCCACGTCGTTTTCGTACCAATGGACATCGGTTTCAAAATGTTGCTGTGTAAACGCAAAACATTTTCATTTGAATTGTTGTCATGTAAAGGAGGCCTAAGGCAGACGGTCATAATTCAACAATACATTTCATTTATAAAGCGCCAGTGTAACAAGAAATAAAAGATTAGAAAGAATGCAAGAGGAACGTAAAAATATAAAGTACAAGGAATGAATGATAAAAAAACATCAAAACAGCGCAAGACTAAAACATAGCCACAAACATGCCTGCTGAAAACCAAATAAAAAAATAATTACTACAAGAAGGTTGGTTGACAGAAATGGATCGTTAACTTCAAAGAGGAGGAATCAAGTCCATCAACTGTGTTCCACAACTTGTGGTGCTCGAACTGTAGATGCCCTCACGGTGTAAATAGTGAACGGTGTAGCTGAAAGAGATGATGGGATCAATTCAGAGTGAAATACAAAAGGAGAGAAAGGATGAGTGGGAGGAGGAATTTAAAAAGTAGAGAGCAAAAGAAGGATGAAAGCTAATCTATGGCCTTTCCCAGAGGTGACTGTAATCCCATCACAGTTTGACACTCGATGTGGTTTGCAGTCAACATAATACGCAATGTCACGTAACTTCAGCAAAATACTGTAGAAGGGATAAGTCAGCCGAATCATTTTACTACAGACTGGAAGAAAAGCTCTCCAATGACCAACAAGCATCTTTAATTAGCATTCAGGACTAGTCTGTGCTTAAAATGCTTTATCCCAATGTTTGCCTTTACTTTCACCAAAACCCAATGGAAGCAGATCATTGTCATTGTTATCACTGGAGGACTGCTTTTCCCATCGATTTATCTGGGCTCTACAGGCACAGTCTGTAGGGAAACTCACGCACGAGTTCCCCGATGCACGCCATAGATCTGGAATCGTTTGCTTTTCACTCTACGGCCACAGCTGAGCGAGTGGAGAGCCAAGTTGGCAGCCGGCTCTGTGGCCCTCCAACAGTGTGCGGCGTGCCGACAAGCCAAAGTAGGCCATGAGTCTGGGATGTGGAGCAGTCCTCTTTTCCTTTCATCGCCGTGCCCATTATACTCCGCAATTACCAGTAATTACCTTTCAATTGTGACACTTTTTTAGCACTGTACATCAGAAAGAAACCACTGTGATGTTGGAGGAAGCCCATGAGATTCCAAATAAACTATTTTTCATTTGATTGAAATTTAACCGTAGCGGTTCTGCTATCTGTATGTAAAATACAGTCTATAAGAGGGGCCTGTTACCTGAGGCTCTGTCACCACATAAGGCTCTTAAACCTCCCTGTGGTGGCCCCCTGGAGCTTTCACAAATTACATGCAAATATGTTTTTTCCCCCTAAATCTTGTTCAATTTTTCAAATGGACTCATCCCACTCCATCACTTTTCTCGCTCCCTGCACTGACAGCAATTAATGTTGAGTTTTGTCCACTGGATACCATGGATAAATAAAACAAACTGTTTTATTTAATGTGGACTGATATGGGAATGGATTAAATCAATTCCTCACCCTTAAATATAGGCTTTTTAAAGCCTTTTACAATGAAAAGAACCCAACTGAATTCAGAGGAAAAGACTTTTGTTGGAACTCTAACCTCTCTTGAGGTCTTTATGCCTCGAGTGGAGGAGTTTAGAAGCTGAACTGGAGAGCCAGATCTGAGACGTTATTTTCTTGGATCTGTAAAAGCCATTTCTTTGCTATTTTCCTTTTCCCGTTTCCACTCTCACAGCTCACTTAAGTCCCATCTAGGCTTCAGTAAGAAAATATCAGGAGAAATGTTGCCAAACTCAAAGTATGGTAGAGTTTGCCAAAAACAAAATTCTTTGAGTTCAAGATTCTGTTTTGGTTTAATGTTGATCGGAGTTTTGTATTAGTATTAGGGCTGTCCCGATCAGATCGGTAGATATCAGATCGGGGCCGATATTGGTGATTTGTGAGTGATCGGGAATCGGCAAATCCAGCCGATCACCCCACCAATCGAAAAAAACGTTTTCAGGTCAGCTGCCGTAAAGCGAGCCCCGTTTGCGACCTGCTGTAAACTGCCGTTAGCAGCCTGAAGCCATTGAGAGGATAAAATGTCAGCAGTCTGGAGGGATTTTAAGGTTGATAACCAAACCAGTCCAGCGGCCAGTTGTACTATTTGCTTCGCCACAGTCCCGAGAGGTGGAGCACCAGAGCTTCACCACAGTCCCGAGAGGTGGAGCACCAGAGCTTCACCACAGTCCCGAGAGGTGGAGCACCAGAGCTTCACCACAGTCCCGAGAGGTGGAGCACCAGAGCTTCACCACAGTCCCGAGAGGTGGAGCACCAGAGCTTCGTTTAACACAACTAATCTGATAAGACATCTAAAAAGTAAACATGCGGCGGAGTACGCTCAGCAAAGAAGATCATCCGTGGAACATAAGAAGACGTAATGGCCCCCTCCTCCCCCCACCGCGGTCCACAACGTCACCTGATAACCACAACAATCAGGGACTACCAGCTCCGGTGGAGCAGCAGAAGCTAGAAGCAGGCGGAGCCGGGCCATAGACCTATAAAACTAGAATTATTATAGTGGTTTATGTGTTTATGCGCAGAAGTCTACTTCTAAATTTCTATGTGGTCTGTCTTCTTCTGCATTTTTGTTGTGTTTGGTGAGTCACAGCACCCCTGAAGGCCTGGCATGTGTACTACATGCCCTGAAGCCTAGTGTTGAGCCGTGTCCATAGTGAGGTGTGGACGGAGGATTTTTGGGAGAAGGCCAGGGAGAAAAAAGATTGTTTTTTCGTGGTGTGGATGTACCCTCAGTTTACAACAACAACAACTAAAGAAAAAGCCTCAGCGAAGCAGCAAACTCTCGACTTTAAAATAAAGGATCAGTCCCCACAGGGGAGCGATATGGTGAAAAAAATAACCCAGAAGGTTACGCTAGTTTGAAGGGAGACTGGGATATTCTGAATAAGTTTTTGAGAGAACTATGTTCAGAGTACTTTAGTCAAACAGGTTTTACCATTTTGATGTGGAATGAAGTTTTTATAATTCACATTGAAATGTAAATGTTTTGTGACAATTCAGGTCAAACCTCTCATACTGCTTTAAGGTAAACTGGAATTTAATACACAAAGAAGTTACATTGGAGCCTGAGAGCATTTATGTTTAAGATTTATTTATTTATTTTTATTATTGTATTTGCACTTTTTTCAGACTTATTTTCAACCCAACCAGCCAAAGACACTTTGAAGTGGAATTGGGTTTTTCTGATTGGTTTTACTGAATACTGTTTATGTTGTACTTTTTTATAGTGCTTTTAGCTTCAGACATCTAAGTTGCTCCAAAAATACACTATTGAGTATCTTTGCAATAGTAATGTAAGTATCGGATCGGGAAAGTATCGGTATCGGCCGACACTCAATTCTGAAAAATCGGATCGGCATCGGGGGCAAAAAAGTGTGATCGGGACATCCCTGGTTTGCGTTAGTATCAGTCAATTACTGGCTTTGGATGAGGAATAACTTGTCCGTAACTAATCTGACTCAAACCATAAATATATAGAAGCACAGCTCTTTATCTGTATTCTCTCCGAAGCAAACAAATATCCAACCCATGGAGTATCATTCAGTCCATTGTCTCCAGAAAAACTATGAAAACGAGCAGCAGCACATTTCCAGACTTTTTTTGGTAACATTCCGAGGACATTTTGTTTACTAATACCAGTTCCTGGGGAACCAGTGTTTTTCCAACAGTACAGACCTCCCAGAGAATGAACTGTGCCTGTACCACAGCCCATTAACTGCAGCAGCCAGCTTGTTTCAACAGCTTTGAGCCAACACTACTTCACGGAGTGATAGGTGAATAGAGCTGGAACAGCCAATAGTCAAATTCATTCCATTTCTTTTCTTTATAGCCTTAAAGCGCTTTTTATCTGCAGACACTGGTTTAATGGCCGCTAATGTTTAGGTCACATAATCAGCAGCACAGCCAAAGAGCTCAGAGCTGCTGGAAATGGTGAAATGTGAGGGCCCTTTGTATCCTGTATATTCAGTGAAATACGTATTTAAAAGCCATTAGAGTAAGATTAATTTTATATCCACAAAATTGCAAGTGAACAGTGGGAAGGTGAACAAAACCGAAATCAACCTGTGAAGGAAATAGAACTCTTTACGAGCTACATTTGTAAAATCAGTGTCACACTATCGAACAAACGATAATCCCTGCACGATAAAGAGGCTATAAAATCTAGCAGTTGCCTTATTTGGAGATGGCAAAACGTTTTTCTGTCTTCTCATTTTCCACCTTTGAATTTAAAATGTTAGTATTAGCTGGCTAAGGACAGTAGAACCTCTGTTTAATAGTTTTCTGCTGGACTGAATTCATTTGTTTTGATTTTGTGGTTGTATTATAGTCGTTTACGTGAAGGGAATTTCATTTGGTTTTGTATGTCTGTTTACACAGCAACGGTGCTTGGAGTCACTGGAACGCTCCAATTCCATGGTTACGGGGGTAAACGCAACTTTTTTGAAAAGCTGCTACAGACACACCCAACGCTAGCAACATGTCGGAGTCCACTGAGCAAAATGTGATGGACATGAAAACTGAGATACTTTCTTCACTTAAATCAGAGATAACTGGTATTTTCCAAGCGGAGATGAAAATTGCGCTCACTGCTGAGTTTGATATGATTAAGCTGGAGCTACAAGCACTCAAGACGGGTATCGCTAAAAACACCGCCGTGCTGCGGCCCGACATGGAAAAAGTTAAAACGACAGTATCGGATGTGGAACACGGTCTCTCCGCCTGCTCAGACGAGGTAACGTCACTGCAGGATGCCGTGCAAAAACTCGAGAGAAATGTGGAGAACCTACAGGAAAAGTGTTTGGACATGGAGGGCCGAATGAGGCGATCAAATCTCTGCATCCTGAATGTGACAGAAGAAACCGGGTCGAGTTGTCCCGCGTCTGTCTCAAAGTTAATCAAAGAGGCCCTGAAAATGAGCAGAAGCTACTCTTTTTACTCACCAGTACACAAAACATATTCACGCATAGATCATTTTTTCTAGACAGTGAATTACTTCCGTTAGTCACGAAATGTGAATATCAGGCCATAGTTATATCAGACCATGCCCCACTAGTGATAACTTTAAGCTTACCAACTACACACGGCAGTTATCGCCCGTGGCGCTTCAATACATTACTTCTTTCTGATACCGGATTTGTCAAATTTATCACGAATGAGATAACTGAATATCTGACGCGTAATCAAACCCCAGGAATGTCTTCTTCTGTTATTTGTGAATCGATGAAAGCGTATCTTAGGGGACAGATCATATCATACGGTGCCCATATAAAAAAAGAACTAAATCAGCGCCTCGATAAACTAACCAAGGATATTCTCCAACTTGAGGAATCATTGGCCCGTTCTCCATCACCAGATTTGTTTAAACAACGATTAACCCTTCAAACTGAATTTAATCTCTTGTCCACAAGGCATGCTGAAATTCTTATAAATAAATCAAAGCAAAGGACATACGGATATGGTGAGAAGACCGGCAAGATTCTGGCTCACCAGCTGCGCCAAGAAAATGCTAGTCAAACTATAACCGCGGTAAACAACGAGGTGGGCGTCAACCTTACAGACCCTTAGGAGATAAATTAATGTTTCCATAGGTAGTACTGAAAGCTTTACCAATACGGATCGTCACGACGTGAGGAGGAACATTGCTTCAGGCTGATGCTCACAGCCACAGTGACTGCAACTGCTCTTTTAACTGTAAATAACCGAGAATCACACAACTAAATGACATTGAAAGCCACATTACTCACACTCATGGTTATAAAAACCCTGATCTCCCGCATATAGGATTCAAGGAGCTTTATTGTCATTTCAACACATGGAAACATGAGGAAAACATATATACCCCGTTTTAATAACATGTAGCGTCACGGAGCTGATCGCTGCAATGCATATGGGAGTTTCGGTTCGTCGTGTTTTAGATGTAATTATTGGGGGTTATATTAGGTTTATAGTGTTTGTAATAATTGTGTTGTTTTTCTGTTGCTTAGTTCATCTAGTTTAGTTTATTAGTTGGCAACCGGGAGTGATAAGGGTTTTGTGTGTAGTGTCCTGCCATGGTGTTCCTGTTGGTTATAATGTCAAAATAAAAGCCTATACCAGTTTCAGCAAGCATAAAAGCGTATGCCTGCAAATTCAGTAGTGAGTTTGCTTAGTTATTTTCTCCCAAAAAAAGCACAGAATCACATGTTCTGTAAGCTCCTGGATCTGATTTGGTTGATGCAGTTCATAACAACAGAGATCACATTGTCAAACTTCAGGCATTTGCTGCTCCCAGTAGCAGTCGCCTTTCTTTCTGTGCTCCCGGAGCTGGCTGAGTGGCAATGTCGGAGGTCCACCCCCCCCCGCGGGCCGCACTAATATTATTCTTTCATATCAAGGTGGGGGCCACAAAATATCATCCCGCGGGCCGCAAGTTTGAGACCCCTGCTTTAAGTGCTGCACTGAGATAAAACTTGTAGACTTCAAAGTGTTAAAAGCAATACTTGCCATTTTGAGGACAATCAGTCCTGCTTCAAAAAATACTGCTGTTGAAATCATTACTTTATGTCTTAATGACACATGAACATTAAAAAGAAGAGTAATGCAGAATCACCTTCCTGGACTTTGACTTTACAGGATCAAACTTCAACCTCAGAGGCTGACTTAAGAGAAAAGTCCTACAATCAGAACTTACGCCTTGGAATCACAAGGCAATCAGCAGAACTGGAAGGAGAAGGCGCTGTGGCCCATACAGCTGCTACTTTGTCACTCACTTGGATATATATGGTATTCTCTCTGAATGGTAATTATGACAGGAACAAAAAGGGCATTTAGAGACAAAGGGGGGGTTGGCTTAGTGTCTATAGAGACCCGGACCAGATAGCACCATCTGCATTCTGCACATGCCCTGCCCGTCTGGCTCGCCGTTGCCTTCAATAGAAGCTCGCACTGAGACAGGCAGCAGGCCAAGAGAAAGGATCCAATCGTACTGTATCAGCAGGCATCGGGGATTTAAGGTGGGGCACAGATCAAACTCGAGGCAGTAACTTTTTACCCCTTCTAATGTGAAACAGTCACCATAGGGGCATTTGACAAAACTTTAATTTCATCATATTGGCTAATGTCCTATGAATGGACAAAAGGCAGCGACAGTACATCAACTGAAGTCACTTTTTTGTCACCAGAACTGATGAGTTTTGTGAAGTATAAAGATGGCATTTTCAGAGTTTTCTGTCACAAGTTTGCATGCAGGGGTTTTCTTCTGGTGGTCTCCTGTCCTCCTGCAGTCCCGATGGATGGATGGATGGATGGATGGATGGATGGATGGATGGATGGATGGATGGATGGATTTCAACATTAAACTGTATTCATATGTATTATTGTTTTAAGCAGTCAGTTTGAAGCGCCCACCGTTAGAAGCCATTACATTTTACTGTTTAAACTTGGATGAAATATTGTGAAACTCGTGTTTCAGCTGTTCAACTACTAACTTTTGTAAAATTTTGTCTGAAGTTTCACAACAAAACATGTAGTTGTCAAAGTCAGATCTTTAGGTAATAAATTCACATGTTGATGTGCAATACATCCTTTAGTGTCTACTCCCACTTCCTCTGGCTTTCCTGGCCTTGGCTACACAGTGTTGTTTTGTTATCGGGAAAATAGGCCGGAAATAAACTTTAACATTGTGGTAATCATGTTTTAAGATTGTTTCATCACACAGCATTTGGTAGTAGCATGAAAACTGAGCTGCAGCACACCCAAGTCTTCTCAAAGATTTGTTTCACAGAGAAACGTGATAGGAAACAGCTTGTTGCGGGTATGTGAAGGGCTGTATTGTGTATTCCTGCACTGAAGGCTTCAAACTGCTCTGAATCAATGGTATCGTGACTCCATGCAGCTACTCTGCGCATGATCTTGCCCACAACCTTCTCATGTTGTAAAGCCTTCAGGCAGGAGCATCAGCAGATTTCTTTGTCCACAGAAAGTAGAGCTTTGTGTACGAGGCATGTTCCTAGAGACGAATGGTTCTGTCAACTGAATGAGATTTTTAATTGAGACCAGTGGAGTAGTTTAAAAAGGAAAACCTTGACTAAACAACAAAATAGTTTTTTTGTGTATTCAGACTCAACATATTTCATTAACTTCCGTGAAAACCTCTCATAAGGTTTAGTGGAGTCACATTTTGTGATTTCATTGCTGTGATGAATGGTTTTCTTTCAATATCAACATTCAACAATGTCAAAGTACTCAAAGTCTATAGGCTACTTCCTTGAATGATAATATCCAAATTGTTGAGATGGAAGATTAAGGTGGATGTGCATTTCACCAGCAGAGTGAATATATGTACAAATATAAATAGGTACACATTCAGGACATCCTGACAGAGAAGAGAGACATGTTAAGTCTGAACCTGCACCGATCCCCTGATGGGATCGGCCATTACAGCGACATGAAATTTAATCATGTGGTTAATGAACAGAGTCTGTCTTACCTCTCGGATCTTATCCCGTTTCTCTTTAACGTCGGGCTCCGTTGGCTCCCCGTCACTGACCCCCACCACTTTAGGCATGGGGACGGGCGGCAGGGGTTTAGGCCCTGCGTCCTTCTTTTTCAGGTCCTCCATCACTTTGTTTTTCTCAGTCTGAATCTCTGCCTGCAGTTCCTCACGTGACTTCCTCAGCTTCTCTTTGGCCTCCTGCAGCGCTCGCTCATGGTCTGCACGAATCTTGTCTCGCAGGCTCTCCTCTTCCTCTCTGCAGGACAGAGGGAGGGGATAAAAAGGTACATTTATTTCTTTAAGCGTTATTTAGATCCTGATTTATTCTCCACAAAGTGGTCACCAGACTTCCAACCGTGCGCACACAAAGAATTATCTTGCTATGACAGTGAGGGAAAAAAATGTGGAAAAACAGGTGTGCGGTATTGTGCAATTTATTGAGGATGAACATTGGCAAATGGGTAGAAAACAAATGCTTCTGTATTGAAGATAAAACTAAAAAACCAAACCATCCATATTAGGATCATGTTGGTTAAAAAGAAAAAATAACCAAATGGAAACTCCAAGTTCAACTCAGTGCTCAGGTCTGAAGCTGCAGAGGAAGACGACACCGAGGCCAGCAGGGTCAGAATGACAAGGGGGGGGGGATAAAAAATGACCTGTGGTTCCACATGGTGCAACAAGCCCCAGTGTGTTGACACAACTGTACCCCATGAGGGTGTGCGTCAGTAATGAAAAACAAAGACTGCAGGAGGCTCAAGCAAAGGGAACGGCAGGACACAGACACTGTAATCTTCAGTTTTAACGAACATGAAATACAGCTGAAAATCACTATGGTTTGATATTGATTTAGACTAATACAAAATTAAAGGATGTTTTCCTTTCTAGAAAAGCCTTAAGGGTCATTTGCAATGCTTTTGGCATGCACAGGGTAAAGACTTTGGGGAATTTGATCAGGTTTCATTTCTTGCTTTGTTCAATTATCACATCGTTTTTTACTGAATTTCTATTGTTTGTTCGTGGTTGTAGCTCATTGCAGCATCTCAGCAGACGCTCTAAGGATGTCTGTGGTTGCATGACCATGACTACTGCTGTCTGTGAATCCCTCTCAGTGTACATGACAAGACCAATGTTTTCAGAAACGTTTCCCGTTGTGGCGTTTTATTTTTTATATGATCCAGACAGGAAGCTGTCAAGTCAGAACTGGCATATAATCACTCCTCTACTCCTCTTAAGTGGTTCTGAAATATTTTTATTTGTCATAATTTCAGCAATCGGATTCTTATCTTGACCCATTTCCAATAATTTGCTCCACCTCCAATTTTTTCTAGAACTTGAAAAAGGTATAGCCATTCCACTCAATCAAAGGCCTTTTCAGCGTCTATTGATAGAAGAGCAGTGTCAGGTACATCCTTAATATAATGAATTATATTTAACAATCTCCTTACATTGTGAAAGCCCTGCCTACCCATTATAAATCCATTATGATCCCGGTCAATTATGTGAGGTAGAATGTTTTGTAGTCGCCTTGACAACACTTTGGTGATTATTTTTATGTCAAAATTCAATAGGCTAATGGGGCTAAAATTCTCACATTTATTGATGGGTTTACCCGGTTTTGGTAAAGGAACAATTATTGCCGTTTTCATTGTAGAAAGGAGAAGACTATTCGACAGAAAAACTTCTGTCATCATTTCAAACAGAGGACCTACTAAGTTATCTTTAAATTTCTTATACAGATCAGTGGGGAGACCGTCTGACTCTGCTCTTTTCACAGATTTCCTATTGTCAATGGCTTGTCCGATTTCCTCTTTGGTCATTTCTAAGTTTAGAACATTTTCATTTCCTTTGAAATACTTGGTATATCCAATTTATTTATAAATACATTTATTTCTTCTGATTGTATAGCCGTTTGTGCTTTATATAGCTCTTCACAATATTTTTTAAAGGCCATATTAATCTCCTGTGGATCTAACAGGGTTTTGCCTTCAGATAGTATTGATGTGATAGGTAATTTAGATTCCACTTGTTTTATTTGCCGTGCTAAGAGCTTGCCCACTTTATCTCAGTGCTCGTAAAATGTTTGGTTAAGTATAGTTTGTGTTAATGTTATCTTGAATTACTTTTATCTTACTTTCTAATTGTGACCTAACTTCTTGATTCTTTTTGGATTGATGACCTGTATAACTAATTATATGTCCTCTAAGGAATGCCTTAAATGCTTCCCATTTTATAGATGCTGTTTGTGTGGTATTAATTTCAAAGAAAATATCAATTTATTTGCTTAAATATTCAACCAAGTCTTCATCCTGTAACTATTTATCTTGAAATTACCAACGTGGAGGATCTCTTTTAAGCTTTGCATCGCTATATATCAAGCAACAGGGAGCGTGATCTGAAATCACAATATTATCATAAGAGCAGTCATAAACTTTGAATTGTAATATGGAAGAGACGAGAAAGAAATCTATTCTAGAAAAAGGCTGGTGAGTGCCTGAGTAGCAGGAGTAGGTTTTAGTATTTTTATTTCTTTCATAAATCTATGAATTGTAGCTCTACAGCTGGTATGTGACTGATCTACTCCATCTACTCTACTTCTGGGTTTAGTGCACAATTAATATCTCCTCCAATTATGTGGGATCCCTGAAGAGTAGAGTAAAAGAAAGATCATTGTAAAAATTACTATCATCCACATTAGGTCGATAAACATTTGTCACATTCAGAAATTCTGAAAAAAAAAAAAAAGAGTACCTTGGGTAATTAAATACCTTCCTTTTCTGTCTTTCATAATATTTTTAATTTGAAAGGGAACCGATTCATGTATCAATGTCGTACACATAACCGCTCCACCTCCTCCTTATCCTCAAAAGATTGTCATCCAGGAGGGGAGTTTCCTGTAAAAACACTATTTTGGAAAATATCTCTCTTATTTTGCTTATAATTTGTTTAATTTCTTGAAGGCGTTGCAGGCCCCTACAGTGCCATGAAATAAAATTAAGATCTAAACCTTGAGACATAAATATTGTGTTGTGACTTGGTTATAAGGTTGCTTTGTATGAAAATATATTCACTGGGCATAACAAATGTACCTTACTACATTTGGTAATAATTGAGTTTTGATCTTAATTGCAATCTTTGTTAATATTTTTTTTCATATGGTTGATGCAGATTCCATTTTTAGGTGAAGGAAAAAAAAATGGCAATAATATTGTTATCGAAATACTAGACACCCATATTGCATATCGCACTCATTTCTAATAGTTTAAAGGCTTGAGTATATAAATACATTGAGCCGAAAGGACGCAATACCAAAATATTGAATAATAAACTGCAAAATGTGACTCTTTAGGAATTAGATTTTCTTTTAGACTCGTGCTAATTAAACTTTCTATTTAGTCAACAGAGAAATGGGTCTGAGTGGAACATCCCAAGTATCCACCATGTAATTCCATCAGGAAGGCAACTGGACTTCCCTTTCTTTGGAAAATGATCTTTCTTTAATTTAACATTGAAAGAAGTAGTACCTTTTAAAACTGCCTGGAATAAAGCTTTAAAACGACATGGATGAAGTATCCAGTAGATTTTAATGGACTCCTCCACAAAAGATTAAGGTAAACCTTCTTGTTGATTGTCCCCTGCAGTTTTTGAACCAGGTTTACCACAAAGCATATGTGTGCTGTGGTTTGTCACATCTGCACTCTGTTGGACTGACGGGGAAAATAAGAGTGATCTGTGTGCATAAGGTTTTGTTTCACATTTAAAAGGAAAAGTGGGCGGAGCCAAAAGCCAGCCGAGACTGAAGTGGACTCAGCTGCAAGCCTCCGCTGAATTACACTGTTAAATATCCCAGAAAAAAATGCTTACCAGTACAAGGTGTGAGTGAGTGTGATGGTGCAGTCCTTTTCCTTTAAAGGAAACCCTATTGAGCCGATGTGTGTACATGAGCAGGAAGCTGTGTAAGTAAGAAGGTGCTCCACAATCACATTCTGAAAGAAAGTAAATACTACTTTCATGGGGATTGTAGTGAATGATTCACGATACCGTTACGTATTACTTAATAAAGATGGAAAAAGACAAGATAATATCTGCTGAATAAGTTGTGCACAAGTTTTGTGATTTTGTACTGAATGCTACAGGTCAGGTCTCAATTAGAAACGAAAGAAATGCGACTTCAGAGAAAAAGAAAGTAGGGAGTCACCGACAACACTTCTTTAAAGCGCGAGTACATGTACGAGTGCAAACCTTTAGCTACTTGCAACTGTCTAATACCGATAGAAGTACTTAATAAATGCCATTACGAGAAAAAAACAGTCTTTGTGTCAACACTAACATACACTTCCATCTTTCTTAGCAACATTATTTTTTAAATCTGGGGGCTCAAGTCATCAGAAAATTGTCGCTTTTGTTTTTCAGAGGCAGAATCTGTTGATCATTTATTTTGGTATAGCAAGGTGGTTTCTATTTTTTGGACTCAAGTACAGCAGATGTTAAAAATAATGAATTTGTAACATCAAGTGGATATTCCAACAATTACTTTAGGTTATACTGGTCAATCTGTACAAAAGGTAATAATTAACTTGATTATTCTTTTGGGGTAAAGATGTATTTACTCTGTTAAAAGCCGGGACTGTTTAAACATGGGTTTTTTCTAAATTTTTTAAGAAAATGTTATAAGGTGGAAGAATATCTAATTACTTCTGAGAAAGAGAAAGAAAATTACCCAAAGCGATGGGCCAGCATTATTAAATTTTGTTTTGAGATAAACTGCTTTGTCATTACCGTACGATATAATAATATGTTTAGTGAGTGTGTGAGTATGTGTATGTTTGCAGTCTTTACATTGTTTTCTTTTTTGTGTTTTCTTTTTTGTTTGTTTTTTGTTTATGTTTTATCTGTTATTGCTATTGTTGATTTCTTGTTTGTTTTCCTTTAATAAAAAACAAAAAACAAGAAAGCGCTAAATGCGACTTCAGAGAAAAAGAAGTAGGGATGCACCGACAACACTTCTTTAAAGCCTGAGTACATGTACGAGTGCAAACCTTTAGCTACTTGCACCTGTCTAGTACCGATAGAAGTACTTAATAAATGCCATTACAACGAGAAAAAAACTGTCTCTGTGTCAACACTAACATACACTTCCATCATTTAATGTCGTAGAGCAGACCAATCACATCTGTCTGCTGATGGATGACATCACGTAATACTCTTCGGGTTGTATCGGGGATGTTTTACATGTGCAAGTACTACTTACAGTGTCGGACCAGATACTGCTATCAGTCCATCCCTAAAATATAGGTAAGACTAAAAACACTCGGTTGCATTGTGTTTAGCAGGTGCGTGATTTGGTTTAGTATAAAATATCTGCCCAAACACATTTGTACGTATACAATTACAAACGTCAAAAATAATTATACCCACAATTCATGAGTACCAGTATATTTTGTTTAAATCATCTCAAAAGCAATTTTAATTTTCTTTAATGTATTTCTTGTGAAAGTGTTTGAGTGATGCTAAAAAGACCAGCTTACCTTGCCTGATGTGAATATTTATGAATTGTTGCACGTACCTACGTGTGATCGAGTTTTTTATTTCAGGCTTTCTGTAAAGCTCGATTACAGTGGCAAACCTAAAACCTGGAGGACCAGGATTAAACACCACTGACCTAATGAAGGCTTTGTTCACGTTTTCGAGAGTGACACGAAGCTAAAACACCAAGAGAATGTAAACGGAAAAGAAAGGGGGAAAAAACACCCACACGAAATAATAATAACAATGCATGGGTTTTACAGAGCGCTTTTCAGGACACTCAAAGATGCGTTATTCAGGGAGCTAAGTATGGTGTTTGTGAAGCTCATCAGGTGCTATTTATTACATTACATCCTACACGTGATGTCTCTGCTCACTTCTCAAGGCCTGTATGGATTCATGCTTTTCTAGCAACATTTTATTTCAATGCAGCAGTTTTAAGATCTGGGTTCAGCCATTTTTCATGCACATGTATGTCACAAGGACTGAAAGCTCCTGCTGTTTGGAAAAAAAGAATGAAGAATGTTGAGTATTATTCAGCCTGCATTAGAGCAGACATCTTCCTTCTGTACCTGCTTGATTGGAGTACAATCTGAGTGGTCTATTATGTTAGAGTTAGGGCTGGACAAAAAAAAAAGACTTGATCGATTTATAGAATTTGTAGCTAGAAAATTCTTATTTTGCAAATTGGAGTCCCACCGTGACTCAGAGGTGTCAAACACATAGCTCACAGGTCAAAACTGGCCCAACTGGGGTCGGGTCCAGCCCACAGAATGCAAATTGCACAGATTCAGAATGACTACGAAGACAAAAACTGCCATTTTTGAAGAATAATTTTTGAATGCTTATCTCTGACATCAACCAATTGAATAAACAAATAACAAAATGATGACAACAAAATCTAAAATGACTAAAATAACAGGCCAGGTACAAGCAGGGGACAAAACCTCCCAGGACAAAGTACACATGACTTTGCTTCTGTCAAGCAGCCAAACAGCCGCATCAAGAGAAACCAAGAGAAGAGTACAGTATATAGGCCAGTGGAGTCACTGGGGAGCCCTCTGTGACGGCCAGTAAATCAGAGCAGTTACAGAGACCGCGTGTATCTGTGAAGGCAGAAATGAGGGTATAATTGAGTTAAAGGATACATAAGAAGTAGATTTGTAAGCAAAACAGAGAGGACGCAGCCTCAAACTGAGAAAAATTAAGATTTTTGGGTGAAAAGACTGAGTTTTTAGACCAAGAAAATACAATTAAAATCAAACAATGGAAAAGCAGAACTGCGATGATGGGCAAGAACTATGAAATAAATGTAAAGAACAGTGATGGGACAAAAAGAGACAAGCATTTCATCCTCATTATCCTTCACACAACACAGAGTGCATCTATTTTATAATTCTATCACGATACTTGATGTAGAACCAACAAAGACCAAAATAAAAGTTACACAACATCGCCCTGGAAACGACTCATAAATATTCATACAGCAACTCAGCATGTCTGAGTTTATTGATGGGAAACATATTGTGCCACACCATGATGCCGTTTAATGTGTATAATCATCGTGAACATGAATGTATGAATTTGTGGAAATGCGTTAAATGTTTTTATAGCACTGTATTAATCCCCAAGGCGAAATTCAAACCGAATTGCAGCTGCACAGAGCAGTGCTCAAGGGAAGCTGGGGGGGACTGAGGGCCTTGGAATGTGGAAGGAAACCAGAGTACCAGGGGGAAACCCATGCACATACAGGGAGAACATGCAAACTCCACACAGAAAGGCCCCGGGCCATATTTGAAACCGCGACCTTCTTGCTGTGAGGCGAGAGCGCTAACCACTGCGCCACCGATGCATCTCTGATACGTGTATGCAGGCCTGTCTTTTAATGTGTCCTCTATGTGAAGGTCATTGATGACGTTTCTGTTGTAGTGCTTGCGATCTGTCTTCATGTGTACACCCAAAAGGGTAACATCTCCTGGGCTCGCCACCACCTGTCGGTCTGCAAGCTTGCCATGTGCAACATGCGTTTAAATGTGATATTTAGATGAGGCTAGGGTTGACTGCATGACTTCTGTGCTTAAATGTTCAGAGGTGTATGTGTGTTGGAGAAGTGTGAGGGGAGAAAAGGTGAAGGTTGAAGTGACAATGTCTTTAGTGGCCCCACGTATGTGTGCCTACTGTGATCATCATCAAAACATTATGACTCAATGGCTGCAGTTTGAGTTACAGTCACCTATCCTATTGGATCAGACTACACATGCCAGTCTTAACTTCTCGTCATCCTTTGCCTTCAGCACCAATGACTGTGCTGCCAATTCACCACTTGTTCCTCTCTTGGAACAGCTTTGTTAGATTTTAACAACTGCAGACCAGGAATGTTCCTCGCACCTCAAAGAAAATTGCAATTAAAACTAGTCAACTAGTTTAAGATAGGAAAAATGCTAAGAAAGCTCAAATTATAAAGGGTAAACGTATTCCATTAGTTTGCTAAAGCCTTCACTTACAAAAAAAAGGTCCACGGATGCAGATCTCGCAAATTTCTTGTCTTGATGTTGTTAGGATTTATGGTTGGTTATTAGCATTAAAATTACTGTAAGTAATAGATTACTGAAAGTAATAAATCACAGGAAGTAATTTATGAAAATTTTTAATTATTAGTGAAAGTAAACTGTCATTTACTCATTAACAACTCCTAAAGTAATTGAGTAATTACTTAAAGTTAATAAATTATTATTAATGAAAAATTATTAATTTGATTAAAGTAGTTATTTATTCAATAATAATAAAAGGGGGCACCACCAGAGAATGTGGAAATAGCGAATACCAAAATATCAGTTTAGTTTGGAAAAAGGTTTATTTAAGTTCGTTAATATTTCTGCGTAAAAAAATAACCTTAAATAAAAAGGAAGGTGTGAGATCCGAGCATAGACAGCACAGTTACAAACGAGTGAATTGTCAACAATAAATACACAATAATCACCAGGAATCGTTCAATTCAGCTAACAGGCATTTATTAGCAAAATGTATTCATTCAGAAATAATTCTGAAATCATCTCATAAATCAACATTCAAGTAGCAAACATCATCCAACACAGATCTAATCTGCGAAACAGCAAACACTATGTACAAAGTGTGTGTGTGTGTGTGTGTGTGTGTGTGTGTGTGTGTGTGTGTGTGTGTGTGTGTGTGTGTGTGTGTGTGTGTGTGTGTGTGTGTGTGTGTGTGTGTGTGTGTGTGTGTGTAGGATGAATGGGTGTAATGACCTCGGAGTGAGCGGTCTTACCGAGGCAGAATCGTTACTGTAACGACCGGACGACGTTATCGACTTGGTCCTGAACGCCGGAGTTCTAACTGGATGTCGGAACATGCAGCCAGAATTTTGGTGACCTTGCAGACGTGGTTTAGCGGCCGAAGTTAGCGGTTTGGGTGCTAAACGTGGCTATGTGTGTGAGCTTATCTAATTGCGATCAGAAAATGGCACAAGCAGTGGTGAACACGTGTGGGGCGCGCGCAGAGTCGGGGTTAGAGGACGAAAGAGAGAAAAGAGAAAGACAGAGGGTGTTCTGGCGAGGTTCGGTTCTGAACCCTGGTTTCTCCACACAGAGATTAAAGTAGCCTCTGGAAGCTCACTTGATTCTCTGGTTTCTGAGGTGGAGAACCCGTGTTCATACTGCGATGTAGGGCTGCCACAAACGATTATTTCGATAGTCGACTAATCACCGATTATTTTTTTCGATTAGTCGACGAATCGGATCATACGTAAACTGAATGTCAAACATACAGCTTATCGCACCAGCATGAAGCTGCTCTTATATAACCATCCTTAGTTTTCAGCTTGAAGTGTTTAAGGTATATGCTAAAAATATAGACAATTATGGTGATAATTCATTTAAACTTTAATGAAATATGCTTGTAGCAACAAACGCTTGTTTAACTGTGGAGCATAAAGTCCAAACAGCTGAGTAAAATAAGGAAAAGGCACTTGCCTAAACAAGACAAAAATAAATACTTCAAGTTTGTTTTTTTAGGTTTTTTCTTTCCTTAATTTGCCTTTGGCATCAAACATAGCAACAATGAGGGAGGCACCTGCAACTAAGGAATTATTAAAGTTTTGGTCTCACTGACTCAAATATAACGAAAGTACATTTTGTGCTCAGTGCTCCTAACCGTTAACGTTTACAGCTTTACGAGTAAGTTGTAAGTTAGGTCTCTGTTTACGCTAATATTAGCAGGTAACTAATAACTAGTATCCAGTTTGCTTTCCGAGATGATGGTCCCTCTTCCTCCACGGCTGACCCCGATTACCACTACTGCCCACGTGTGTCAAGGACAGAAAGACAGACGCGGCAGTGGAAGGTACCGCAGCAGTTTTGAGAGAAAAACAAAGATTTAAAAAAAACAAACCAGACACGTCGACAATTAAATTAGTTGTTGACGATTTTAATAGTCGACATAATCGTGACTAGTCGACTGATTGAGGCAGCCCAACTGCGATTGTGCGCGCAAACACAAACAGATAAGCTACAGTTTCGTGCAGCTGCGGCCTTATCAGCGGCACATCTTATCTCGCGTCCCACCGATCCAAAAAAAACAGCAAAAGGAAAAGGGAAGAAGTAGTCCAAATGATGTCCTGCTCGTCCAGCGGGCTGAACCTTGGTTTGGTTCTGTGGTTCCACTTTGTGCTCTTTTTCCATCCCGAGGCAGCAGAGACGTGTGTCTCACTCGACGGTCGGGGATGAGAAGCCAGGAGCACTTAGCTGGAAGGCAGTTTCACCAAGTTTGAATTTCGGACACCTGAGGTGTCCGGATCGGGTTCGACCAATGAGTGGCTGGCGGCGAGGGCTCTGCATTCGCTGCCGAGTTCCTATTGGTTTCAAACATGGGGTGTGTGGCCCTCCGAGGGTCGTTGCCTTGCTCTCTGTGGTTTTACGGCCTGTTTTATTGTTCCTGGTGTTTCTCCTCTGGTATCTCCCCCTCTGGGGGGAGAAACTGAAACTGCTGGAGGAGTTCACTGGAATCTAGAGCCCAACAATGTCGTTATCTGTCAGACCGGGCAGGGTCACAGTGTCTCCAGGTAAATGATATCCAACTGTCTCTACCTTTTTAGACTCAGCCTACATGGCTATTATTTTCTAGATGGAAGCACTGACAAAACGCACAGGCTTTGCAAAAGTAAATCTCTCCACCAGCAGGATCAGGCGCCATCAGCAGTTAGCACAGTAAATTATTGGATCTGGTCTGCTCGTGGCAGGCTGTTTGAAAACCTTCGACTCAGCCACTCCTGCTGGATAGGGTTAGCTGGATAGCTTGGGATGTTTTTCACGTAAATCAAACACCGTTTCATACACACCAGTTTTGCGGGTCTCAAAAGCAGAGCATGTGATAGAGGATGTCCACAAGATGAATAATAGGTTAACAAACAAAGAACAAGTTCATGTTATTTTGTAGACCGTAAAACCAGTTTGAAGGTCAATAAACCAACAAAATGTAAGTATTGGGTCGGGAAAGTATAACAGAATATATGTGGTCAGCGTATGTGCTCGTTGTAGGACTAAGATGCATTTCAGGAAGTTTCTTTCAGCCGGTTTATTTTTGGTTTTCTTTTTAAAACTCTGGTCCTGCATTTGAGGCCCTATGTCTTTAGACTGTTATGGTTCGATGCCTTACAGAAATGTATAGCTTTCCAAAAGGTCCACATTAAATCAACCACACACAAGCTTCATCTCCCTGCAACCTCTTCTCTCCTCCCCGTGCACCTCCACCATCTGCAATCTTAAGTCACGCTTTACTTTTCCATTATCAGAGTCGCTCTGGCATTGCTGGCGATTCCCGTCGAGTCTCATAGAGTGTCAAATATGCAATTAAGTGCACATCAACAACTGCCTGCCTCCATTACCTTGAGAAAGACCAACAGAGGTCCCATGCATACACACCCTGGGCTTACTGAAATCTGCTGGCGTTTCTCACCCACCAGGCACACAATGTTTCCATCACGTCAAGCTACCGGTGAGCTTTTCCCTTTTTAATCAACTTTTCTGCTTGCCTTTAGAATTTAATATGCGTTTGCATCATGAAATCTGCTGCTCAGCAGAGATTTTCCATGGACATCGGAGGCAAGCAGCAGTGGATCTGCTGCCTGGTGACATGTCTAAGACAAGAAGCTCAGAGAACGCAGGATGCTGCGGGAGGCCGCGTAACCATGGAAACACACAGAGGCTCACTCACACACCAATGCTCCAGAGAACAGAGGTCACGAACAGCAAGTAAATGCTTAATTACTTAATCGACTCATTTGAGTAAGACTGCTGTGCTGTCACTAACCGTTCGTCGCATGAATGTAGTTCACCTGCAGGTGGGAAATACATGAAGACATTAAGACTGCGTATTAAAACCTAATTTAACAGCCATCAAGTAAATTGTTGCACACAGAGTATACGGATGCAGATTATTCCGTACTTGCAGTTTAGAGTCATTTTGTATCTTAGTGTCTTTAATGTGTGTTATTTTGTACTTGACTCATATGTTAAGATGTCAACAAGGCACAGTCTTTTCTATCTTATCTAAAAAATAGGAGACATGTTGACCAATTTCCAAGTTCATGAGGTAACTATATTTGGATTACTGTACTAAAACAGCTATTTTAATCATTTTACTTTAGAGTCAACTCAAATACACATACACGTTATATTGTTAAAATCCACGTTTAAATAAATTTGTGATCCAAAATGGACCGAATTGTAAAAAACGGTAAAAGTGCATTTGATCAAAAATCGTTGACCATAAATTGTGATTTACACTATTTTTCACCATTTAATCAATGTCAGCATTGGTCATTACAGCTCAATTTCAAAGGAATCTCCAAAACTGCAGCTCTTGCAGGATGTTCCCAGCGGGCAGTGCTCAATATCAGTGAAAAGTGGTCCAAATAAGAAAAAATGAACTGGAGACAGCGTCAATGGCAGCCAAGACATAGAGGGACGTGGTCCAACGTAGGACCCAGCTCACAGCTGACTGGATGAAAGATCTTCTGCCATCATCGTGATGCCAGATACCACAGCAAAACCACAGAGGTGTAGTGGAGCCCATGCCTCACGGCTGTTTTCTCAGTAAAATGAGGAACTTCAAATTATTAGCCATCGCTTCTGTCAGTGTGTACTACTATTAACACAACATATTGTGGACTGATTGTGAGTCTTTTAAACAATAGCATGCATTCAAATGCAAAAACCAACTGAAAATATATATTTTTTTTTTTCAATTTTCATGAGGGGTAAAAAGACAGCACAGTCAGAAAATTGATGTCTTTTTGTGAGCCTTATTGTAATACGTGGACAAACGTGTTCCAGGAAGATCACAAAGACCTTTGTGACAGGAGCCAAGGCTTGTGATGAATAATTCAAGGAAACACACCGCTTCACTGTCACAGAGGTGTTCATCTCCTTTACAAACTTGAAAAACTGAATCAACCACTGACAGCCAGGAGCTCAGCCGAGGTTTTCACCACTGCTGTTGAGCTATTCACTCTTCTGGAGAGTTCCATTGTGCACGGAGCTATACAGCCGTGGTAGAGCCATCTGTATGCATTAACAGCTGTGAGGTCTGCAGAGAGGAGAGTACACGAACAAAAAGAAGTGGTGGCGGGGGATGTTTTAAATAGGCTCAAAGATGGTGTGCAGATAAATCAGTGTCAGTTTCTCAGCAGATGAAATTAGAATAGGAATAAATAACACAAGCATCACTCCATATCTTGAAAGTTAAACTGTTTGTACTTAATAGTTCTGTAAAAACTAAAAGTTGTGTTAAAATGAACACATTCTTATTTTTGTTGAATATTTAGATCAGACCAGGTCACCATAAAGCCCAGGGGCCATATGTGGGTGTGGCTGGGAAATCCTGAATCAAATGAAACACTTATTTTGGGATTTATTGCATCTAAAACTACATATAATCTTGTTTATAGTTTAAACTTTTAAAATTTTTAATACAGCGCAGATGATATCCAAGTGGGCAGGTAATTCAATCCTGGAGCTTTTACTTGTTTATGACACTTTCTCACAAAATCAGCTCTGACACGTGAGAGCTCTGGATCAAACCGTCTACTTCCTCCAAGCGCTGAAACAGCACAAGTGGAAAGAGGAAGCTCGTGTTCAAGGTTGGTGAGGCAGCCAAATTTCAGCTCCTTGTGAGTGTTCGAGCTCCCGGGTTCCCCTCCAACATGAACCATCAGACACACTTTCACTTGTCCTGCTTTTGCTTTTTTCCCCCCCATGACACAGTTGGCTCAAATAGAGGCTGCAAAGCTGTATATGCAACGTCTCTCCCAGGCTTAACTGTGGCTTTGTAATAGCATCCTCTCCCTCCCTCTTCTTTCATTTGTCTCTCTGTTTTTTTAACCTTATACCACTACTGCCTGCAATCTCACAGTGACAAATGTGTGTAACCACGCGCGCACGCACATTTGCTTTTGAACTGTTTTTTTTTCTATTTGCTCTTTCTACTGTGCTTGCTCTTTGCATGTTCTAGCCCTCCCTTCTCCGTCCAAGCCTCCCTTATTTCTTTTCTCACATCATTTCTCAAGTACTCTTTCCTCCCACTTGTCAAGTCGCTTGAATATAGGGTTGTTCGGTATACCGGTACAGTATTGGTATCGCGGTACTGACGCCTTTAAAACGATACAACACTGGGCCCGGCCGGTACCTTTTTTCTTTTTTTAACATAGCCGCTTTAGCGTCACTGTGTTGTAATTTGCACAGAGGAGAGTCGTCAGTCTCTCTGTGGGGGAAGCTTCGGCCCGCTTCTTCGCTTTCTGACTTTCATTCACTTAGGATTTTGTAGACGTGGGAGCGGTGAACGATCGAGCCACTGTTGATGGAGGGTGAGCGTGAGATATTGACAGCGCTTTAAGCGATCGTGTGTGTACGTGTGTGTGTGGGGGGGGGGGGGGGGGGTTACGGGATGTTTTGGACAATCGAAAGAGCGGAAAACAGAGCTCCGGTTTGTTTTTCTATTTTTTTTAATTGCGCTACGGTTTCCGAGAGGTGTGAAAGAACGGGCTCCAACCTGAGATCCGCAACTGCGCTTCATACTTCACCTTATTTACCAACAACGTTCCTGGACACAACTTCAAAATAAAACTCAAAACAACGTATTTTCAAAAAAATCTTCTCCCAACCGAGCTTGTACTTTGAAAAGAATACCGGATGCGCAAATGACATGGCGTTTGTGTCCATGTGAGAGTGAGCATGCGTAACTGACTCAAACAACCCGTGGAAACTCTGTAAAAAGAAATCGAGTGCATCACTGACGGAGCAGCAAAGAGCCAGAGAGAGCCAGAGAGAGAGCCAGAGAGAGAGCCAGAGAGAGAGCGAGAGAGAGAGCCAGAGAGAGAGCCAGAGAGAGAGCCAGAGAGAGCCAGAGAGAGAGCCAGAGAGAGAGCGAGAGAGAGACATTGGCTGCTGCTACATCCACAAGGACGCAACTTTGTTCGCTTATTATTTGGAAAAGTATCGAAATACATGGTGGTATCGGTATCGATACAAAAATGTTGGTATCGTGACAATACTACTTGAATATCAATTAGTTTTCAGTTACTTTTCTGTGAACGAGACATATCTGACTGTATGCTGTCCAAGCAAATGATAGAAAAAGATCACATAGCGCTGGGCGATTTGGCAAAGAAAAACATTCTATTATGGAGCCGCTGCTACTTCAACTGTCTTTAGCAGCAAAAATACTGCCTGTGTTCAGTCTTTTCCAAAACTGGGGGGAAAAATACTCGAATTTGCACAATGAAAATCTATTTTAGCAACAAATTCAATTCAATCAATTTTTTGCCCAGCCCGACGTAGACGAATCGTGCACACAGCGCAAGTGCCTTCCTCTTCTGTCACGTCTGTTTATCGGTTTCTTACAATGTCTACAAAGATTTACATAATGCATCAATTTCTCTCGCTGCATGTTCCAGGTAAACACCTGAGTCCTGGCATGTTGACATTCCGTCCTTCTGGCCTACATCATGGACGGTTGATTGATGCTCACCATTCAAACACAGAAGGGTGCCTCCTGCAGTTAACGCAGGCCACCCATAAAACAAACAGGCGCTGAGCGCAGTTGGTTGCTGCCTTGATATACAAGGTTGTTTTCATGTGTGGAAATCAAGTCAGAAGCCTCGGCATCAGCAAGCCAATGGAGATACAGCAAATCTCTTTGGCGCAGGGAAATCCATTAGCAATTTCATCAAGAGGACAAGTAATTTCTTTTTAGCAATAACAATACCCTGTCATCCATGCACCCCTCAATTATCTATTAAAAAAAATACAGTAAAACCTCTACTGTAGGGACACCCTAAAATCCAAGGGCAAACGTCCCCTGAATATAGGTGTCCTCTCTTCAGAGGGACAGGTCACAAGGACAAATTGTAGGACCAGTCGATATTGAACAAACCAAAGACAAAATATATTATGATTATTTAAAAGCCCATAACTGAATCAATACAGAGATATATACAATATATATACATATAAACATGTATATAAGATGTATATATAGATGTCTGATGCAGAATACAATGAAATGTAAAAAAGAAACCTTGTATAAATCCTATATAAGCACCTTGCTTGGTGGGTTTGTTGGACCAGATTGGAGCCTCTTGCGGGTCGGTTTTGGTCCATGGGCATTATGTTCTCTGCTGTAAAGGGAAATTTCAACTTTCGTGTGTGCAGAGTACGCATAACGTCAAAATCGTCATCCACCCTGTGCGCTAGGGTCCGCACCGACCCTCTGCGGTCGACCGTGCAGCCCAAATTTTGTGGCCGCGTGATTATTCATCTCAAAACTAATCTCCTGATACCACCACAACATCTGAATATTCGACTAATCGGGTCCAGCCCAAGTATTTTGAGCGTTTGAGTGTCGCTCAGCTTGAAATTTGCCAGGAAAACCTGTCTGTTGCCCACGTTTGGCACGTTGTCTGCTCATTAATGTGTGTTAACAGTTACACGTGTGTCCGTGCACAGTGACGTGTCCGTCCAGCACAGGGTGACCTCTCTTACCGGGTCAGCTCGTCAGAGGTTCTATTGTGTATATAATATTTTTTTAAACCTTGTGTTACTCTTAACAACCACAATGAAGGTCATTAAAACACAATGAAGGTTCCATGATCCACACCCTAGCATTATGGTCCATTAATTTTAAAAGCCTTTAAGCCATAAACATAAAACCTTGAGTGACACACCCAAAGAATTTAAGTACCTGAATCATGTACTATTGAGCTAAACTGGCCAGGTCAACAGTCAAGGGAAGACACGTCTTTCAAGTAAGAATATGCATAGACTTTTATTTTTTTATTTTTTTAAATGAATCTGTCCAGTGGATTTGTATGACAGAAATAAAAGTAAGAAATAGTGAAAAGCCCAGAGATATCTACTCTTAGCCCTGCTGGTATGGCTTCCATACAGTTTGTGTGGTTTCTCCTGAGGGCCAATTCTTAATTTGGCATTGAGCGATCCCACCTTGATCTCGTCGCTGTAACTGACAGGGAGCCATTGTGGAGCAGAGCTGCTGCTCCAGTATTTGGCAGGAGTGGGACTTGGTGAGAAGCTTTGTAGTCAAACATGGTCACATCTTCCCTGAGGACTGCAGGACTCGTCTCTTCCCTCTGCATTTCACCGTCACTCTCCCCACTTTCTGATTTTGTTTCTTTTATGGACTCTCGTCTCTTCTGGTTCTGTACCGCACAGTGTCTCTGCCTTTCAAGGCCTTGTCACCACTGCAGTCTGATGATGAATGGGAGATGCTTAAAGACACATTCCCATTGAGCACAAGTGCTGTTTTACATACTCTCTAATTTACAGACATGCACAAGTACATACACATGTACAGAAACAGTCAACAGCAGGTCGGCCATAACCGTAACTACAATTTGACAATGTTCCCTGAATCGTTTTTCTTCCTTCAATCCTTCATGGCCATCTGCCCGCTCCATTTATACATTTTCAAATCTTCATACGCAGAGTATGTAGCCATACGCACTCACTGCACCAACTCAATCTGAAGTGTTTATTGGTGAAGTTCTTATCGAGGTATTAGGGTCAATCGTAATCCATCCCAGTATATTGGTACACAAAGTTCACGTGTAAACAAAAATGTGCTGAAGTCATCACTGCTGACAAATACAAAATTAATTAATAAAATTACTTGGAAAACAAAACCCTTCTGTTCAGAAACGTATACAGACCGTCTATCTTTCACCCAGTCGATTCAACATGTAAATTATTCTGCCAACATCTCGACACCTCTCTCACACACTGAAATTAGCAACCAGGAGTCGACATCAGTTTTCACTCCTTTTGCAAAACACAAGTCCACACTTTATACTCTCTTATAGAACTATGATTGTGTTCAGCTTGGATTAACTTGAGATCAATTATCACAAATTTTGACCTTTTACCGCAAAGAGCAAGATGAATTCTACCTTCCTGACTTCATCCAGAGCATCCACGGTAAACTAAACCGAAATAATGAACATCAATCACTTTGTGAGATCCCATTTGTCATTCTACATAAATAGTATCGTAGCTTCATGGGGAGGCGTGCCCAGTGAATCGGGTGTGATATATATTAACAGTTAAATGACAGCAAGCATGGGAAAGATAATTGCATTGACTGTAAATATTATATAGTCCCAGTATTACCAAGTCAATACATGTCTTGGATATAGACCATGTTTAATGATCACCATAATTTAAAGAAGCAACAACAATTAAAGCTCCAAGCAGCGTTGGACGGGACCTCGCCCCCCGGCCCGTCAGGGTCGGCCCAATTGCGGCCTCCGGCCCCTTTAAATGTCATTCACCTGAAAATCACACAGGTTCCTGCCCAGGTGTCCCTGACCTGGAATCTGGTCTTATCTCACATGCTAATCTGCTAAGCTAACTAGCCTAGCATTAGCATTAAAAAGAATGCCCTCTCCTGCTCCTGCTCCTCTTGCTCTGTTTAAAACCTCCTTGCTTGTTGGGACCAGATTGGAGCCTCTTGGTTGATTTTGGCCCACGGGCCTTATGTTTTCTGCTGTTAAGTGAAAGTGAAACTTAAGTACTTGTGGCGTCAAACTCGTTATCCACCCTGTGCGCTCGGCTCCGATCCTCTGCGGGGATTTTCGCGATCGTTACATGACGTTACTTGCATGAAAGTGAACCCAGAGTGTTTTATGGAGGCAATCATGAAACTAACATCACTTCCAGGTCTTGTATGGCGTTCTGACCGCAGGCTGAGGTCTGCATGAGGCAGCAGGGGGCGCTCCACTACTAGACGCATCATTAATATTTTCTACCCACAGAACTTCTTTATAATGAAGCCAGACTTTTGATTCGTCAGTAACTACTAAACAAACTACATACTACTGTAAATGAAAGCTTGGAGTTTTAGCCATAAAATGAGCCTTTTAATGGCTTCATGTGAAAGAGAACTTTAATCAGAGTGTTTACGTAGGTTGTCATTGTCCCCTGATCACGGTGTGCTAACAGTTAAATATGTGTCTGTGCACAGTGATGTGTCTGCTCAGCACAGGGTGTTGCTCTTACCGGTCCACACCTCAGAGGTTCTACTGGAGTCAGAAAAATTCTGAATCCTGTACTCACTGTGTGCACAATTCTTTTGGAGGTGTGGGAAAAAAAAAGTTTAAGTCTTTGGCTGCTGTTTCTGTGCGCGGCTGAGGCTGCAGTTCTGTGGACGAGTTCTCCGTTAACCCCTGCTGACGTGGACCTCTCGAAAAAATTATTATTTTAAACGGTTCTCGATTAACAAAGACAAAAGTATCCCGTCATTCAAAGCACACGACCTTTACCTATGTATTGGTGTGGTTTCATCAACCTTTGAGCATTTCTAGTTGGTGAAATGTCTGTTGATGTCCAAACTTTGATGACTAATTAAAAAAAAAACACTGGATTAGTCAAAAAGTTGAACAGAATTATTGAGTAGGAGAGTCTCCTATCATTTCATAGTTTTTTGAAGGCGATATGATATTTGTCATATTTGCCAAGTTTCACATAAAAGTTCTTTTTCTGGCCATTTGGAGCCTGAATCCACCCCACAAATGTGATGCTCCAGATACTCAACCTGCTCAAAGGAAGGTCAGTTTTATAGCTTCTCTAACCAGCTAAACTGTTTTCAGCTGTGCTAACATGATTGCTCAAGGGTTTTCTAATCATCCATTAGTCTTCTGACACAACGAGCAACACATTGGACCATTAGAACACTGGAGGGATCGTTGCTGGAAATGGGCCTCTATACAACTATGTAGATATTGAACCAACAACCAGACATTTGCAGCTAGAATAGTCATTTACCACATTAACAATGTATAGAGTGTATTTCTGATTAGTTTAAAGTTTTCTTCATTGGAAAAAAAACTGCTTTTCTTTCAAAAATACAGACATTGCTAAGTGACCCCAAACTTTTGAACGGTAGTGTACATGAATGCACAAGTCTTTGCACATGTGAATTCATGTAGAAAGGCAACAGTTGTTAGTTTGTTGTTATATGAAAATAAGTATTAATAGAAAGTTGATTCAAATGTGTGCGAGCTTTGCATTTCATTCATACTTTAACCTAGGCAAACTTTTCGAGAGCTGAAACCTTTAAAGAAACAAATTATTTTCCTACTCTCAGAAGCACACACACAAACATATTTGTGCACCGAGAGAGGTTTCACCTCAGCAGTCACACATTTAATCACGGTTTTCCATATTCAATCACAGAATCACACTTTTCAAAAGAAAAAAAAAAAAACTAAATTCAAAGAAAACAAAGAAAAGGTTGCTGCAGTAAAAGAAGGGAAAAGCACACTGCTGTCGGTACTGAAAAAAAACATGTTAAAATGTCCCCTTCTAGTTGGAGGAAAATCGATCTGCAAAGCTCTTACTGAGATGAAAAGAATCAGAGAAAGGAGCACAGTTTGACCATGGCTGTCAAAAGGTGAAGGAGATTATATTTTGACTAAAGAAAAAAGAAAGATAGGAAAAGGAAATGTACACGCTTTGTGTGCATTTCTGAAATCTTCTCACTCAGGCTCAAAAATAGTGTTGAATGTCCTGATGTTACCTTGAGAAAGAGAAAAACTACACATTGTGGATGAAGCTATGTGTTTTAACAGCCCAATGTTATCTCACAGTGATAAAACACACACACATAATCACCACTGAGGCTGACCGGCAGAACTTGGACCTCTGCCTGGTAAATATGTTTTTTCTTCTTTTACAGGCTCCATTAGAAATTATGGGACCTCAAATGATTGCTGCTTGCTTATTAAAGTGACTAATGAGTTTGTTGGCAGCAGTAATGGAGCTAAATCATATGAGTGGGGAAAAAAAACAGCTTCATATCGTGAAGTTTGTGTGCAAGTGTGCATTTTTAATACGAAAAATACATAAATTACTCAACCTTGCTCAGAAGTTGCCCGTTTCATGCAAACTGGGGTCTTTGTGTTCATCAAACACCACACAGAAAGACCTTGAGCCTGGAAATGAACCGAAGACTGCTTAATGTGAAGGCCCTGTTAGAGCCTGATATCCAAAACCATCCAAATTGTTTTAAAATATAATGTAATATAACCCTAAATGTAATAACTGGTTCAAAATATAAGAAAGTGCTGATCCAGAAAAGTATTTAAAAATGTAATAACTGGTTGATAATGTAACAAAAGTGCAGAGCCTGAAATGTAATTAAAATGTAATAACTGGTCAATAATGGAAAGATTCAACAAGAATTTCAATGTGATCTTAATGTGTTTAATGTTCTACATTATTTTGTACTGATGATTGGAGAAATTGATTACAGATCATAGAGAAGAGAACACTGGCCCTACACATGACTACATCCCTGTGATTATCAATCGTACTGTTACTACACGGCAGTCACACAGGAGCAAGTATTACCAGTATTACCTGTCACCTGCGCACACTGCCACCGGCTTCTGCTGCAGCGCCCCCCACTGAGCGTTCTGTAGAAATGGCTCTGCTATACGCACGCTCCATTATCAAGAAAACTTTTCTTCTTCGGGACCTGTTCATGAGGGAAAACCTGAACTTCTTATTCCTCACTGAAACTTGGCAGAGGTCTTCTGAATATACTGCTTTAAATGAACTGTGCCCTTCGGACTGCAGCTACTTCAGCACACCGAGGCTCTCAGGCCGCGCTGGAGGTCTTGCTGTGATTTTTAAAAGACACTTTGACTGCCGGTCGTTCAGCACAGAGACTTTTCCTCCTTTGAACTCACAGTAACAAAAGTTGGCTGTGTTAACCCTTTTTACTGTATTTTAATTTACAGACCTCCTGGCCCTCTCCTGTCTGATTCTACTGAGTTTTTATCTTCACTTATATTGTTTCAAAAGGTTTTAATTATTGGGGATTTTAATTTTCACATTGATGATGTTACGTCTAAGGTTGCCGCTGCCGTTCTGAATATCACCGAGTCTTTTAACTTTAGGCAACACGTTTCTGGGCCCACACACAAAACTGGACATACTTTGGACTTGGTTTTTACTCATGGCCTCACTATGGAGAACATTCGCCTTGAGGATTTACTGGTCACTGATCATAAATGTGTCCTTTTTGGAATTTCCTGTATTCCGGATATGGAACCAAGTAACTCCATGTCTCAATCTAGGCGCATCATAACTGAACACACTGCTGAAAGATTTACTGCTTTATTTGATGAACATAGCCTGTCAGATTGTGATGATGTGCAAAACCTGGTGGAGCTTTTTCACAGCAGGTGTCTAGACATCTAGACATGTCTCTGTCTTAGACATGGTTGCTCCCATCAAACCTAAAAAACATTCATCAGTAAAATCCTCACCTTGGATTAATGAGTCAATTCGCTGTCTGAGGCGTCAGTGTAGGAGGACAGAGCGTTTATGGAAATCCACTGAACAACAGGTTCACCGGCTGCATCTTAAGGAATTATTACTGGAACTCAATGAAATTATTAGAGTTGCAAGAACAAGCATACTAACCTAATTTCTGTGAACAAAAGAAATTCCAAAGTTGTCTTTAATACCATAAATGCGATAGTCTCTCCTACCACTCCACAAGTGCCCGTTTCCTCTCACACTGAATGCGATAATTTTTTGAAATATTTTGTCAATAAAGTCAGTGAAATCAGAGCCAAGATCCCCCGGTCATCTCACCAGCTTTCTGCAGGTCCTCCCAACATCTACATTTTAAACTCTTTTCCCCCCGTCTCCTTGGAGGAAGTTACAGGCCAGATGACCAAAATTAAGCCTTCGTATGGCCCCTTTGATTTCCCCCCTCCAGCTTTGTTTTTTTAATGTTTTTAAATCAATTGGTCCCATAATTGTCGATGTAATAAATCTCTCCCTATGAACTGGCTCTGTCCCTACACTTTGTAAGCAGCTATAATCCAGCCTCTGCTGAAAAAACCCAATCTGGACCCCACCCTTCATATGAACTATAGGCCTATCTCCAAACTGCCCTTTGTCTCAAAAATACTTGAAAAGCTTGTAGCCACGCAGCTTCCATCTGCACTTGAGGCACATGGTATGTATGACCCATTCCAATCTGGCTTCCGTAAACTTCACTCCACAGAATCTGCTCTGACTAAAGTCATCAATGACCTTCTGATGGCAGCAGATGATGGGAAATGCTCCGTACTAGTACTTCTGGACCTCAGCTCTGCTGTTGACACTGTGATCACAGTATTCTGCTGGACAGGCTAAGGCAGTTTGTGGGTATCTCAGGTTCTGCACTGGACTGATTCTCATCCTACCTCTCCCACAGGAGGGTGTCTGTTTCAGTGGGCCAGTTCATGTCTGACACAGCCCCTCTGTCCTGTGGTGTACCTCAGGGGTCTGTCCTGGGCCCATTACTGTTTTTATTGTATTTATTGCCTCTAGGTCAGATTATTAGCAGTTTTAGTGGGATTTCTTACCATCTGTATGCGGATGACATTCAGTTATATTATTCCTTTAATCCCAAAGAGCAATAAACTTTCCATTTTAAATGACTGTTTGCAGGCCATCAAAATTTGTACGACTGACAATTACTTTCAGCTAAATGCCAGGAAAACAGAGGCTCTTATACTTGCCCCCAAAAAATGGATACCACCCATTAGGCAACACGTTGGGCCATTAAATATTCACATCTCTCCATCCTCTCCTCCCTTCACTGGCTCCCGATTACATTCCCTGTTCGTTTTATAATACTAGTGCTAACTTTTAAAGCATTAAATGGCCAAACACCGTTTTATATTTCCAACCTCCTTCACCCATATGCCCCAAAGAGAGCGCTTAGGTCTGGCCAACATATGCTGCTTACGGTTCCACACACCGAGCTCAGAACCCGTGGTGACTGGGCATTTGAAGCTCTTGCGCCAAAGCTATGGAATCTTCTTCCACTTCAGCTGAGATGTCTTGACTCCTGTGGTGTTTTTATGAAGCAGTTAGACATTTTTAGGCAGGCCTTTGTCTTGCAGCTGCTCAATGTTGCTCAATTTTACTTTTCTGTATAACTATGTATGTTTTTCTTTTTTCTTGCTTCTACACTTTTAATGATCTTATCTCTGTTTTATTTCATTCTAATTTTTAATTATTTATTAAATTTTTTCTGTTTTTAGTGTTGTTAAGCACCTTGTGCCTCATGTCTGGGAAAGGTGCTATATAAATACATTCTATTCTATTAATGACTTGGGCAACAGCAACCATACACAAATGACAAACTGTATATTGTGGAAGCTGTGAAAGAGGAGACGGACAGAGTTGTCGGGTCGGCTTTTCTTTATTGCTTCACAAAGCCTGACAGTTCGCCTGTCAAACATTTCTCATTACATCGCTGCGCTACCAACATTTTGTTATCGATACCACCATGTATTTCAATGCTTTTCCAAATAAATCTCTCTCTCTCACTCTCAAACCCACATTGAAAATGCAACACTGTTGACTTGAAATCTCTTCAGCATTTCCCATACAGCTGCCTGGCATGAATCTACTGGGCAACATCAGGTGGAAAATTAGAAATGCAGCCTATGTTTCAGATACAAAGTGAGAGGAGTCATATCCAGCAGAGGAGGGAATCCAATGAATGCTCAATTTTCCACGACCTTGCTCCTTGTGTTTATCTAATAGAGGCCGAGCAGTGTAACCAGAGAGTGCGCTTTTTGGTGTGAGAAACACACAGTGAATGAAAACGCGTAGCATAAACTCTGAACCGTAAAAAACCCTGATTCACACACACATCTAATCTGAGCACCTGCAGCTGCAGCGTACGGCGAGAAAGACATGAAAACGATGGAAGGAAAACCTGGGAGAGAAGGGCCAGAAATGGGATACAAAGAGCGCAGATGAGATAAAACAGCAGCAGTGTTCATGAGGAGATTACGCTCCATGGAAGTCCACTCCTCATACTGCAGTCTGAATTACTCACGGCACCAGATCAAATCTCTCCACAACAGACAAATTAATTAGAAGGGGTAGTAGTGAAATTAGCATGAACACAGATCTGAAGGATAGATTTATGTTCAATACATTATTCTGCTTGTATTAATATCTATTGGTTTAAATGGGCTCTGTGGTAACAGAATGGGGCCATAAGGAGAAGTGGCTTGTATGAAAGTATCAACATCAATATTACAGCTGAGGTTGTGAGATTATTGGGAGAGTGGAAGCTTCTATTTTTGCGCTAGTTTTTTTCTTTCTTTGTTTTTCAGGTTTTGAGCCAGAAGGTGATTATATCAGATGACGTGAAGCCAGTAGATTAGGAAGAAGAGCAACGACTAGCATGAAAATACTTTATTAATCCCAGGGGAGTAGAAGTAATTCATAATAAATGGGTTCAAATATTAAATATGCAAATTATAGACTAGATTATATATAGATATCAGCATATACAAGTTGAAGATTGAACACAAGTCAAATAGTTCAACACAGAGAAAAGGGCTTCTTCACAGTCAAAAAACATTTACAAAGAACATTTATAGAGTTACGATGACGGGCAGCTTCCTTTTGCATCCCTCTTTCTCTTCAATTACTGGTGTTTGGTTAGTAGGAAGTAAGTTTTGCTGTTATTTAGTAGCTTTCATGTTGCATTTAGTCTTTAGAGCAAATAGTTTTTTGTGGCTAGTTCTACATGATAGCAGGTGAACATGTGATTAAACATGTGGGATATTTCCAGATTCTAAAATTGCAGTGGAGTATAAGTCACATCTCGCCTCGTCCAGGAGCTGCTTGTTTGGGAACCATCGGTCAATTTGACGTGGTGCTATTAGCCCACGATTAGCTTTCTCAGTTTCCTCCATCACAATTTGTTTTTCTGCTGTTCACCAGTGCCTCGCTGGTGCTTCTAATGCATTGTGGACAATCAAATACTACATTGTGACGTGACAAATTGTAGGACTAGGACTCAAATTTGCACAATGAAACTCGATTTTAGCTTCAAATTCAATAAATCGATTAAAACGATTTTTTTTGCCCAGCCCTACCTTCCATGCACCAAGTGGCTACGTTTCCAAGCTCAAACAGTTCTCATTTGTTCCAAAGTTTTGAGTGTTCAAAGTTCCATTTTACAGAAATGCCTCAGTAATTAGTAATCAACACAAAGGCTGCGAGTCCGATTCTGTGTCAGACACCACAAGAGAAGAGGAAAGAGGAAATATCTTTCCAAACTCTTTCTGCAGCTGGAAACTCAGAACACTGTTCCAGCCTCATGGGCAAGCAACCAGTCACAAAGAAATAAAAACTATATAAAAGGTTTTCAATATCTGAATGTGTCATTGGATTGTAAATATTTTAGGAGTGAAAGTACCTATGGCATTACAATAAGAGGATGAAATCCAGAAACCAGAGCGGTTTGGTGAGTTAACCCTCTGGAGTTTGTGTGGCCTCACTAGGGACGGGACGGAGCAGAGCATTACGGAGTCGTACGCCAAAGTGTAACCAGAGCCAAATCTGGTGCGCGTTTCCTCCGCAGAAAGTACGATTAAAATGCAGTGATCGCGAAATACGTCGGACAGTCGGTCATTACCGATAAAAATGCCCTTGGTCCGGTTAATATCCTCTTAAAACTGGTCTCATGTCCGAATTTTTCAATTTTACACAGCTTCCCAAAGCAATGGGAATTTCTCCTTTTCTGTACCATCGCTTCTTTTTTAGACTGGGAATGAGGTATTGTTATTATTGTTATTATTAAACCTAACACATACATACCTGCTCTTATAAGTAGTTGAAAGTAGCATAGTCATGATGTTATAAGACCAGATCATGTTAATTCAAGTTATTCCAGTTCAGTCAGCCTTCTGCAATCTAAACATTGCATACGTTGAATCTACATTTACTATAAATTTGCCATATATTGTGCCCCCAAGCCGAATTTATCAGCTTGGGATGAGACAACCGTCAAGAGGATCCATTTGAAGTTTCATATAATGTTCTTTGAGGGAGAAAAAAAAACCTAGCAAATTTTCAGAAAGGACAACAAACCGTCAATCGAGTATCGGACTGCAGATTGATCACCGTGAGCAAATATATTCCATCTTTGAACATGATAATCTAACTCCAAGCTGGATATATTAAATCGACAAAGAATAGCTTAAAGAGTAAAACAGAAAAATGCCTAAGAAAGTCGATGAATGTTAAAGAAAAAGCTTTTTATGAAGGCAAGGTACATTCAATTCTCGTTTCACCCTCAACAACTGAGTCCCGTATTAAATAGACACTTTTATTCAATCCGGGTGGTTTCACCAGCCCTCGCCAATGACTGCAAAGCCTCGCTATTCTTACCCAGCGGAGTTAACCTGACAAATTATGCAATTGTAACACACACACAAACACACACATCTAGATTTTCTTAGTTCCTGTCAGCCCAATGAAGCGTGAACACACGGGAACGATATCTGAGATCATACTAAATATGATAAATAAGTGCACTTTGATGTTGGTTCAGGCTTTAAATTTGATCTGGAGGGCTGTGATGTTGATTTATGGCCGTGCCAGAGTGCAAAAGCAAAGCTACAGCCTCGCAACGCTAACAACAACGGGCAAGGCAATAAGCGGCAACCAGTTATTCGCGGCCATGGCACTGAAATCCATTATGAGCAGGATTCAACGTGAAAAGACTGCACCAGTTCATTTCCATCTACCTTAGGGTGTGTGTCGCTTCGCTAAGGTTTTTCTTCACAAACAATTGAGCAAATATCTCAAAGATTACACAAGAAAATAAATGCTTTTTACATTTTAGGTGCTATAAATAACCGTTTTCAAAACCCATGAAATTCAAACTGCTGTGGAACATTAAGAACATGGTGAAAAACGGCTCTAAAAGGCCTCAATTCTTTCAAAGTGATTATAAATTTTCTACTAATGTGAGAGAGAGAAAAGTAACATATGTGTAGCTGAAATAGACTGTGATCCAATACCTCCAGATTGAATTCTATAACTTCATATGATTCTAGCACATGGACAGATTTGATTTTCACTGGGTCATGGGGACAAATAATCATGTAGAAAACGGGACGCTACAGTAATGACTTCAGTGCTGAACTACATGAGTTTTTTTTCCCCATCGGCTGTAAATACATGAGAAGGTCCACACATAATTAAAAAAACCTCATTACAATGACAGCCCATTTTTATCTCTGCTGGCCATAAATAATTTATACACACGTAGTGTGTGCCAGGTATACTGTGCTAGTGAATGCTATTGTGGTTATCTGGGAAATATTTGGTTTAAACTAGGCTAAACTGGGTTGCTCGGTGCTGTAAATGGCAACTGGACTTTACTTATATAGCTCATTTTGACTGCTTTGTCTCGAAGCGCTTGACAGTGATGGCCACATTCAATCATTCTCACAGGTAATGTACTCTACCTTGATCGGGAGCAATTAGGAGTCCAGTGTCTTTCCTGAGAATGCTTCTGCAAAGACAGGGTGACCTGGGCCAGCTACGCGGGGGAACTAAGCCTACAGCCCTGTTCTAATTGTTCGCGCTCTCTTTAAGACCGCATTTCAACTGAGTGGAATTTGCATGTTCACTCTTTGCCTGCCTATGTGAAGTGTCTTCGGTTACTTCAAGTTTCCTGCCAGAATCCAGAAACATGTTTGTGAGGTTAGGTGACCTTAAATTGAGCGTATTTGGGTGAATGTCAGCCTCTGTGTTAAACCTGTAATGGACTGGCAACCTTCTCAAATGGTCACCTACATTTGGCCTGAGGCACCTCCACAACTGTTCATGAATTTCCTGAGTCAATAGATGGAATATAATAGACATTTTGGCCAGCATTACAATGCAATGATTGACAATTGTTCATTTGGACAGGCAAACAGCCCAGATTTTGGGGACAGATGGCGACACTGTCACACCTACTGGGCACTTAGACAAGCTCCCACGGACCCTGTTGCAATCTTCAAACCTGGACAGTAAAACGCACATAAAAGCCATTGACTCAAATACCGACAAACAATTCCACGAGATAGAAAATACCAAACCATCATTTTACATCAGATATAACATTTTGATCACTTGTGACATTTTAATTGATACCTTCATATAAACAAAAGCATTGACAACTTACATGTCATGTAAAAAACAGCTACGAACAAAGATTACTGTAATCATTGTGCAACTTCTCCCCACACAAAATCAGTTTCAGTTTCCTGAACTTCCTGAGAGCTTTGTTCAAAAACCAACATTTTAGCTTGACGTAATGGATGCAATGATTTGATTCAGCAGCAACAGGAGGAGATTCCAAGTCTCTTTCTGTTGCAAGAGCAAAAAGTGTTCTGACACCAGAAGACTCTCAATCAGATATTATTTATTGTTTGCCCAACAGGACAAGGGATAGAAAGAAAAAGAGAGAAAAAAAGTATATATATATATATATATATATAAAAATACAGTTGTGTTCAAAAGTTTACATACGTACACTTGAAAAGAACCTAATGTCATGGCCGTCTTGAGTTTCCAATAATTTCTACAACTCTTACTTTACTGTGATACAATGATTGGAACACGTACTTCTTTGTCACAAAAACAATTCCTGAAATTTGGTTCTCTGAATATATTATGGGTCAACTGAAAATGTGACCAAATCTGTTGGGTCAAAAGTATACATACAGCAATGCTAATATTTGGTTACATGTCCCTTGGCCATTTTCACTTCAATTAGGCACTTCTGGTAGCCATCCACAAGTTTCTGGAGAGCTTCTGGTTGAATTTTGACCACTCCTCTTGACAGAATCAGTTCAGCTAAATTTGTTGGCTTTCTGGCATGGACTTGTTTCTGTAGCATTGTCCACATGTTCTCATTGGGGTTTAAGTCAGGACTTTGGGAAGGCCATTCTAAAACCTTAATTCTAGCCTGATTGAGCCATTTCATTACCACTTTTTTGTGTTTGGGGTCATTGTCCTGTTGGAACACCCAACTGTGCCCAACACCCGACCTTCGGGCTTATGATTTTAGGTTATCCCGAAGAATGTGAAGGTAATCTCCTACTTCATTAGCCCATTTACTCTCTGTAAAGCACCAGTTCCATTGGCAGGAAACCAGCCCCAGAGCATAATACTACCACCACCATGCTCGACGGTAGGCATGGTGTTCTTGGGGTTTAAGGCCTCACCTTTTCTCTTCCAAACATATTGCTGAGCATTGTGGCCAACCACCTCGATATTTGTTTCATCTGACCACAGAACTTTCCTCCAGAAGGTCTTATCTTTGTCCATGTGATCAGCAGCAAACTTCAGTCAAGCCTTAAGTTGCCTCTCTGTCCAAGGCGATGTAAAACACACACTTGACTGTGTTCCAGCAGCTTCTAATTCTTTGCAGATCTGCTTTTTGGTGGTTCTTGGTTGAGTCTTGACCCTCCTGACCAATTTCATCCCAGCAACAGGTGATAGCTTGCATTTTCCTCCTGATCGTGGCAGTGACACAACAGTACCATGCACTTTATACTTACAAACAATTGTTTGCACAGTTGCTTATAGGACCAAGAGCTGCTTTGAAATGGCTCCAAGTGACTTTCAGCTAGGTCAATAAAGGTGTGGATGAAGGACCACCACATCAAGACCCTGTCATGGCCAGCCCAATCTCCAGACCTGAACCCCATTGAAAACCTCTGGAATCTGATCAAGAGGAAGATGGATGGTCACAAGCCATCAAACAAAGCTGAGCGACTTGAATTCTTGCACCAGGAGTGGAATAAAGTCACCCAAGAACAATGTGAAAGACTGGTGGAGAGCATGCCAAAACGCATGACAGCTGTGATGAAAAATCAGTGTTATTCCATCAAATATTGATTTATGAACATTTCCTAAGTTAAAACATTAGTATTGTGTTGTTTTAAAATGAATATGATCTTGTTTTCTTTGCATTGTTTGAGGTCTGAAAACGTTGAGTCTTTTTTGTCATTTTCACCATTTGTCATTTTCTGCAAATAAATGCTTTAAATGACAATATTTTCATTTGGAATTTGGGAGAAATGTCAGTAGTTTATAGAATGAAACAAAAATGTTAATTTTACTCAAACACATACCTATAAGTAGTAAAATCAGAGAAACTGAGAATTTTGCGGTTGTCTCTTAATTCTTTCCAGAGCTGTGTATGTATATATATATATATATATATATATATATGATTCAGAGCTGTATTTGACTCCGTAACAACAACTACACAAAGCCAAATATCATGCAGCCCACATTTATCAGCACTAACCTGAAATAGAGTCTCTCAGATTTCAGCACATCCTTGTCCAGCCAGATCTGAGTCAGGACAGATACAACACAGCAGTTCCTGTATGTCTGGACATTTCCAAGTAGCCCGGATCACCCATAGTCCTGCCGGTCCAGCTCCACTTTTCTATAAGACAGTCAATCATCACACCATCCAGCTCCATCTGGCTCAGCTCTGCATCTTCAAACACAAAAGGCATAAGCCACAGCAAACGAGTCCATGTCTAGAGACTATACTGGGCTGCCGAGTCTCCAGTCTGGAAGATGATGAGTCTTGGATGAGCGTATATAACTGAGTGGAGACAGAAGAGCCCTGAAGACTCGGGCCAACTGCCCCACACTTCTTGGTTCCTCGGCCCCTCGGCCTGCTTGACGAGAATGATTCTGACATCCCTTTGCTTTAAGCTGCTACACATGCATTTCATTAATCACACACATTGAAATGCACGTAACTGCTGTCATAACTCATCTGAGCAAGAACCTTCTCCTACCACCACTTCTCCCAACTGTAATCATTACACAGAACTTGTTACAACATACAATAAATGTTCACACACATTTCTTGCCAAAGTCTCCGAGCAGACCACAACACATTGTGCATTCATCTTTAAACTCCAGCTCAGCCATACGCAGCTTTAATCCACCAAACATGACCACGAAAGGTGGTAAGAGTTATTTTTCTCTGATGTTTGTGTTTCTTTTTTTTACTTCACTTGCCCCAGGCTATCCTGCAATTAAAATATCCCAGCCTCTGTGAACATACCCACTTGCCCCCTTTTCAGACAATGGGTACAGCTCCTGGCTTGCCGTACACGGTTTGAGTCAGACCAAAACAAAACAGAGGCAGGATTAATAATGGCCGCACATTATGTCAGAGCGTAACACCCCGGCAATTTCTAGCAGTCCTAAACACTCATCCCAAGGTGATGCGCTTTAATTTGTCCCACAAAACCAGCAACTATGAGCTCCTGGCCTTCTTAATAATGAAATATTATGCAGCCAACACAGAAGAGCCATATTTCTTACATCGCAGAAATGCATTAATATTCCATAAATATTGTACCAAAAAAACAATCAAATAAATGTCCAGCAGCTTTTAAGGTACCAGGGATAACGAACACCTTGCAAATGTATTTGCAATATTAACTGATGGAACTGCAATAGGTTTCAATGCATTAATGTTCTACAAGTTTAAAATTGTTGCATAAATTCATAAGAAATAATCATTTAAATTATTAGTATTGTCTAAGTGTTTGTATTACTCGTATGTTATATCTTTACTGCACGTTCACATGATAATGTGCAGTTTTAACAATAGGACCTTCAGTTGCAGTACGTGCAGGTTCACTCTCAGGTGTTCACTCCTCCACTAATAATTACAGTTATAGTCAGCTACTTTCTGCTCGGTCCCTAAAAATTACAATAGAAGAGTAAAAACAGCAAAATACAGTAAAACAAACAAGAAGATTGACAATGCAACCAGGCACAGAGTCTCAAACATGCTTAAAAGCCAAGGAATAATAATGGGTCTTAAGATGAGTTTTAAAAGTGGACAGTGAGGGTGATTGTCTGACGGGCAGTAGGAGCTCATTCTACAACAGAGTGGCTGAAACAGAAAAGGCCCTAACCCCTCTGAGCTTTCGTTTAGATCTCGGTACCTCCAGAAGCAGCTGATCATCTGACCGGAGGCACCGAGCAGGAGTGTAAGGGTGGAGCAGCTCAGAGAAGTAGGGCGGGGCCAGACCATTCAGAGATTTAAAAACAAATCAAAGAATCTTAAAATGAATTCTAAAATGAACAGGCAGCCAGTGGAGAGAAGCCAGAATGGGCATTATGCGCTCCCTCTTACATGCTCCAGTTAGAAGGCGGGCTGCAGCGTTCTGGACTAACTAGATATGTGTGAGCGAGGACTGGCTGACTCCAACATGAAGTGCATTACAGTAATCCAGCCGGGATGCAATAAAAGCATGGATTACCGTTTCAAAGTGCTGCTGTGCCAGAATGGTCTTCACCTTTGCAAGCCTTCTGAGGTGGAAGAAGCTGGACTAAACCACTGCCCTAACCTGAGAGAGTTAAAAATACAACAGAGCCGAGCAGGAGCGCGGTTTTTAACTGCAGCGCTGGAAAAGCCAATATCAAATAACAGGCAGATGATCAGACAGCACATTGTCATGGTCTGACTGTGTAACCTGGTAATATGTGACAAAGTACCAGATCTAATGTATGCCCACGTTCATGTGTGGAGCCAGACACACACTGAACAAGGTTAAAAGTATGAATAAGGCTTAAGAAGTCCCTCACAAGAGGTTTATCAAGACAACACACATGTACGTTAAAATCTCCAATGATAAGGACATGATCGTATCTGGGCATGAATCCAGCCAGAAAGTCAGAGAAGTCGCTCATAAAATCCTTATCGTATTTGGGCTGTCGGTAGATGACGGCGCACAGCATGCAGTTGTAGAGTCAAGCCGAAAGCAATCAGACGCTTTCTTGTTGGAACTGTACAATGCAGTAGGACTTATTTAGTACGTGCCTGAAATGTTTTACTCAATCCCATCGATGACTGTGCTGCTGCAGCCTGATGTGCTCATAAATCTGACTGATCTCGGCTGATGCATCTGCATTTGTGTAGCAAACTATGGAGTAGGATCTCGACTAGGATTTTTCGACGACTAACACACCCGAAAACAACGATTACAGTCACACTGCAAACACAGAACTGTGTCATGTTTGTCTTTCAAAGCTTCCACAGTCAATCAACAAGCCCCTTCTCAGCTCATCTCAACCGCAACAGGAGCCCTCTTGGGCATGGCGTTCATCAGAGCTTCACAGGTTGCCACTGGAATCCTCTTGCACTCCTCCACGACGACGTCACGGAGCTGGTGGATGTTCGAGACCTTGTGCTCCTCCACCTTCTGTTTGAGGCTTCCTCCACAGATGCGAAATAGGGTTTAGGTCTGGAGACATGCTTGGCCAGTTCATCATCTTCACCCTCAATCTCTTTAGCAAGGCAGTGGTTGTCTTGGAGGTGTGTTTGGGGTCGTTATCTTGGAAAACTCCCCTGCGGCTCAGATTCCATAGGGAGGGGATCACGCTCTGCTTTTGGATGTCATAGTACATGTTGGCATTCATGGTTCCCTCAATGAACTGCAACTCCCAAGTGCCAGCAGCTCATGCAGCCCCAGACCATGATACTCCCTCCACCATGTTTAACTGTAGGCAAGACACATTTGTCTTTGTACTCCTCACCCGGTTTCCGCCACACAGGCTTGACACCATCTGAACCAAATAAGTTTATCTTGGTCTCCTCAGACCACCAGACATGGTTCCAGTAATCCATGTCCTTAGTCTGCTTGTCTTCAGCAAACTGTTTGCAGGCTTCTTGTGCATCATCTTTAGAAGAGGCTTCCTTCTGGGTCGACAGCCATGCAGACCAATTTGATGCAGTGTGCGACGTATGGGCCGAGCTAGGCCTGGGCGATAAACTGAAAATTTATCGATACCAAAATTTACAAAAATTACCGACGTCATTTTGCTCATTTCGGTATATTCGGTTTATGTTTAAAAAAAACCCTTGTGGCACCACATACGCTGTGCAGCAAATGTTTCACATGCCTCGTTTACAATGACATAGCGGGACGGTGCTTGCGCGCTGAGACTCAATTTCACCAGATCTAGACATTCTATGCTTCATACCAGTCTTTAAATCGTGTTGATAGGCCAAGTAAAACCAGGTTTATGATAAAAACTAAACGTGATGACGGCCGCGCTCGGTGAGCGGTTGGAGCCATTAAAAAAAACAGTTTTTTGTGAACGATTTATGATCAATCACAGTTTCTATGCATTCTAAATAGGGGGGGCTATATGATCCTCTCTCTCTCGCTCTCTCTGTCTGTAGGGGCTCAATGTGAAAACTCATTTTACACACAAAATATGTAACTTTTTTTCACGAGAATTCGGTTAGATAGGCCATTTTTCATATAACTGTGGAGAAATCCCGTGTTTTCAGGTGCAGTACATACCTGTGCCCCCGCTGCTCATTAGTTCATGCGCCGCTCTCTTGACAACTTGAATGTGGTCATTTTCGAGTAAGCTCTTAGTAATATCCATATTTAGAATTTGTTCATAAGAGATTGTATTTTTAATACTTTGTGTTTGCAGGAAATTTAAGATATTTTATACTTTTGAATGTATTCAGTCGTTCTCATTTCACGTAATCTGACAGTGTAGTTTTACGGTCCTTTACAGTGGCAATAAATAAGTCCAGAGGAGTCATATTATCAATATAACTGCCACATCTAGAGGCCAAACATTTGTTGGGGCAGGGGGCGCAGTGGAGTAGTTATCGTCCATTTATCGTTATCGAGGTGAACTGCTCACAGGGTATATGCAGGAATCCTTAGGTTAATTTCAATGCCTTGAGACTTTTTTAAAAACCTTTCTAAAGAAAGACCTAATAGCCACTTAAAGTTGTTGTTAGCAACACATATTTAACAGTTGTGGTTTACAATTTAACAGAAATGAGGTAAGCAGAGAAGGAATCAAACTCAAAAGACTGAATTAAACTAAAGGCAGGTTTATTGACATTCCCCTCAGTCACAACAAGTAATAAGTTATTCAACGCCAACTGGCGGAAAACAAGAACTTATTACAAGACTCGTCCAACATCAATATAAACGTGCCAGCTTTGTTGATGCTGTCAACAAGCTGCTGCTTAAAGTACAGTGCTAACACGAATCTTATGACGTATCCAGTTTTGTCCTTGCCAGAAGTGAACGTCTTAGCAGCGTCCGAATCCGGAAACATCAACTTAAAAATATCCGCAATATCTTCGTTTTAGTTCAATGAGTGGTGATTTGCTGCTGTGTTGAGACACCAGATAACCTCTGCACACAGCGTTGGTGTGCCGCCCATAGTCACCCTTATGTCAGCAGACGATGAAGCAGAGGTCACGGTCTCAAAGCTTTTACTAGCCCCGGACGTTCAGACAATCCTTAATGTCGAGCCCTGCCGTTTTCTTCTCGTCTGTTTTTGCGCCGAAATATTCGCTGTGACGTGATGACGTCGCACCTGTACGCGCATGGCCCCAATGCGATCAAGCTCCGAGAACGCAACCGAGTCAAAGCATATAAAATTTAATACCTGATAGAATCGCGATTAAGATTTTTTTAATACTTTTAAGGGCTTTAATTTTCCCACAATTGATTTTTCAACTTTTAATACTTTTTAAGACCTCACGGACACCCTGGCTTAATATATCGTGATATTGATTTGACTGCGTATCGCCCAGCCCTAGTCCGAGCACTGACAGACTAACCCCCCCCCCCCACCCCTTCAACCTTTGCAGCAATGCTGGCAGCACTCACGCCTCTATTTTCCAAAGACAACCTCGGGATATGACGCTGAGCACGAGCACTCAAACTTTTTTGGACAACCATGGCGAGGCCTGTTCTGAGTGGATGCTGTCCTGTTAAACCACTGTATGGTCTTGGCCACCGTGCTGCTCCTCAGTTTCAGGGTGTTGGCATCTTCTTATAGCCTAGGCCAGGGGTCTCAAACTCGTGGGCCGCAAATGGCCTGCGGGCCGCGAGTCAATATTTTGTGGCCCGCACCTTGTTATGAAAGTATAACGTTATTGGGGCCGAGATTAGAGTGGACCTCCAATGGACGACATGAGAGTAAAGGTTGTGACGTTGTGTTTACTTATTTAGGTAAGTGCAAGAACTTTAAAAGTAGTGTTGGCAATAATTGTGTTGTGTTGTGTTTTTGTTGCTTTGTTCATGTAGTTAATTTGTGTAGTTTAGTTTGGTTTATTAGTTCTGGGTGTGCAACCAGGCATGAAGAGGGTTTTGTGTGAGGTTTCATCCTGCCATGGTGCTCTTGATGATCAATGAGTGTCAAAGTAAAAGCTTCTGCTATTCATGTATCTCATGAGAGAGTGTCTTCATGCGTTTTATTCTCTGCATTGCTTGACAGTTTTAGGACCATGAGAGACTGGCGTGGTTTACTGTACTTTTGAGTTGTTATGCCATATCCCACTCTGTATTGATCATAAAAGTAGATTTCCACAAATATGTGGATTTATTGAAAGTTGGCGCTCCACAGCTGAAGGGACCCCGGGTCAATCGAGTTTGAGACCCCTGGCCTAGGCCATCTTTATGTAGAGCAACAATCCTTTTTTTCAGATCCTCAAAGAGTTCTTTGCCATGAGGTGCCATGTTGAACCTCCAGTGACCAGTACGAGTGTGTGAGAGCGATAACACATACTGTAAGTAAAAACAAGCCTCCTAGTTATCTTCTCAGACTGGGTGGGATTACATCGTCTCTGGGTAAATGATATCAAACTGCCGAGCAGCAGCAGCCACTCTGTGCAGGTTAATATACAAATGCTTGAGTTAAATGTGGTTGTGGATTAGTCCTGCAGAGTTTCTATATGGCATTTATGTAGGACAACTTATATTCTAACATCTTGTCATTTTCTAAATAAAGTCTGGACAAACTAATAGTTTCACAAGGAGAGGCCCTTTCTAAATTCCCACATTGTCATTCAGAAACTGCTATCTCGAAAAGCTCTGCCACAAGGAGGCGAACTGTAGTCAGACAGCTCTTTAGCGCCGCCTAGTGGATGGTAGTTGCATGACAGTAGCCTTGAATACGAATGAAAAAGACATGTCAGACATGAAATCAAATTATTTAATTTACATACTACAAAACAGCTTCCAGTGTATATTAATTTAAAAAAATTAACTATTCAAATTGAATAACGCTCACAAATGACTTCCAGCTGAGAGTAACCGCTGATGAGAGCTGAGCTTGAAACTTGTCCCGCAGTGTGGATCCCAAACAGAACCATTAGAAGCCAAAGATGAAGTTAATGTAGGAGGCGCGAGGGTTCCTCAAAATGACGGCTGGCCACAGACCAGGCTGCAAAACCAGAACAGCAACAGTTGGAGCAGCAGCCACAAAGCAACCAGTATTTTGCTTGTGGCGGACAATAATTTCCAAGCCTGTTATTTATCATTTATCTAAAGCAGTTACTTAAGCCTTTTAAATGGCCTGTGTGTTAGAGCTCATCAAGTTCTGCACAGTGGTTAGCGCTCTCACCTCACAACAAGAAGGTTGTGGGTAAAATCCAGCCGGGGCCTTTCTGTGCGTGTGTGTGTGTAGGTTTCCTCCCACATTCTCCTCAAAAGAATGTACTGGGGGTACCTGAGCAAAACCCCCAGCTACCCCCCTGAGTGCTGCTGTGTACAGTCTGGGAAATCGAGTCATTTAGTGACTGTGGTTGATAACATTGTATGTGACAAATAAATAAAATAAAAAGTTCACCAACATACAGCCACACTGGGAGCACAGTCATAACATTTCTGCTGTTAAAGGCTTTAAACGAGGACTCCTAAGAAGATGCCAGGTATGGGAAGATTCAGAGAAACCAGACACACAAATGAAAGAGTGACAAAGAGAAGGATTGGACACCTGCAAAAATGTGGAACTTCAAGAAAAAAAGATGATCCTTCTACAAACTGCCACACCCACAGATAAGAGGAAACCTTGTTGGACCTTAACATGGTGAGAGCAAAGCAGCAAGAACAATAGAAGGGTAAAAGCGATGCATTCTCCGACCAGTTTTTTTTCCTTTTTAAGATGTAAATAATAAGATGTTTTTTAAAAATTTCAACCAGTACAAGAATTTTATTGATTGTATATTCAGTTACTTCAGCTTTTAAAGGAGGTCAAGTCATAGTGCTGAACACTATTGAGGACATTGCCCGAGGATCCATTGCAAAAAACCAAACCAATATGCGAGACTAAGCATTGTTATTGACACTGTGTGATTGCAGGCTCATTCTGCCAGATTGAAAACCTGCTTCAGAAGAAGAGCCTGCAGGTTCTGACAGACAACACGAAACCAAACTGAAACTAAAACACGCAACACTTGATAGAGGACTCATTCAAACAGATGCAAAGTGAACTTTACCAACTGAGAAAGTTAAAGGATCTGCAGATGATCCAGGACTTTAAATTCAAAAGAAAGATTGACCATCTCATACCTATCATACCATCAAATCTCGTTCAAAATGCCGCAAAACTGAAAAAAACATTTGGCTTTTGTGTCAATGGAATAGAACTCAAGATTTACGGGATAAAAGTACCAATCTAAAGCACTAACTGGGAAAAAGACCAGACACTGGGCTGTTGTTATATATAACAATAATCTAAACAAACGGAACAAGCATACTTCTCTGCATTCTAGAGCTTCCTTCCATTTAAAATTGCTGAACAAAACTCCTTGGAGATGCATGTTCGAAGTTTCGTTAAATAGCTCCCTGCATCAGGCAATGATCTTGTTGAGAATTTCGACACTCATGTGCTTTGCGATAAATACAAGCACTTAAATGTTTGCAGGTTAATGTCTTCTTGCTTTGAGACATGTTAAAAAAATATAAAATTATCTTTCTCTTGCCATTGAGGCCACATCTGCATGAGCCAAAACAATCTATTTTTTCCCCGGGGTTCTCAAAGAAAATCCCGTCCACACGTGAATACTATGAACACAGCTCAACACGAGGCTGCAGGGCATGTAGTACATATGCAAGGCCTTTAGGGGCGCTGTGACTCTCCAAACATACCAAACAGAGCACATGGACATTTAGAAGTAGACTCATGATCATAAACGTCAATACAAATCTGAGTACTATAGGTCTATGGCCCTGCTCCTCCTCCTGCTGGCATCAGTTGTTTTGCAGCTAGACTGGATCTTGATTATTGTGGTTATTTGATGGCATTGCGGACCCCGGTGGGGAGTAGAGGGGGGCGATTACGTCATCTGTTTTCTACAGATGATCGTCTTTGCCGTCCACACGTCAGGGTGTGAATGGCACACACCAGGGTTTTGGAATTTCCTCACTCTGAAACCCATGTTCAAAAATCGTGTGGATAATCGCCCAAAACTGGCTCGTTTACATGAACCAGCATTCTCGTGTAGACGAACCCTGATTCATTATGCTTTATTCGTGTTTTTTAACCCCACACACACTTTGTGACCTCAGAAGGGACAAATATGTTGTCATTCAGCGCATGAATGCATGGAAAAGTAAACTATTCCAGTTCAGTCAGCCTTGTACTTTATGTACAGTACCAGCAAAAAGTATGGACACAACTCCTCCTTCAATGGTTTTTATATAATCTGAAAATTACTGAAAATGTTCAAACTATGAAATAATAGAAGATATATATACATTAAACTTCCAACAAGTATAAGGTATTATGTTCAAGATTCTTTATATTCTATCAATCAGCTTCAAGAAGTAATGACGTCAACAGTTTTAACAGGTTAGTCTTCATTCGTGGACATTTCTGGCCTTATTAATCTGTTTGAGGCCGTTGGCTGGGTTGTCCAGAGGTGAGGTTGTGGGAACAGGAAATCGTCCTTTTTGAATATTAGTCTAAATGGAATTATAGCAAGAACCATTGAACAAAAAGGCAATAATCTTGTTACTTTACGACAAAAAGTTCTGGAGGTCTTCTGAATGAATCCGTCTCCCACGAGGGGGGAACCTTTGACTGCTACTGTATATTGCGAATTCTGATATTGTGATGACAACAGTTCCCGTCACAATAAAAAGTGTTCCTCACCTGTGTCTGTGCTCGTCGTGTCCTCCTTGTCCGTGTATGACCACTTGTCCAGAGGCGTGCTTCCCCTCCTTGGGCGTGTCAATGTGAGGGATGAGCACGTCCTCCAAGCCCAGGTCGAAGCGCTTGTGCTTGGAGTTGTCCGGGAGGAAAAAGAAGGCCCCGAAGCATAAAGTGATGAAGGCACTGAGAATCAGCAGGAGGATGAACTTCTCCGAAAGCCTCAACGTGGCCCGGTGGTGCGAGAACGAGGAGGCGCCCGGCGACAGGGTGGGAATCCTGCGGCCCGACAGTGGCAGCAGAGCCGGCGTTGTCATGTTTGGACTCTTGAAACGCTCTTAACTCTGAGAGGGAGGGAGGGAGGGGGGCGGGGGGCAGGCGGGGTGGGATTACGGGTGCCACAGGTGGTGTTGTAGCAGCATGCAACGGCTGGTTGACTTTATTATCTCATCCCTGCGTGGGTAAGTCCAGAAACCGAAAAGGGCCGAGGTCCCTCAGTGAAGGAGTGACGAGTCAGCAAGAGAATGGTCATGACGACTCTGGGGAGGGAGGACAGAGAAAGGACACGTTACACACACGCAGTAATCACCGGGTGCAGATGTGCCGTCAGAGAAATCACAGAAACATTATTCTGGAGCTTCGTTACTGGACAACTGCCACCATTTTGGTCCTTTTCTCTCTTCATTTCATCAACTCGTTCCTCAGCACTCTGTGTTCTGTTAGGATAGAAAAGCTGATGCCCTTTATAGTCTTTCCTTTGCTTGTCAGTTCTCCACCTCGGCAGCATGTCCCTTGTAACTACTCTTATGGCCTGGGCGAGCACTCCCTGACAGGCTTCTATTGAGCTTAATAGTTCCGAATTACAATCAAACACATGGTGACAGCATCCAGAAAATGCCATGCTACATATCTGGTGGGAGCTGAAATATTAAAAGTAATAAACAATCCTCTCCCAAAGCTGCAGGTGAATTTAACAACATGTCATCGGAGAACATATCTCTCTTCTTTTACCCACACTCACACAAACACTTAATCCTTCAGCTGTGAGAGAAATGACAAATACATGTCCAGAGGGCTTTGAGGGACTCAAGAGGCGGTGCGATATCTGCGTGATCAACTGCCCTTTGCAGAATGAAACCAGCTTTTCTACTGTGCTGTATATCCTGCCTATCGCCTGATCGTGATGAAATGGTCAGAAAAGAGAGCGAGATGAGCAGCGAGATGAGCCTATATGCTCCCATCCACCAGAGTCGACTGGAATAACAATTCAGTTGTCTGGCAAAAAAAAAAAAAAAAAGAAAAAAAAAAAAAGGGGGTGGAGGGCGTTTGTATCTATACATCCTCAGTGCTGCATTACATCCGAATGGTAATCTCTCAGCTCATCATGCACACTCATGAGTCTGCTTGAAGACAGAGGTTCGGTCCAATACGTGAAAGAATGGATGGGAATAACGGCTACGCGTCACAACAACACCCAGCCCGCAAAATCAGCCCGTTTCACGTTTATTCAAGCCCTCCGCCTCACGATGTGTCAGCAATCCTCTGAAACACAAACCAAGTCCATCCCCTGACAAGTCTGCGCGAGCTGATTAGCTCCAAACACAATGCTAAGCTAACGGGGCGAGCTAACTCTGCTAATACCAGCTAGCTAGGGGGGAAACAACACAAAAATACGCCACGGAGGAGAGAAATATTCCCGGAGGAGGACGGGGGAGGAGGGGGAACACCCGACACGAGCAGCCGGGGATAGTCTACCAGCCCTACGTGTGGGTCAGCAGCCTGTCTGGGAGCTATCTGTGCGGCTACGCTGCTCGCGCTGTGCTAGCCTGTCGGGAACTGACAGCGGCGGTCTCGCGTGCGGGATGCCGCGGTGCATCGCCACCTTTTTGCTTGTGCGCGTTGAAAATCCTCGATGCCCGGTTCGGTTCCCGGTCCGCCGGTGTCCTCATTGTCCGCGAAATGTCCCAACACTCTCCCGCAGAAGGCGAAGCGCGCGTACACGACTCAGAGCCACATAGCGTTACCAGCTCGGCGGGCTGCCGGGAGGATGCTGGCCGATCCGGAGGACTGCAGCGACGGCCTGTGACGGAGCTCTGCTACCGCTGCAGCTGCCGCTTCTCCGGGATCCAACACCGGCTAAACAGCCTGCCCAACTGGGACCGACGCACAATTACTCCGTGAAACAATAACGAAGCATAACAGCTACAGCTGTGTTTTCTCACGACAGAAAAGATCCCCCCACGTTTATAAGATATTCCCCTTTAGAAACACATTTGATCTGTGTTTTCTTTGCACGTGTATGATTTATTAATTTCAATACAGCATATTTCCACTACCTCTGAGATGAAAATAATTTGATGAACACCCCTTGCTGAAAAGTACGGCGTCTGAACAACTGCAATAATAAACATTATTCTGTTGTTTATTTTTTCTTATTTATTCTGAAGTTATGTTGAACAGGTTTTGTTATGATGGGAGGTTATGTTCTTCACAGACATGTGCACACATCACTATAACTACTGCTTAATGAATGAATGAATGAATGATTTTTTTTCAGACATTCAAATTCTGTATGTACAGATATGCTCAATTTTCATAGTTCATATGTTATGTATTATATATCCATACAGCTATAGAGTATAAATATTCACTCATACCTGGCATCCACACAAACTAAATCATGAAAAGCTTTTTTGATCCTACACCTTCTCTTATATCTCAGGTACTATTTGAAACGTTCTTGATCCTGAATCCAATAAAACTAATGTAATACTCAAGAGCGGTAATGGTCTTGGAATTTATCTCAGCTCCTTGAAGTCTTGGTCTTGGTCTTGGTCTTGGTCTTGGACTTGGACTTGGACTTGGACTTGGACTTGGACTTGGACTTGGACTTGGACTTGGACTTGGCCTTGGTCTTGGCCTTGGTCTTGACTCGGTTTCGGGTTAGGTGGTCTTGACAACAACATTAGCCTGTTTTGTTTTCACTGCTTATAATATTTATTCAGCAGTTTCATATTTTCCTGTTGGTATTTAATACTCACAGGATATAAATGTAGACGCATGTAAGTTACTATCAACATACACAAACGTACATAAACTATTCTATATTTGTGTGGATACATCCTAATAATGATCAACGACACAAGTCACAATATAACTCAGAAACTTGAAAACATCATATAACCTGGCTGAACTTTATCACGCACATTGTATATTAATCCAAAATTTCACAAAAGGACTTTTATTTTTCAAAGAGAAATCTTGAGTGGGCCGGACTGGTAAAATAGAGCCATAATAACCTTTAAATCTAAACTATAAACATTTTCTTTGTTGTGGCGCAGAGCATACGTGATGAAAATGTCTGAATTTTCACAAAATACTTGACAGAGAAAATAACTACAATCTACACATAAAGCCAATTTTAATGAAACCTTCTGGTGCACAAAACAGTGAGTTGTCAGAAAAACTGCTGCATAATGCATGTTTTTACAATCTCACACTGACAGCCTGGCTTTGAGTGGTGGTTGGTCAGGCCGGATTGGGGCCTCTTGCAGGCCAGTTTTGGCCCACTGACCTTATGATGGACACCACTGTCATAGAGGTTAAAACCAGGAGTGAGCCAGTTTGAAGAATGTAGGGAGGGAAAAGCGTTTTCTCCCCTATATTTTGCTGAGCGAGCTCCTCCCTGTTTCCTTTATAAAGCTCAGAGGAAACACACGCGGTTCAAATTGAACTGTTTCGTAGCTTAATGCCAGTGTGCAGGCTGATGTCAGGACGTCTGAATTGGACTCACATTTAACAGCAACCCCCCGCATCTTACTTTCAACTTTTCCTTTCCACAGATTCCCTATGAATTGCAAATCACTGGACTGTAAAGATAAAAAGAGGACAGTGTTAAACAAAGAGGCCTTTGGATGTATTATTAAGCTAATAAGCATATCTCAGCACTGGCGTCTTACACACTTAAAGAGATTTTATGGAACTGCAGGAGAACAAAATGTCCTTCTTTTCTCCATCTCCTGAGCTCTCAAGATGAACAATTTAATTGAGCAGAAAGTAAAGAGGGTTTAATGTGAGCATTTGGTTGACTCCGGTCCAAACTACATTTGGAAAACAGTAAAACAAAGGAGTCAGTGGTAATATTTGCTTCACCGGGATGAAATAGTGTGCTGAGAGTCGGATTGTTTTCCCAGAGAATTTACAAGGAGAGAGGAAACGTAACGAAGTCGCTCCTGATTTACAAAGATCCTGCAGAAAACCTGCTACACTGCATTCACTGAAACTATTACACTTTCAGTTTGCAAGCTTCGTGGACGATTAAATAGAAAAACACACAATAAGTGTGATCAGACACAAACAGGATCATTTTGAACATTTTGCACGTGTCAGAACATAAAGGACCGTGGGCCAGAACCAGCCTGCTCGTGGCTCCAATCTGACTAAATTGTAAAAATTAAACGTTGATATGTTTAGGCATTTTTTTCAAGCGTAGCAAACAAAACACAGAAGTCTGAGCTGAGATATCAGTGATGCTACCATGAAAGCTAGCAAACTAGCATCAGCCTCCAAGCCGTGCTGTCAGGGGGAGTTTGTAAAAATACCCAGAATGCAATAGCTATAGAAGTTTTTGGGACATGGTTTAATTAAAATTGGCTTTATATCGACACTGAAGTAATTTTTGCTAGTAATGTTTTGGTTTTGTGAAAATATAGAACATTTCATCACATATACTCACTGCCACAACAAAGAAATAAGATAAGATAAGATAAGATATCCCTTTATTTATCTCGCATGTGGAGAAATTTGTAGTGGTACAGCAGGATAGTACAGAGAAAGAAGCACGCATAGCAGGAACTAAAAAAGCAGATAAAATACAATATAGCAGAAGAATATGCACACGGTGCCTATAAGTGTGGACATGTACAGAATATGGGGGTGGATGTATTTTACATAGTAAATACGTTTCTATAGATTATTATAGTTATAGCACCACTTCTTGTCCAGCTGGAGTGGAGTGATATTGTCCGGTAGTGGTGTGCAGTGGTCTACTGGGAGCAGGCTTGGTTGAAGAGTCTGACTGCAGCAGGGAGGAAGGACCGGCGGAGTCTCTCCTTCAGACACCGCGGGTGGCGAAGCCTGTCACTGAAGGAGCTGCCCAGTGATGTGACGGTACCATGTAGGGGGACACCTCCACAGGGTCCAGGGGGCAGCCCAGGACAGAGCTGGCCTTCCTCACCAGTTGGTTCAGTTTGTTCCTGTCTGCAGCCGTAGTGCTGCTGCTCCAGCAGACCACTCCATAGAAGATGGCTGATGCCATACTTTAAGAGTTAAATTTAAAGATTATTATTGTAATATTTTACCTGTCCGGTCCACGGAAGATGGCTGTAGGTGACCCCTGAACTAAAATGTGTTTGGCACCCTTGATATAAACGTTTCAGAACAATTGGCATTGAAGATGATGCCAACAGTTAATAATTGGGCTTATAGATTTTTTAGAACAAAATTGGTAATATGCTTGTTGGCATTATTAAATTATCATAATTCTTACATTAATTTATATTTTAAAGAGATTGACAGTATAATATAATGAAGAATGGCTATAAAGGCAAAAAGTATTCAAAAGCTATGCCTCAATAAATTGCATTGAAAAAGAAAAAGTATCATGATATTTTTTGGGATCGATCGTTCTTTCATTTATTCTTTCATTTGTTCTCTCTATTCTTTCTTTCATCAAGGCTCCATCTTTAGCTTTTTTTTTCACAAAGCTGTAAAGTTTTTTTAAATGATCACAGCATTTTATACAGTTTACAGAATTGGAAAGAGGTGTGGTGTCATAACAGCATTCTAGCTTCTTTAAGAAAAAATAATCGTGTGCGTTCATAAAACCTTGAGAGGCAGCCATCATTGGTTTTGATGAGCTTACATGATTGTTGAGGTAATAGAATGATGGTCATTTTAAGCACATTTAAACAAATTACTGTGACCCCTAATTTGTTTTTAAGGAAAAATTATAAAAAGCATGCATGTTGATTAAATCTAGCTCCATACAATTAGTTATTTTAATAATATTAACTTCTATTATCGTCATAAATTGATGTTGATGTGCTCAATTTGTTCCTCTGGTAGAGATGATTAAATGTTGGTTGCCCTCGCAGTGATCACAGTGGCACATTCATGGTTTATAGAAGATGCGAAAGGTGTGAATTGTCAGAAACCATCTAGTTTCAGCTGTGGTTGGAGTCAATCTAACCTACAGTCTCCAGATCACAAGACACTTCTTGTGTTTTGCTCCTGACTGCTGAGTGAGCCGAGTGGCATTAGCATTGTTGTGAGCCTTGATTATCTTGAATCTCGTCTGCACTTCATGACTCCTGAACGAAGACTGAAGCAAGGAACAAAAAAGGAGGAGAACACTGCTATGTTATGTGTGAATTGCTCACTTTTGCAGGTTGAAAACCACCAGTCTGAGGACATAGACTCCAGCTTTGATGTGATCGAGGTTGAAAGTCACCCGAGGGCCCAGAGCTCAAAAGCCTCGTTTCCACAGTGCCCCTTGGTGCCAGTGTGGGTCGGGTGGGGTCGGCTATCCGTAACCAGACCCATATCAGTGCCGCGTTCCCATTACACAGAGAACGGTTTGAAATGTAGGCGGGGTTATGAACGGTTGCGTAATCACGCAGGATGTGACGCCATTATACGTGGACATTTTCAAAAAAGTTACCTGATTGCAGCCGAAGAACTGATTCGAAATGGCTGCTTGCTGGGAGAATAGCGGTTGTCACGGACCAATGAGCAGACAGCAGTGTTGAAGCTCCTCCCCCTCATAGCCGGCACGTTGTGCCTGGTACCCCAAGTGGAGGGGGAGCGAGGGGTAGCGAGAAATGGTTACCAATGTTACCGGTTGGTAACGGTTCTGAGTCAGTGGAAACACACAACAACCGGTTCCGACCTGACCCGTACCGGCACCAAGGGGCTCTGTGGAAACGGGGCTAAAATGTGCCGGTCCAAATCCATGACATTTTGATGAAACTTAATCACTTAGATACTGTGTGCAACAACATATTGGAAATCCCCCTAATGGGACCACTAATCAGCTGAAATCGGCCTCCTAGAAATGTCTGCTAGAAACATAAACACTCATATGAACAACAGAACATATCAAGCTACATTGAGAAATTTGCTCATGTCCATCAGAGCAGCGGAAACAAAAAAGAAAGCAAGAGGACGATAGACTAGAACAAGGGCGCAGTGGTAAGTGAGAGCATGTGTCAGAATAAAGACGATATTTCACTATGTTCCAGTTCTACCATCCATTAGAAAGGCTTTTTGTTCAATGCACAACAACAATAACAGACCGACCTCTAAACCACCAACCTTTTTTTAACACGTAGTTCAAGACTGTCAGTGAGTGTTCCTTGATTGCAGGGAGACAAAATTACAGTAAATAGATCCAATTGAATTACTGTGTGATATAAAATAATTCTTTCACACATACTGGTCACATTCACACATATTTTAATTCCTCTCATTTCAACAAAGGGCTTTTTTACACATGGATCTTCTGCAAAAACCCAAGTGTGACACATCAACACAATGATCTCACCCATTCACACACAATTGGAGGCTGCAGCCGTGCGAGGCGCTGTCGCTCTAATGGGGGCAGTTTGGGGTTCAGTGTTTTACCCAGGGACACTTTGGCATGTAGAGATAGCAATCGAACCTGCAACCTTCCGATTGGGAGGCGACCGCTCTACCAACCGAGATATATATATATATATATATACACATACACACACACACGTGATCTCTGACTTTGTTAGATAGTGTCTTAGGTGTGACTTTTTGACGTTAAGTGAAATCCATCTGATATTCACTTTCTTTTCTCACTGGCCTCTTATCAACAGTGGTGTCTGTCCCATGCAAAAATTTTTTTTAAAAATGATAATTTTCACCTCTTTATAACTCTATGAAAGCTGTAGATACAAGATAGTTCAGTTTAGCATATTCATATGATTTTAATGATATAAGGTAATTGCAACAACAAAAGCAGAATAGCTTCAGTTCTGAAGGAAATAGGCTCCAAACATGTGAAATACTTGCAGGGTTCCTTGAATGTCACAAATACTCTTGTGATTGTCACAATAGGAGAGGCTATTTTTGGCCTACTAAAGCCAAACGTCCAGGGTTTCCTTCAAACACACAAGGGAAGAGAAATCCTAACAGAAACGATCAGCACGGATGAAGAATGTGGGAGCGGCAATCAGGATGTTTGCAAGAAAAGAAGCAGGAAAAAGCAGCACCAAAAGACCTTCTGACCTCCGAAACATGGGCAAATTGTCTATTAAAGTCATGTGATCTATTTTTTGTGATCCACACAATCCGATTCTCAGAAAGTAATTAGCAAGAATTAGTCTCTCCGTTTGGATCGAGCCCAGATTTACAGGATCCTCGAGAAACTACTTGAGAAGTAAAAACTTTAACCTCAGCCAGTCACTTTTTGAATATATGAAATTGGATAAGTCTGACAAATGAGTGGGCTGAGAAAATCCCCGAAATTGAAGCTGCGCCACTCACCTCACTCTCAAATCATATACATAATGAATGGTCACCGCACACAATGGAATAATCTTATCAGTTGCACTGCGCTTTGTCAAATGCTACTAGGTAGGACACAGTTGATCTTATTAGTTCCCTGCTGTGTTGCTGAGAACTTTTTTCCCATGTTTGCGTCTTGTTTTCCTGCCACGCCGCTGAATGTAACACAGGTGTCACTTTGCTTTCAGGATTGTTTCTTCCACTCTCTGAGCAGTTTTCCCAATTCGCCTTGGCCAAGAGCGCGCTACCAGCTAAGGGCTCGCTCGGCTCCCATCCACAAGGGAAGGGTGTAATTTGTTAGGAACCTTGGCGATGACACTTTCTCCTGCTGCTGAATAGCTGGCTTCCCTGCAGTGTGACTTGGGATGGAGCCACAATCCCGGCTGAGGCACAAACTCAAAGATGTGCCCGCCGACAAAGGTGACTGATTGGTTCCACTGGGCTGAAGCTTCAGCGGCCCAACTTCAGCCTTCCACCGTATAAAGTCACCACATAAACTTAGCCCACCACTCCAACTTTATACACATTACTCAGATGCTGATAAACCAGAGCGGAAGCCAGTTTGGAGATCTGTAAAGTGGGAAAGCAGAAAGAAGTCAAATCTGCCATGCAGCGCTGATTTGACATTCTTTGGACATTTCACAACAGAAGGTTTCATTAAATTAGTTTTATGTTGAGATTGTGGTAATTTTCCATAGTAATTGTTTGATTTTGTGAAAATATTAACATTTTCATCATGTATATAATAGAAAATTGCAATGATGTGGTCTGAAATTAAGAAGGTGTGGTTCACAACAAAATTGTCAACAGAACACAAGAATAAAATGAATACCGTGAGATGAAGCACACACAGCGAAGGGAGCCCCTCATCTCAACCCTTCTGCCTGACAGGCCCTGGCAAAGACTTGGCAATCGATTTGTGTAATTATAACAAGCATACTTACCTGGTAGTGTCAGATTACTTCTCCAGGTTTATTGAGATACACCACATGCCGACAACTACTGCCTCACAGGTGGTGCTGAAGCTGAAAACACGTGCTCGCTATGGCTGCCCAGACCAGGTCGTTTCGGACAACGGGCCCCAGTTCGCATGTGCGGAGTTTCAGGACTTTGCTCGCGACTTTGACTTCCATCACATAACCTCGAGTACGCATAGCCCCCAGGCAAACGGACAGGTGGAAAGAGGAGTACAGATCACTCCGACACTTGAGTCAAACCTCCAACCTCAATGGCCAGATCTACAAGCAGTCAGGAGTAAGGATGCAAGGGAGAAACAGTAACAAGCCTTTTACTCCAATCAGCGCCATGGTACAAAACCCTTGCCACCTCTGAAACCAGGCGATTCTGTTCTCACCAAGCTGGACCATCAGAATGTTTGGGGATCACCTGCTGTTGTTGCTGGTGACAGCACTACCCCAAGATCTTCTGTCATCAACACGCACAAGGGGGCGATTCTGCTGTGAGTGTCTGCATCCTATGGTACTACACCACCTCCATCACAACAACAGCCACAGCCTGATGCTAATGTCCAACAGGCTGAACCTTCTGTTTCTACAGACACTGCCTTGCCTGAAACTCAATCCTTGTCCACCTCCAGCGTGCGATGGACAGCTACACACACGGTCTGGTAGACTGAGCAGACCTGTAGAAAGACTGAATCTGTGAGGGTGTACGAAGAACGCTGCCCGACACAGATTAGAAAAAAAAGAAGAACAGTGTTATGACAGTAATGGATTTTTTCATTGTTATATTGCTGTTTACATTTTGAGAAAATTTGTGTTAGTGACACAGCTAATGAAACAGTTTCATACAGTATCTTTCACAAGGTACTTTAATTTTGTTTTGTTACAGGATGTTATAAAAAAAAAAAAAAGTTGAAAAAAAAGGGAGATGTCATCTAAGAGATATTGGACTTTACGACAGTAGTCACATGCCGTAAACAACATCTGCCCTGGTTACCAGGGTAACGCCCGCGAAGACACGATCCTTCTTGTTGTTAACATGCATGCTAGTTCCGAGCCAGCAGGAAAGCTTTTCACTCATCGCGAAGCTTTGTGTGGACATTCGATTACTTTACAGTTTTAACATGAGTTTCTACAGAGGTTGCAATTTGGGCTGGTTTTTAATGAGGTGGGCGGGTTTTATGTTGTGTTTGGGCTGAAAACAGTGAGTAAGACCTGGCAACCCGGTAGAATATGCGGCTTTAGCTTGCTGCACCATGTGCTAATGTTTACAGTGGATTTATCACTGTTTGTCAACCACACCAGTTTCAAGCATAATCTGACCCAGTAGGAGAGGCTCCTGAAGAAGTTCTGACTCTGTGGCTGCAGCAGGACGTTTCAACATGGCTGCACAAAATACTGTGTTTGAATATGGTACTTAGTTTGGTCGTGTGTGTTGTTACAATACCAAGTGGCTAACACTAACTGTTTCGGTTTTTCATATTTAACTGAATTTATTCCATATATTAGTAATCTTTGTAAGTTTTTATCAACCTGTGGGAGGGCCAAAGTGAGTATTCACTACTAGAGGGAGGGGTTCTTTCCCCTCATGATGTCATGAAGGGAAAATCTCTGATTCGCCTGTATGAGCACCGGAGTTGCCACAGTTACCTTGAAAAAGTAATACGATTACTGATTACTGGTTACTCCTTTAAAAATAACTTAGTTCCTTTACTGATTACTTGTTTTTCAAAGTAACTAAGTTAGATTACAAGTTACCTTTTTTGTTACTTTCAGCTGCTGCCGACAACACCCCCCACGGTCTCAACATAAAAATGACAACCAGTTTTTGCCAAAAACTCTGCTGATCACTGCCTGACCTCCTGCACCTGCTGATACATATTTTAGCCTTGGACCTGATTTCTTTGTTGTGTTTATATATGATTCACAGATTTATTATCAGATTTGTACTATTTCTGGGATTTATTTACCTGGTGATGTAGTTGTAGTCTGTTGTTGCACTATTTATTTATTTATTTATTTATTTATTTATTTATTTATTGATTGATTTATTTATTTATTTATTTATTTATTTATTTATTTATTTATTGATTTATTTATTTATTTATTTATTTATTTATTTATTTATTTATTTATTTATTTATTTATTTATTTGTTTGTTTGTTTGTTTAATTACAAAAATAGTGTAACATCTCTGCGGTTGTGTTCTTGTTGCAATGATAAGCTTTATTAATGATGTTTGTTAGTTCAGATTCTTTTGTGTCACCTGAACTGTGTCACAGTTAGAGTGAGTTGGCCTGTGATTGGCTAAGAGTGGAGAAGGGTGTGGGTCAGGTGAGCGTGCAGAGACTTGTGTGTGGCAATCGGCATGCATTGTGGGAAATGTAGTTTATGGCCAATGCAGTTTTACAAAGATGGGGCAAACTCGAAGAAACAAACCCCACTACTTGATAAAATGGGGATGGGATGTGTTCACTGCCGTGTCCGGTTTCTCGAGGGGGGTTGTCCGCCGTCGGGTGGAACACGGGTCGACGTGGGGAACATCTTAGTGTGGATATTCACGAGTGCAGAACTACTTTCGTGTCAACAAAGGCACATATAATTACCGTATTTTATTGAATGTTTGAGCCTGCGCTCACATGTTCCCAATAGACACGCAACCCAAGGTTTGCACTTGCGCACTGCGCATCTATTGGAAACAATACGGTATTTATTTTAAGACAATCGGACTTTTAACCACATAAAATAATGTGGCTGGCCACATTTGGCTCGCAGGCCTTGTGTTTGACACATGTGTCCTATGGGGACCCATATTACTGTAAGAAAACCATTACAGGTGAATTTTGCATAATATAGGAACAATTCTCATTATAAAAATTCTGTAAAGTCACGAAAAACTAAGCATTGGGGTTGAAGGTGTCACATGTGGTTGGACACAGGGGCAGAAACAGACAGATAATAAAGGAAGCACAATCCAATGTGCAACAAAATGGAGAGTTAAAAACGTAATCAGACTGGAGACAAGGATGCCAAGTCCTGCGGAACAGATGGATCTACAAAGACTCATGGACAGACTGAGTCCTTTATAGTCTCCCACACTTGGAGGCTTCAACAGTGAAGGTGAAGCACACAAAGGGCAAAGCAACAAGAAACTAAAAACTAGCTGAGAGACATCCATCATTGTTCCATGCCGATTAATCCAATGCAGGGCCGCGGGGCGGTGGCGCGGTTAATAATGGGTGAAGACGGGGCACACCTTGGACAGGTTGCTACTCTATCACAGGGCAAACACACTCAGTCACACACAGTAGCAATTTGGAATCACTACTTAACTGCAGGAACATGGTTTTGGACCGTGGGGACAAAACTGGAGTACCTGGAGGAGAAAACCCACACAATGAGCTCCACCTGTACTTAAACCAACAAGACTTTTAGCTGTGGGGTCGGGAGGTCGTCCAAGCATGAACTATAAATGTGCAGCACATGAAAACATAAACATGAACCTGAAAACCTGACGGAACCGAAACCCTGGCATGATTTAAACCACATGTGTAGACAACATGAAGAGCAGCAGTCAGAGTGTAACCTGAGCAGATGACAGCAGCAGAGCAGCAGAGCCAGCAGAGCAGCAGAGCCAGCAGAGCAGCAGAGCAGTAAACAAATGCGGTTTTGATTTGTCTGGACTCATCGGATTTCTCGGATTCATTAGATTTTTCTGGATGCTTCGGATCAGACTCAGGGGGTGCAGAGCCCCGATCTGGCAGGAGGTGAGGTTACAAGCCCGAACAGGCAGCCTCACCTTCAGCTCTGTACTCCACCCCCTACCTTTTTTACCTTTTTTACTTTTTACTTCTATAATCACCATCCAAATGAACCATGTCTTCTAAGGATCATACTTTACTCCAAAAAGCTAATAAGATGATTACTGACCTAGGTGACATTCGATGGCTCTCCAGAGAACTGGAGAAGAAGGACGCCATGTTGTCTAGGTTCATGGAGGTAGCCGCGGGCCAGTCCAAACAGCTCGCGGGATCCTGCCACCTGTTCTCGCTCTTCCTCCTGCTCGACCCCCAACCATCAGCCGCCATGGTCGTAGGTGGTAATCCGTGGTCGTAAGGGACGCTCGGGTGCAGCGGCCTCACCTCCTGGACTCAGCCTGACCAACTATTATGCTCCACTGGCTCCTGTGCCCCCAACAGCCGCATTTTCTTCATCGCCAGATGGTAACAGCGTTGGAGCGACCTCCTTTCCCTCGGGACAGCCAGACCAGCGACCCTCTTCCTGTCAGAAGACCTCCGCTTCTTGCCACAGACTCCTGCAGGAAGTCGTGATGAGACACTCTGGCAGCCTGCCCCGCTCTGCTCCCGTCGCCGTCACAGCCTCACCACAGAACCAGCCTACCCGGCCATCTCTTCGTCCTCTCTTCTCTCCAACAACATTAATAATAGGAGATTCCATCACCAGAAACATCCGATTTTTCAACGCGATCACACACCGTCTCCCCGGAGCAACGGTCCCGGCGATCCTCGGTAAACTCAGAAAGCTTTTACGCTCACTTCCCCCCTCCATCCACCGAGTTCTAGACCATATGGGTACTAATGATACGGCCCGCCGGCAATCCGAAGTGACTAAGAAGGACTTTAATGAGCTTTTTAAGGTTTTAAGTAGCTGTGGAAAGTCTGTTTTTTATCTCCGGTCCCATTCTCACACTTGGTCGAGGCTCAGCTCACTTCAGCAGAATTTTAACCCTGAACATGTTTCTTACTTCCGCCTGCAGAAGCCACAATAAGTTTTGTTGATAACTTTCACTTGTTCTGAAACCGTCCCTCCTTCTTCCTCCTGGCGGACTTCATCCCAGCATGCTTGGGAGTCAGATATTAGCTGCTAATATGCTACATATGGCACATTCGTCCCCTCGAGACTGACTGTTCACATTCCATGGACCCGCCCCGAGCGCCCTTCCTTGTGGACTCTTCAGGCTACTCTTGGCAACACCAGCACCCCCTTCTGTCAACTACATCCTCATCTGTACTCTCAAAACAAAACTTTCTTTCTGCTGTAACCTCACCCTCTAACAACACCTTCCTGTGGAGACCGTGTTTGTCCCACCACCATTTTGTCTAAGATGAGATAAATCCCACAGGAGAGGAGTTAATCATAGGAATTTCATAAAAATCAAAACTACCTCCATAGGTAAACAAAATCCCATAACAATCAAATGTGGATTGTTAAATATTCGTTCTCTATGGTCTAAATCAGGGGTCCTCAATAGGCGGAGCCAACTGTCTGGCCCGCGCCGGCCCATGAGCTGCACATCAACGTGAAATCAAGTCGGATTTGTGGGGGAAAATGTGCTGCTCTAACTTGTTTGGACCTCATCCCACACCTTAGTCGGAGCCGGAGTCTGTGCCCGTCCGACGTAATTACGTCAATGCGCGATCTCCTTGGACGTCCAAGGATTTCAATTTCACGACCCGCAAAGTAAGTCAAAATTAAACAAAGAAACAACACGAGTTGCAGCATTAAAAAAGCGCAAAGTCGATCAGGAAAAGCATCAGTTGAACCCTGACTGGACTTAACAGGTTAGTTTTATATTACCGACCCATGCTTGATCTGCACGCAGGCCGGAGCTGTGCGCTGATAATTTGAGAACTTTAAAGAAATCAGCACGAAAATTAGAGAAGAAATGGTACTTAACTCAGAAGTATTTCGAACACCCTGGAGAGATAGTTTGTTAATCTATTAAATAAATACCTTTGCAAAACCCGAAACACCTACTATTCCTCCTTAATAGAAGAAAACAGGAACAATCCTAGATTTCTTTTCAGTACTATAGCCAGGCTGACAAAAAGTGACAGCTCTGTCGAACCTCATATCCCTTTAACTTTGAGCAGTAATGACTTCGTAAACTTCTTTAATGACACAATTGTAACGATTAGGGATAAAATTAAACTCACTGCCCAGTGCAGTCGCAGATCGATCAACCACATCTTCAGACTTGTTAGTGGAGCTGGATTTCCAGTTATCCAATCTTCCACCCTATAGAAGTCCTTGAGTTCTCCTCAATCGTGGCTGCATCTAAACCAACGACTTGCCTGCTAGATCCAATCCCCTCTAAACTGTTTAAAGATATTTTCCCTGTGATTAGTACATCAATACTAGATCAGGTCAACATATCTTTAATAACAGGTTATGTACCACAAGCCTTTAATGTTGCTGTTGTTAAACCTCTTCTTAAAAAACCTAACCTTAACCCAGGTGTTTTAGCAAGTTACAGGCCAATATCCAACCTTCCTTTTATTTCTAAAATCCTAGAAAAAGTGATTGCAAGTCAGTTATTTGACCATTTAAGCAAAAATGACCTATTTCGAGCTCATCATAGCACAGAGACTCTCTGGTCAAAGTTACTAATGATATTCTCGGATCCTCAGACAAAGGACTGGTCTCTGTTCTGGTCCTATTAGATCCCACATTAAACAAATCTGCAGGACTGCCTTTTTTCACCTATGTAATATTTCCAAAATTAGAAACATACTGACCCAGAGTGATGCTGATAAAGTAATTCATGCATTTGTTACTTCGAGAGTAGACTATTGTAACTCCCTATTATCAGGGTGTCCAAATAACTGCTTAAAAAGTCTTCAACTAATTCAAAATGCTGCAGCGAGAGTCCTGACAAGAACCAACATCAGAGATCACATCACTCCAATACTAACCTCTCTTCATTGACTCCCTGTTAAATTTAGAATAGAATTTAAAATCCTTCTTTTAACTTATAAATCTCTTAACAACCAGGCTCCATCATATCTTAAAGAACTGTTAGTTCCATATCTCCCCAGAAGAACACTTCTGGCTTACTGGAGATTCCTAGATTTTCTAAAAGTAGAATGGGAGGTAGAGCTTTCAGCTTTCAGGCTCCTTTTATGTGTAGCCTTCAGTTAGGGAGGCTGAAACAGTCTCTACTTTTAAGACGAGACTCAAGACCCCCCCACCCACCTCTCTCTTGACCTCTCTCTTGACCTCTCTCTCTACCTCCCCTACCTGAACAAGGGTGGGTTTCCAAGGTTTGTATCTCCCCTCAATCTATCTCTCTGTCTATCCTATCCTTGCCTCTCCTCTATCTCCTCACCTTTAACTGGTCAGCAGACAGCTGCCACCTCTGAGTCTGGTTTCTGCAAAGGTTTCTTCCTGTTAGAGGGAGTTTTTTCTTTCCACAGTTGCAAATAAACCTGCTTGCTCATGTGGATTCGTTGGATTTTTCTCTTTTCTCTGTTAAAAGCACCTAGAAATGACTGTGTTGTATTTGGTGCTGTATAAATAAAGTTGAATTGAATTGAATTGAATTGATGGCGCAGGACTTGGATACACGGACAAGGAAGAAAATGTAAGAAACGTGACGTTTCAAGTCAATATGTGTCTTTTCTGCATTTTTATTTCAGAAAAGTTTCATGTGTAAAAGTTTCATGTTTAAACTGCAACATTTTGAAATTGATTTCCGTTTCCACAGAAACGGCAGAATCTTTGAAAATGATGTAGTTAGCATGCCAGGCCACAAGTTAGTGCTATTTGTTGTTTTTGTAATGAAACAACACACATCAGTGGAGAGAACAAATAGAATGGGAGGACACACATAGACCGTTTTCCAATACCAATACTCGTCCATACTTGTGTTCTTGTGTACCCGTGAAACGTCATCAGTGGGAGACCAAGCGCTGATCCAATTCTTGGGCCGTTTCTCACCGAGTACGCAGGGAACACCCGGACGTGTCCTCGCTCCGCCCGCTTTATCGAGGATGCATCGACACTGACCTGTGCAGGCTTGGGAAGACAAATTACCCATAATGCCTGTGGCAAGAGGTGCTGGAGGAGATTTTTTATTTTTTATTAAAAAAAAATTATTAGACAATAAAACAGGCAGTACAGCATAAACAGCACTGTATAACAACCACCAGGGGTCAATAAATGTACAGAGACAACAATTCAGTATCAAACAAAAACATTAAAGAAAGTACAGAGGTCAAAAGTCTAAACAGCTTTCTTATTTTTTGATTGTTTGATAGTTTTCACATATTGCTTGGCCTCATTTACAAACACACAGAACAGTGGTTTTCAGTTATTATATCGACATTTGTGAATATGCTATTTGGCTAGAAATATAATAAGATTAATGATATAGAATAGCTATTTTCTAACTGAAGGAAGGTAACTGAAGCCAAACAATATGTGTTCAGGGCAATGGGAGAAGTGTGGTTCAGAGCAGGTGGAGATTCACTTCTTGAATTGGTAGTGTGTCATTCCTTTTGTTTTTATGTCCTCCTAATAGACTACGTGATTGCTTCAGGCTTGGATGTGATATCAAATAGGCAAAGAAAACGATAATCTACAGGCCAAATACAAGGTAAATAACCTGTTTCTTTGTTTTGAATTAACAGACAGACGTAACACAGAACAGATGCAGGGAAAGAGAGAGAGGGGGGGAGAGAGAGAGAGAGAGAGAGAGAGAGAGAGAGAGAGAGGGGGGGGGGGGGGGGGAGCAGCTGCAGGAAGACCTGAGAGATGTTTCTCTCTCTATTTGAAAAACTTGTAAATAAATTGTAATTGTTGAAATTCACCTGAGACAATTTTTTTTAAAGCAACACTGCATTGTTTATCAAATAAAATAGAAAAAGGTTAAGTTCTATATTTCACAGTCATATACAATTATCTACAGTTATATGGTTAAATTTGTCCAAACAAGAGCAGTGTTACAAAAGATGATTATCATGTTTACATCTCTCTGTCTTTATCCATCTATCTACATATATTTCACATGACCAGAGAACATGACGACATGAGGAGAGCTTCATATCTGGATTTAGTTCTGCTCTCTGAGGCCTGCAGGTCGTTCAGGAGCAGGTAGCTGGACAGCGAGTCTCGCTGTACATCACTTCCGGCCAGGTCCCTCTGGGCACCGTCAGCGTCATCTGGTTGTCTCCATCGTCACCCCTGGACCTTCCTCATCCTCCTCTGCCCTGGACCTTCCTCCTTCCTCCCTGGACATTCTTCCTCCACCTCAATGATGTCACCCGCTGCCACACAGATGTTGTGGAGGATGCAGCAGGCAGCAACAAGAGGACGTATCTCCAGGGCTCTCAGAAAGATGGAGCACCAGCGGCTTTGGCAGTTAAAATTCACATGAAAAACATTTGATATACTGTGCCACCGTGCGGTCCAATTCTCCATTAACGTCGATGTGTTCTCTCTTGCATTTCCACACTTCCGAGGACGCCCTGCAAGTATGACGTATGCGAGTACGCACTGGCGTTCTGAGAATTAGAAAATGGCCATAGACATAATAAAGAGTAGACGCAGCACAGGCTGCTGCGGAGCAGGAAATACGGCGGCCATCTTGGCCTGGTCGTCAAGTCCGTAAACACAAACTGCAGCAGCAGAGAATCCAAGACACCAGAGCACCGTGTGAAGTATTTCTGTATAAATCGGCGGACTGTAGAAAGCAGGGCTCGGGGGATTACTTTTCACAGGTAAGATGGAACATTACTATTGTTTGAATTTTGCGAATAGAAACTTATTGTTCTGTATTTCTGTCCACGAGCAAACTCGTAGCAGCTGCCATGAGCTAGACTTTGTTTACGCTCGCCAGCGCCAATAGGTAGTAGCGGTCGATGCAGCGTCTTCTCTGTATTATGTCTATGGGCACACAGACATTCTAGTGGACAGACGACCAAGTTGGATTGTTATCATGATGACTGTAAAAATAAAAGTACCAAGTCCCAGGAGAATATGGACTGGAAGTCATGACACTGGAGGAAACATTGTTGTCACTGTCCAGCTACTGAGCATGTGCAGAGGAACTATTTACTACAGCCGAATTTCGAAAAAGTTAACGGAGTCGGAACCTCTTTGAAAAGTTGCTTTTTCAGGCCCCGTTTACACGACAATGAATTAGAGTGTATCTGCAAAACTTTCTTATTTTGGGGGGTCCGTTTACACGACACCAGTGTTCTGATGCACTGTATCCGCAAAGTTTTTAATCCGGTTCCCAAGGTGGAAAGATTCTTTCATGGCGCAAATCCCTCCTGCAGAGACTGATGGAGGCTACAGAGCCTGTTACTGCTCATCTCTCCCCCTCCCTCCTGCTCATCCAGTTGTAAACAAACATGGTGGCCGCGTAGTGGTACGACCCGTAGTGGTACGACCCGTAGTGGTACGACCCGTAGTGGTACGACCCGTAGTGGTACGACCCGTAGTGGTACGACCCGTAGTGGTACGACCCGTAGTGGTACGACCCGTAGTGGTACGACCCGTAGTGGTACGACCCGTAGTGGTACGACCCGTAGTGGTACGACCCGTAGTGGTACGACCCGCGGTCCATATTCTAGTTTTATGGTCCAGATCAGTAGTTTAATGGTTGAGACTCTCCCTGATATCATCCGATGCCTCATCAGTCCATACGGATGTCAGGTTCTCTCCATTTTCTTCACGTTTATAGTGTTTTGTTCTCTGCACACGTCTGTGTAGTTCCATAAAAAAAATAAAGCAACAGCGCCCTCCAGTGGCCCGGCATACTAACTACATCGTTGTCTCTGTGTCCGCTGCTGCAGTGGAAACGCCCCCACTTTTTTTTGCGGATTAGGTGTTGTCACGTGAAACGTTGTCATGTAAACAGGGCCTCAGTGACTCAGAGCACCGTTCTCATGTAAATGAAACCCCAAAACAGAACAAAAGGTTTAGGTTTTTCTCTTGAAAAACAAGGTTAGTCACCAGAAATCACCGTGGAAGCTCATGGTTTTCTAGATTGCTCTGCGTTTTGGGTGTTCTTAAAGTTTAATGTTTTTTTGATGTTTTCCAACGAACTACTCAGCGTGCTGCTTTCAATTGCCCCGAGGGGATAAATAAAGTTTTTTGACTCGACTTGATTTAATTAGAATAAAAATAGAAAACAAATCATAACAAAGCATTTTCCTGAATATAGAGGGAAACTCAGAAACTGCTCAAAAACTTACTGTTGTTTTCAAGGCTGCTGCTTTTGTACATTTCTTACAAGAGAATAGGGGGAATTCTGGGAAAATGGGTGTAATTCCTTGTCATCGTGGTATCCCAATAAAGTCTCAGTTTGATTTGATCCAGCAGATTGTTTTTCACCCATATTGGCAATATTGTGGTCTTTCTGTAAAATCTCTTATACAATTTAGGAAATGTCTCTTCATGAACAAAGTCCATAACATCCAGGCTCCAGTATATCCCAGAAGTATCATGTATTATATCTGGTACATATAATCTCAAAAGCACATTTCATTCTTAGATTGCTGCTCTTCAGAGCTTCTTACAGTTTTCAGAAGTAGAATGGGAGGCAGAGCTCTCAGCTCTCAGTTTTATTTTTGGAACCAGCTCACAGGGAAGCAAACACAGACTCCTCTGTAAAGATCCATCTTAAAATTGTCTTATTTGATCAAGCTTGGGCTCAAATCACCTTGGAAGCATTTTTCTGAGTTGAGCTGCTGTAGGTTTACAGGAACGCTGAGCCTCTCTCTATATTAATATGCCATTGTTGCGTTTCTTTAACTAGTCCCTCCTCTTTCTGTTCTTTCTTTATACATTCCTGAAAGCATTTCTGGCTTTCGAGCTGAAAATTGATGATCTTTGTTTTCTTTCATCCCATCAGTCTGCAATATATTGAAGCTGTCTGTTCTTCACTTGATTGTTTTCTCTGTTCTGTAGTTTTTTCTCTCACTGTCCCCAAACACAGCCTGTTCTTATAACACAACCTGTGAGTCTGGTTCTGTTGGAGTTTTTCCTTTCCACTGTTTCTAAAACTTGATTGTTCAACTTGTTGGGTTTTTCTTTATATTTTATTCACATGTATTAATTATTGGTTTCAACAGGTTGCACTGATTCGTTCTTATCAAAATCTAAAAGATTGCAGGATGAATGTGTTTTAATTGTACAAATCAGATCTAATGTAAAGCCTATCAATGGATTGGAATCATTCTAAACAAAAGCGATTACTCTGCATTAGAAATACTCAGCAGCTGCTCACTCCACCAGCGTCCTGTGCTTGGAGAGTGAGGATTGTATTTCTTTTGTCTTTCACTGTGACCACTCCACATGGAGCCGAGCTGAGCTGGCAGTTAGTACTCACACTGACACCGTCAGCCCTCAGAACCAAAGTGAGAGCTCCTCTCACAGGCAATCTGTCCATGTATGAAGTCCAGGCACAAAGACGGCCGCGGCGTTTTGCTGAGTGAGGGGACAGCAAGCCGCCACCTACATCAGCTGGTCCTTGAGCTGCCATCGGCCTCGGCCCAGCTCGCTCGCCACGGCGACAGCAGGGCCGCTAGGGCATTTGATTTACGGGACGCCCCTCAGTGAGTGAATTAGTGGCAGTGCAGCAGCGTTGTGTAGTCACTGTCAAGTCTTCCCATCGGTGAGGCATCGCTGTGAGTCACCCTCGCTGCTCCACGAAGAGTGCTGGTTAGATCTGCTGCCAGCACCGGTGTGGGGGCACACACACACACACACACACACACACACACACACACACACACACACACACACACACACACACACACACACACACACACACACACACACACACACACACACACACACACACACACACACACACACACACACACACACACACAAATAGGCTGAGAGTCCCCATGTGGTGGCCGAGTTGCAGAGAAAGAGGGCGTGTGGCAGCGACAGAAAGGAGGGAGTCCTTTGCTTCAGTGCATCTTTGATTATCATTGTCACAGGGATGGATTGCTGGACTCGGAAGGATTTATCACAAATTTCACACCCACAAAGAACAATGCAGCAAAGACAAAACATCCGTTCTCTCCCCCTTTTGTGCACACGGGGGGAGAATGAGCAGAGTGTTTACAGGAGGTCTTGATAAGACATGAGATGCTGTGTTCCAGTTTGTAAACACAATCAAAAGCCTCCAATTCTTCCTCCTCTTGCCTGAAGTGGAGTTGAACAGTTCCAGCAATGTGACTGACATGCTGCCACAAAGCACCTGAGGAGACCCGCCGATCGGAGCTCTGGCAAGGTCAGCCAGGCCCAACGGCTCTGCCTGCATGGCAGCAGCATCTCTCCTCATCTCTGCAGAAGAATTGTTGGCCTGAGGTGTTAATTCCACACTCCGGTGGTGACCGCTGCTCGGAGCGCTGGGAACGAGACCGACCACACGCATGATTCTGGCGACGCAGCACCTTCACACAACTGTAATCGCAGCGTCTGCAGGGAGCGGTGCATGATGGGTAGAGTAACGGCGCTCAGGTGACAAACCTGAACGTGTTCCTAGCTACACTCATCTTCTAGGTGGGTTTTCTAATGATGTGTGTGTGTATGTGTGTGTGTGTGCGTACAAGTGCATGTGTGTGCATGCGCGTGTGTTTGTATGTGTGCGTGCGTGCGTGAGTGTGTGCGTGTGTGAGTGAGTCCGCATCTTCCCATCGGGCGGAAAAGTTTGTATTATAAGCCGGGTGCCGCCATGTTGGATTGCACTCAATGACGAAACCAATTGTAATGCAAAGAAGATGCTTTCATACCTGCCATATTTAGGTCGAATCAGTTTAATTGGGGGATTTAAGACAGTGCAGCAGGCTAAAGAGCTAAAGGCCAAAATGTGCTCGATGCTAAATATACAGATGGGCTGTTTTCCAATTCTTAGAGCGCCAGTGTGTACTCGCCTACATCATGAGTAACTACTTGCAGGGCGTCCTCGGAGGTGCGGATCTGCAAGTTTACGAGGACGCATCGATGTTAATGGGGAATTGGAACACGAGTACTTGATGACGCGGTGGCTGTCATGGCTGGATGATGGATCCTGAAGCTGAGGAGGAGGAGGAGGAGGAGGAGGAGGAGGAGGAGGAGGAGGAGGAGGAGGAGGAGGAGGAGGAGGAGGAATCTGTTGTCTCTCTGGTTCAGTAGTTGGTGATTTGTACATGATATTTTATATGATGATCGAAACTTTAGAACATTGTTGTAAAATAGTGCCTTTTCTGTCACATACATTCTGTGTAGATTACAGTGTATTGTACCGTGTATAGTACAATGTACAGTACTGTGTATAGTAACATATAGTACTATGTACAGTACTGTATATAGTACCGTGTATAGTACAGTGTTACTATTACTTATGGTCTCCTATACAGCCTATTTTACTATTCATCTCCTTGGAGTTCAGTAACAATTAAAGCTGCAAGCAGCGTTGAACGGGACCTCGCCCCCCGGCCCCTTTAAATGTTATGTACCTGAAAGTCACACAGGTTCCTCCCCAGGTGTCCCTGACCTGGAATCTGGTCTTATCTCACATGCTAATCTGCTAAGCTAACTAGCCTAGCATTAGCATTAAAAAGCATGCTACCTCTTGCTCCTCCTCCTCCTCCTGCTAGTCCTCCTCCTCCTGCTCCTCCTCCTCCTCCTCTTTCCCCTCCTGCTCCTCCTCTTGCTCTGTTCTCCTCCATTGCTATAATAACCTAGAAATTTACAAATTGACGCTCTGAGGAAGACTACAGATGAAACTGAAACATGTCAGCAAGGTAGAAGCTTTCCTGCATCTACCTCTCGTTATAAAAAGAGTCTATAATATATGAGGCTTATTGACGTGTACATTGGCAACTGGGGATCTGTGCAGGATGCTCTTGTCCTGCGCAGATCCTCCATGTACCAGCAAGTACTGGTACCAGCTGGGTACTTTCTGCTGGGTGACGGAGAAAGTACTGTATCCACCAGGTACTTTCTGCTGGGTGATGGAGGAAGTACTGTATCTACCAGGTACTTTCTGCTGGGTGATGGAGGAAGTACTGTATCTACCAAGTACTTTCTGCTGGGTGACAGAGGAAGTACTGTATCCATGCCTGCAGCGCACAGTTGTTATTATAGCACTGTACTGGCAACCTGCTTTCTTGCAATAATCACAATCATGAACACTAAGGAAATAATACATTCTGATCCATGATTACATCAAAATATATCAAATGTTTTCTATATGAATTTTCAGGTTGAAACCCAACAGACACCAGGCCAAACCCGCTGCTGCTCCATCTTTCTGAGAGCCTGGAGAGACGTCCTCTTGTTGCTGCCTGTCTGTGCGGCAGCGGGTGACATCATGGAGGTGAAGGAGGAAGGTCCAGGGTGAGGGAGGAAGGTCCAGGGAGGTGGAGGAAGGTCCAGGGAGGAAGGAGGGAGGTCCAGGGAGGCGGAGGAAGGTCCAGGGAGGCGGAGGAAGGTCCAGGGATGATGATGGAGACGTCCAGGTGACAGTGAGGGCGCCCAGAGGGACCTGGCAGGAAGTGATGTGCGAGTGAGACTCACTGCCCAGCTACCTTCTCCTGAAGAACGACCTCAAAGAGCAGAACTAAATCCAGATAGAAAGCTCTCCTCATGTAACCATGTTCTCTACTCATGTGTAAATATATGGAGATAGATGGATAAAGACAGAGAGATCGACAGAGAGATGTAAACATGTTATTCATCTTTTGTAACACTGCTCTCTCTGCTTTGACAAATTGAACCATATGACTGTAAATAAATGTATATGACTGTAAAATATAGAGATAACATTTTTCTGTGTTGTTTGATAAACAATGTAATGTTGCTTTAAAGAAGAAATTGTCTCGGGTGAATTTCAACAATTATGAGGTCTATGAGGAGGACATATAAACAAAAAGAATGACACACTACCAATTCAATAAGTTATTCACCCATGTATGAATAAGATATATGCATGCAATAATTTGAGCATTCAAAAACAATCCTCACTCCCATCCACATCTTGATCACAACTGACCGTCTCCAACAACTTTCACCACACGTTCAACATCCCGAATGGGATAGCGTGACCAGTCCATGGAATGTTGTCGGGCAGCGGAGGGTGCGCAAACAAAGGCGAACTGCAGAGCTGAGCTCATGTAATATAAAACGGATGATTTGGAGCTTCAGCTGGTGGGAAATCACAACATTTGTGACTGTTGTCTACTGTTAATCATGGAAACCTGGCTCTGTATCTATGTACATGAAGGCTGGTATAACAACAGCACTGTGTTGGAGACACACTGCTCCCCGGATTTGGAATTTATGGCAGTGAGATGCAGACCCTTTTTCCTACCCAGAGAGCTGACTGTTGTTATCATCACTGCTGTCTCCATTCCACCAGACGCTAACGTGAACACCGCACTCTCCTTGCTTCTAAGCACCACCAACAAGCACCAGCGGGCCCATCCTAATGGTGCTCACATCATAGCAGGAGATTTCAATAATCTGAAATCTGTACTGCCGAACCTCCGTCAATATGTCAACTGTCCAACCAGAGGGGGAAATACGCTGGATCATGTCTATTCCAACATTAAATATGCATACAGAGCCACCTCCCTCCCCCACCTGGGCCTGTCTGACCATCTCTCCCTGCTTCTCGTCCCAGCTTACACCCCCCGCTGCCGCCAAGCACAGCCCACACAGAGGACCATCACCACCTGGCCTGAGGATGGACTCCCTCAACTTCAGAACTGTTTTGGGGACACCCAGTGGGAGGCCTTTCACCATGAGGACCTGGCTGTATTCACAGAGACTGTACTGGATTACATCAAGTACTGCATTGGGAATGTCACTGCAGATAAGACCATCCGGATTTACCCAAACCAGAAACCTTGGTTTATGAGCCGGGTCCGTATGCTCCTTCGAGCCCTGGACACAGCCTTCAGGTCTGGCGACAGAGCCCTCTACCGCACTACACGTGCTGACAAGAGGAGAGGCATCAGGGCTGCCAAAACAAACTATAAACAGTCAGTGGAGGCTCATCTCAGCAGCAACAACCCCTGGCAGGTGTGGCAGGGAATCCAGACCATCACTAACTGCAGAGACCGTGTCATGACATCAGGAGATCCAGAACCAGGACTTGCAGAAGAACTCAACAGCTTCTTTGCGCACTTTCAGTCTCCAACACCCCACCCTACCACACCGCTGCAGCCCCTCCCAGCTTCCAGCATGCCCCCACTGACTCTAAATGTACAGGAGGTCACTCGTGTGCTTCGGTCAGTGAACCCTAGGAGGGCTACAGGTCTGGAAGGAGTTCCCAGGAAAGTGCTGAAAGCCTACGCTCTACAGCTTTCTCAGGTCTTTACAGATATATTCAACCTGTCTCTGGCCCAAGCTGCTACTCCGACCTGCCTGAAGACCGCAACCATCATCCCGGTCCCCAAAAAGTCCTCCAGTACCGGCCTCAACGACTATCACCCCATAGCATTGACCGCCATCATCACCAAGTGCCTCAAGAGACTGGTTCTGCATCACATTAAAGATGGCTTCCCCCCGACCTTAGATCAACTTCAGTTTGCTTATCGGGCCAACAGATCAATGGAAGACATCATAGCCACCACCCTCCACTCAGCACTCAGTCACCTGGAGCACTGGAACAGCTACGTCAGATTACTGTTCATTGACTATAGCTCCGCCTTCAATACCATAATCCCAGACACCCTGATCCTCAAGTTGTCTAACCTGGGGATCCCACCCTTCACCTGTCCCTGGATTAAGGACTTCCTGACCAACCGGCCACAGCGTGTTAAACTCGGTTCCCACCTTTCATCCACCCGCACTCTCAGCATCGGCTCTCCTCAGGTTGTGTGCTGAGTCCACTCCTCTACTCTCTCTACACATCCGACTGCAGTCCTGCCAACCCAGAGAACATCATCATCAAGTTTGCTGATGACATGGTGATTGCAGGTTTGATATCAGGGGAGAACGAGGCAGCCTACCGGGATGAGGTCCTCCGTCTGGAAGGGTGGAGTTCAGTGAATAATCTCGCACTGAACACTGCCAAAACCAAGGAGCTCATCCTGGACTTCAGGAGGAACAGAGCTGGCCCGTGCCCCTGTGAGCCACTTCTCAACGCCCCAGCGGACAGAGAAGAGAGCCCTGTGTCCTTCACATGCGACGTCTCCACACGGAGACAGCACGCTCAACACCAGCTTATTTCCACCATGGACCGTCAGCAAACTCACAGAGCCTTTTCCCATCGCCCGATTGGGAATGGGAGGAAGGACCCTTGTGTTCCTCGCACAGAAGCCTCTCCACAGAGGCTCTATGCTAACACAGAGAATGCGACAGCAAGGATATTTAAATGGAGAAGACAGCCGTAACACAGCCACCACGAGAGACGATCGCTCTCTCTCCAACCCGTTAAGGTAAGCACACTGTTTGTTGTCAACGCCCCTTGTCTAAGAAACTCAGCGACACACGCCACGCTGCTCCAGTGAAATCAGAAAAATCACTGGGGAGGTGACTGACGTAGGTTAAATAGGCGGTCAGCCACGTCCACAGGTGAGTTGTCTTAAAGAAATTATCCACGTCACCTGACCCGAGGGTTCAGGTACTCCAGATATATATATACAATATATCTCTGGGTGCAGGGAAAGCCTAGTAACGATAGAGAACCACACTGTTTGCAGCATTTCTGCCATTTCCGTGTAAACAGACATTGTTTTTAAAACATTGCAGTGTAAATGCAAAACTTCCCTGAAACAGTGCTCAGAATTTCAGTCGCTCTGATCACAGCTACAAAGGGTCATTTCCATTTTGAGGAAACACTCTGGGGGAATTTGTTCCTTTCTGAAGTTAATGCCTGAGAATGAGCACCTCAATAGTATCCTGTATGGGAAGCAGGTTTTCTTGTTGTACTGCCATGGTTCTGCAGCAGCACATAATTCACAAATCATACACTTCCTGTTGTGGTTTTGAGAGTTCTGTGGACAACAAAACTTCTCTTACTTATGCTGCAATGTATGGTATAATCAGAAAACCCACTAAATCCTAAATACTGATCTTTTAACTTATCAAGATCAGGAAAATCCTGCAAACACTTCTTGATGAAAAGAATTAACATGATCTTATCATTTTCAAAGCAAAGACCAATAAAATGCATCAGAGCCTAAAAAAAAGAAACATCAATGTTGTCATGTTTTCCCAGGTTTTACTGGAATTATAATCTGATATTACAATGAGTTTATAAATAAAATCCAAACCAAAATTTTCATCTCAACAAAAAGACACGGAGAGAATGTGGCCTCCAAACCTTCACTACAACAACAAAGGCTTCAGCTCTGGCTGACAGCAAAATGTCAATATTTTATAGAAAGTAGCGAGCATATGCCTTCAACAGTTTATCAATTTTTGATTATGAGAGAAACAGTGTGATGACTCAGAAGAGAGAGAACAACACAGAGTATGAAAAAGACAGAGGCCACTGAGGGCTTTGCTCTCAGCAGCACATCAAAGCTTAAAGTCATTCCTGAAGACATGTTGTGGTTTGCCTTTGCAGGACGCGATGAGGCATCCATCCATCTCCTATACCACTTCCTCTAGGTAAGGGTTGTTGAGTGGCTGGAGCAGATCCCTCCTGACTGATGCGTGAAAGTAGAGTAATCTAAAGACAGGCCACGAGTCTGGTACAGGGTCTTAAATCTACAGGCAATTTAAAGTCAGCAAATAATCTCACATGCATGTTTTTGGACTGTGGGAGGACACTGGAGTACCCGGAGAAAACCCATGTAAGCACAGGGGGAACATGTAAACTCCACACTGTTTTACTGAGGCTACATTCTCACCACAGGTCTTGACGCTCAATTCCCATTTCTTTGCGTGATCGTCACATTAAATTTTAAATGTGACCTCCGTCAGACTGCAGTGTGAACGTTATCTCACCCAAAAGTGACCTGCATGCGCAGAAGAAGGCGGGACGTCATGCCGAGTCCGCTGGTTATGGAAGTAAATATGGATGGAGATTCACTAACACAAAACCACTAATCCCATTACCTGTCTCTACCATGTCAGTTTGTTCAATTTTGTCCTACGACTGACCGTTCAGACGGCGGTCACATTGAAAGACATCAGATTATCATCGGATTTGGTAGAACATATGATCGAGGCCTGGGTCTGGTGTGCAAAAATCAGGATTGCAACATTCAGGCTGTCATAAAGCAGTCTGTATTACCGGTGTTCTGCCTCACCGATTGTCTCCTATCACCTCAAGGACTGTGTTATTTCGGTCATTTGTATTATGGTTTTTTTCGGTTGCAATGAAAATGAGCTTCTGTTCCAGCTCGGGTGCCGTTTCAGGGCCTGTTTATAAGTTAATGAGTAAAAACGCATTTCGTTTCGTTTTGGGAGTCCGTTTACATTTTGGATGTTTGGAGCCACTGAAAATGCAACTTTTTGAAAATGGCTCCCAAGGTGAAACTATTTGAAAATGCTTCAACCCCGCCTCTGTGAAAACATGGAAAAATGCAACTTTTCTGAAACGCTGCTACTGCGCATGCTCACCACATCTGGAGTAAAGAGTTCTTGTACATATGTGTGAGTAGATGGACAATAACAAGGTTTTCAGTGTTTCAAAACTTTGCCATGTGAATGTGTCAATGAAGATTATTTTTGTAAACATAAAGGGGGAAATGTAATTTTTTGTAAAAACCTGGGTATGTGTAAACATGGACTTATACTTTTTTTTAATATATATATTAGGGGTGTCCCGATCCGATCGGTAGATATCGGATATTAGTGATTTGTGAGTGATCGGGGATCGGCAACTCCAGCCGATGACCCCGCCGATCTTAAAAAAACAAAAAAACAAAACAAAACGCGGTCCGCAACGTCACCTAATAACCAGAACAATCAGGGACTAGAAGCTCCGGTCGAGCTGCAGAAGCTAGAAGCAGGCGGAGCGGGGCCATAGACCTATAAAACTAGAGTTAGAAATAGTGGTTTATGTGTTTATGTGCAGAAGTCTACTTCTAAATTTCTATGAGGTCTGTCTTCTTCTGCTTTTTATTGTGTTTTGTGAGTCACAGCACCCCTCAAGGCCTGGCGTGTGTACTACATGCCCTGAAGCCTCGTGTTGAGCCGTGTTCCTAGTGAGGTGTGGACGGTTTTTTGGGAGAAGGCCAGGGAGGAAAAAGATTGTTTTTTCGTCGTGCGGATGTACCCTCAGTTTACAACAACTAATGAGAAAGAGAAGAATTTTGATTCAATAAGTGAGTTTTACAATAATCTCTAGCTAAACAAAGCTTCTGCCAATAGTGCTTTTAGCTTCAGACGTCTTAGTTGCTCCAAAAATAGACTATTGAGTATATTTGCATTAGCAATGTGAGTATCGGATCGGGAAAGTATCGGTATCGGCCGATACTCAATTCTGAAAAATCGGATCGGTATCGGGAGCAAAAAAGTGTGATTGGGACATCCCTAATATATATATATATACACCTGCAAGGTGAGGCCAAGAACAACCTGGACTTTACTTCAGTTCAGGAACCACTGCACATCCAGCCGGAGCGAAATCCTTGCCACCACCTTGCATATTTTATTTGTGCTCTTGCTCCAACACACCTGAATCTTCTGTCACCCCGAGGCTCTGCAGAAAGCTTGATAGCGAGGTGATTGTCACAGTGAGATGTGCTGGAGCTGGCCAGCATCTAAAACATGCAGGTGCAGGTCCACACTACTGCCAAAGGCTATAAATCCTCCTCTAATCCACTAACAAGAATATCCTGTTTGTCCTGAGAGTCCACCGTTTGTTCACATTTATCCACATTTGTGCTGGAGCACATTGATTGGTCTAAATGAATCGGCTGTCTGCTCTTCATCACATGCCACTCCTCTTGTTGCAGCATCATGTAATCCATTTGTATTTTCATTAAACTAGTTCAGGTCTGCTACTTTTTTCCCCCTCAGACGCTGCATCCTCTACTTCTTCTCCTGCTGCAAGTTGGTGTCATCAATCATTTCTGCTAATGCACAGCTGTATCGGAAAACAATACGTTTCCATTTGCAAACGCATCCTCTTCCATATTATTACAGCTTGATATCGTTAAAACAGAGGAGCCAGTCCGGAATAAGGTTACCGTTGTATCAGTGACTTATAGCTCTTTAGACTGGCAAAGGTAGAATGATAAATTACACCTAATTTCATGAGATGAAGCAATTTTATTTTCACTTTGACTTTTTTGTACTTTGCTTTTGAGTCAATGAGTAACTTTGTGTTGACTTATCAGACTTTCTCCCTTCATAACAATTATGGTCATGTGAATTTTTTTTGCTTTCATTAAGATGCTAAATAAGGTAGAGGTCATTTGAGAAGCACATCCAGCACATACATTAGATCACAGGTATCAAACACAAGCTTTTTTTTTTAAAGCAAACAAAAATAACAATAAGTTAACACAATACAATAACAAAATAAACAGCATGGTTGGGGAGTTACATTTCCATGTGCGTAATGGCAGAGAACAAGTGGCAATGTGTACAATAAACAGTAGCAGAAAGAACTGTTACCTGGTTAATAAAAATGCGCTTGCCTTCCCCTCCTCCCATCCCAACTTTTCAGAACTAAACTAAACTAAGGCACCATATTTATGATTTAACAAGCGGTGAGGCAAGGCAAGCCCCACAGAGCCCAGCGGTGTGTTGTGGGTCAAGGGTCAAGTCTGGACATATTTTGAACAGATGTTTCGTGTGTCATGGAAGTAGGATAAGAATGGCTCCCAGTCTCTTTTTTTTTTTTTTTCTTCAATATATATTTATTGATTTTGGTTAAAACACAATGAAAAAACACAGAGCATGCAAAAAACAAAAACAAAAATTTTGCCCGTTCATACAGTCAGTACTGTTGGGCCTGGCAACCATGCTCACCCCTCCGGACAAAGGGTGGGTGGGTGGGGGGAGGGGGGGGGGGGGGTGACCACGTTTCTTTGAGAACAAAGAAATGTGGTCACCACTAGAAAAATTCGCCATTGGTCACGTGACTCCCACCATGGCCCCCACCTCGGAAGCTGCTCACCACCAGGGGGATCCATCAACTCCGCCACACCCATGGTCTAGAAACCTGAGACCAGCCCACGGAGATTGGCTGAGAGGCATCCTGAGCACAGCAGGGGGCGGACTATGATGCGCAAGTATAAAAAGTCAAACTTGCGAAAATTCAACCATCTCCAAGACGGATTTGCGTCGATCAAGATGAAGAACTTCGTATGGGGACACAAAGGGCCGCGTGTTGACTCACACGGACTGGGCTGGAACACTTCCAACTCGCTGGACGAGCTGGAAAAGCCGTGGAAACTTACTATTGTTTCTCTTTTCTTTTTCTTCAACCGGACCCACACAGCTGCAAGCCAACTTCTTTCCTCTCCAGCCGTGCAGCTTCCCGGTGCCTGCCAACCTGAAGCTCGCTTCTGCATCCACGCAAGAAGTGCCAACTGGCTCACAGCGCATTTCGCGGACCCCCCCGTGTTCCACGCCGCAAAATGCAACCCAGGTCTCCCTGTCCCCGGGACAGGAAAGACCTGCCCACAGCCGCAAATCAAAGGATTTTCTCCGGCCATGGATGCTTGTTCCACCCACCTTCTGACCAAGTAAGAGGCTATGTCTGCGCAGAATAGGTAGAATGATGTGTTATTGAAATGCTGTGTGTTTCACCGGGAGTTCTGGCTGTATGATCCGACATCCAGTTAGAACTCCGGCGCTCAGAACCAGACGGACGACGGCGTCTGTAACATAACCTTCTTCCGTGGACCCGTCGTTTGCTACTTGAATGTGTTGATTTATGAGATGATTTCAGAATTATTTATTAATAAATTAATACATTTTTTTAATAAACTTTTGTTAATCAACACCTGTTAGCTGAATTGAACGATTCTTGGTGATTATTGTGTATTTATTGTTGACAATTCACTGGTTTGTAACAGTCTGTGCTCGGATCTCACACCTTCCCTTTTATTTAAGATTGTTATATTTTTACACAGAAATAGTAACTAACTTAAATACCCTTTTACAAACAAGACTGATATTTTGGTATTAACGATTTCCAGTTTATCTGGTGGTGCCCCCCTTCTCATTATTAATAAATAAATAACACATTTATGCAAATAAAAAAAAATTCATCAATAAATCATTTTTGATAATGTATTAACTTTAAAGTAATTACTCAATAACTTTAGGAGTTGTTAATGAGTAAATGGCCGTTTACTTCCATTAATAATTTCAATTTTTCATAAATTACTTCCAGTGATTTGTTACTTTCGGTAATCTATTACTTACAGTAATTTAACGCTAATAACCAACCATAAATCCCAACAGTACTATATACAAAATTCAAGATAAGAATGCTCTTTCAATAATGGAGTTGAACTCAAGTCCAGAATACGTCAGGAATGGTTCCCAGGTTTTTTTTAAAGATATCATCTTTATGATGCAGCCGACAGGAACAGAAACAAAACTAAGAACCATTTTCTGCCATTGACTCTTCAAAGGAACATTGTCTGATAGCCAGTTAACCAAAATACATTTTCTAGCACAAAAAGTCTATATTCTGTATAATTTCCTGTTGTGTTTGCCACTCACCACCGGGTCAATTAGTCCCAACAATAAGAACAAAGGATTGAAATTCAAATTTACATTAAGGATTTTGTTTATCTCCAGTCCAATCATATGCCAATTCTGCTGAACTTTTGGACATGACCAAAAGCAGTGTGTGAGGGTACCAGTGTCTGTTTTGCACTTAAGACAAAATGGAGATTAGTCAGGTTTGAATTTATTGCGTACATAAGGGGATATGTGAGCCCTGTGGAGAATCACAAGCTGAGTGGCTTTAACCCTGTTAGAAACACACAATGTCTTTACATTTCCCCAAACCTTTTCCCATTCATCATCAGAAATGTTGAATTTAAGTTCCATCTCCAAGAATCCCTTTAGTTGAGATGTATTCGCAGTGGAGTATGCCCTAAGGATATTATAAAACTTTGAAATAGAATTTTTCAACGTAGATTGAAAGCTCTGTCTTTCTGTGTCAGAAATTTGTTGAAGTTCCAGATGTGATGTGCTCTTCCTTATAAAATCTCTCACCTGTAATTATTGGTAAAAATCCCTCCACTGAATATCACACCTCCCAGCGAACTGATTAAATGACATTACATTGTTCCCCTTTAAAAAATCTTTGTATTGTGGATAAGCCTTTTTGTGTCCAACTTTGAAATCTATTATCCAACATTCCTGGTAAGAACTCAGGACTATTATTGTTGCGGCGAGTGGAGTTAAGCCAGCCCACGGCCGGCTCCACGGCCCGCCCACAGTGTTGCGTGCCAGGTGGTTAATAAGTGTAGAGGAAGCTTCCGGGTTGGAACGTGAGGATATCCCTCTGAATGTCCCCCGCCACAACATGAATTGTCAGCGGGGTGAACCCCAGAACATGAATGAGAACAAAACAAAAACAATACTGTAAGTGGCCACTTACAGTCATGACGGTGGTATGATCTGAGTAACGGAGGCTGACTCCGCGGCGCAGGATGCACAGGGGGAGTCAAGGCGACCGAAAGCTGAAAAATTTTCTAATCGCCGTATACTGGCTGGGTCGAGCTGCTGACAGCTGCACGTCGTATAACAGGCCGACGCTGGACCTGAAAGAGTCCGACGCGAAAGGGGGGCGAAGGGGGATAGACAGCATATATAAGGGCCATATTTCGTGTGCTTATCAGTCGTCGGAGCCATCCGCGGCTCAGAGTGTTTGTTCTGGAGAATAAAGACTCTTTTGCATCCAAGTCCAACTTCTCATCTGCTTTTTGCTTCAAGACTCAAGTTTTGTACCATTAGAGTTGAAGAATTAAGAGAAAATGCTTGTGGGATCTGACGGTTCAACATCTGGCCCTGAACGACACCCAAGATTAATCCACAACATAAATGGCGAGCTCCAGCTAGGAGGAAAGAAGAAACCGGTGTTATCTTATCTATAGGGGAGGACCGACTCAGTGCATTGTGGCCACAGTGATTGGAAGTTAAGCAGAAGAAATTTATTCTGCAAAATTTGTGTGCCTGATGTCTGGTCTCCACCCAGGTCAGATCCAGCCGGCTCACAATTTAATCCAAAAGAACCTAGATAAAAGTTAAAGTATTAATGAGTAAGAGCTATAGATCAAATTTAATCCAAAAGATCCTAAATAAAAGTAAAAGTATTGATAAGTAATTGATAGGGAGGTTGGAAGTGGATGCCAATAACTAAGTGTATGTGCCTCACAGACCATGGAGTGGAATGAATGAGTGAAACTTACATGCATTTGTTAATTGGTCTGTTGACTGCTGTGTTGTTTGAGGAATAGTCTGGTCAGTGTTATAGAAGCAACATAGTGCCAGTGAGTCAATTGATGCACCATGAAGTAGGATCTTAATGTAGAAAGGATAAAAAGAGGCATTTGAGCGAGATAAAGGAGTCCATGGTTTGTTGTGTGTTGTCGTTACGTGTGTTACGAGGTTAGGAGTTGTAAATAAGTCCCTACGGCTACCGCTGGCAGTCTGTCAAATACAGCTAGGACGCTGTGTTTGGGTGACTGAAGGTCAGGTCTGAACGGGTAGGGCCACTATGAGCTCGTAAATTAGCCGCTATGGATACCGCTGTCCGTTCGTTAGTCAGATACAGCTAAGGTGCTGTGTGTGAGTAACTTAAGGTCAGGTCTTGATAGTCCTGAACAGAGACAAGCTCCCAGTGGGGCGGGTGTGAGGAGATATCAGGGAAGGACAGTTTTCCAGGAGAAGTAGAAAAAACAATCCAGCCTTCGGCGTCTGGACGTCTGAGGAAATCCGAATGTAGATAATATTTGTTTTTGGTCAGGACGACTTCCGCTTTTTCTCGTCCTTGAGTCTCTGGTCTCCATGCTGCTCAAAATCAGTGGCCATTTAAGCATTCCAGTAGAGCTCTGAATTTCTCCAAGTAGGTTTCCATTCCGCGTAAATGTTCAAAAGTCTCATCCTGCGTACTCTTGAGTTGGTTTATCACACGAGTCTGAGCGTTCAAAGCCCGGCACAGTCCCTCAGTGACGATTGGCAGCCTTCCCAATGCAGCTGCCTGCGTCTTCTCCACTTTGTGATAGATCAGGAAACCAGCAGCTCCAATCAGCAGCAGACCTGTTATCTTCAATCCAATTATGTAGAGGTCTTCCACGTCCTCCATGGAAAGAATGGACAGACACACGATCTTCCAGCTGTCCCAGGAGTCCATCGTGTATCCGGCAGCAAACGTCCCATCGGGACATGTGGGCTCTCCCTTATCTGATTTGTCTTGTCCTGAAAATTTGGTCGATTGCATTGAGAGACCAGCTGATCAATTCCATTGTTCCTTTTCGGTTCGGATAGGAGTGTAAAGAGAGGCTCTTGTTAGATTCTGACACAGGACAGACAAGACAGGAGCAGCAAGCAGGGAAGATGAGGGAGGAGAGGAGAGAAGCAACCGCCTTTGGTGAGAGCCGGAAGAAGAACCAAGAAGAACCGAGAAGAGGGTGTGTGCGAAGAAAGAGCTCCAAAGTGGCGTTTGTGAACCAAGGAGGAGCAGGTTTGGCCAATAGTACATATGTAAATAAATGCATGCAATAATAAGAGTGTGTTAGTAGAAAGTTAGTGTAAATTGACAGCAAGGAAAAAGCTAACGTTAAGTCTTAAAAGAGGAAAATCTGCAGCAGATATGCAGCCAAACAAAGCGAGGCCATGTAATCATAGGAGCAGTGGTCTGCATGGCGCTTATGCTAGTAGTAATGAGACTAGTGTGGGTAATTACAGATAAAAAGTTGTATTTGGGACAGTGAGGTAAAATATCAGCTCAGATTTAGATTTATTTTGACAAGCAGACCTGTGCGCGTCTGAAGGAGTTAACAGTGCAAAGTAATAACGTGTTAAACAAAATTAATAAATACATCAGAATAAAGAACATGCATACAAGAATAGTGAACAGATAAAGAGAATTCAGGATAAAAGGATAGTGGGACAATAAATTCTATAAATAATATTTTTTGACAGAAAAATCAGGAAAGTTCACGGAGAGCCAGAATCTAATAACATTTTTTATGAGAGAAGACGACAGTGGTGATGAATGTTTGCTGAAAAAAGAGAACCTTCCGTCAAGCTGTGAGTCGAGATAATAACGTAGCCACGGCATCCCATAAAGTCTCAAAAAATGTAGATCCGGTGACAGAGGGCACGGATCCGTTTATGGGAATAATACCTTTACCGAGAGGCGGAAGAGGGGTGATGCAGCAGAAAGACCATCACCGCATCACTGCTACATTCTCCAGTCAACCTGCTGAGAAGAGACATTGTGTGTTACCCGCTAATATAATGTCCACGCCAGATGGAGTGTACATGGATTTCCCAGACCAGGATGTGAAGGAATCAAATCCCATGATGGCCCAGCGACCCGATAACGTGTTGTTAAAAACACGACCCTGCAGTGTGTTCTCACGGTGGTTGATATTGTGTACACGTGAGTTTGATAGTTGCTTGTAAGAACCCAGGGATACCAGGTCCTCAGTTTGGGGCAACTGTGACATATTTCATAGAAATATTGTAGTTAGAATACTGTAGTATTGGGTTAGATTAGTAGTTACGTCAGGTAATGCTCAGGATGCTTACCCGGGTGTATCGGGATTTGATCGCCTGTTAGAGCTCAGGCGTCGGGGACACTGAGCCCACAGGTAGGGGAATCTGTGATGTAATTCCAAGAATTATATAGACGTGGTTCGAGTTTTAAGGATTTAAACTTTTGTGCCTTGGCAGAGGCAGTGAGACTCATAGATAAATTATAATACTGGTAATAAATAGAGATTCACGCGTGATTTTGGAGTCTGATTGGAGGTTAACTATGTTGATTTGTTGCACGTTTAATGGTTTTATGTGGACGAGTTATCCGTGGACGAGTTGTCCGAGCACCATCCAGTGTGACGGAGGACGCCTCAGCAGCACTGGATGGGCTTGGTCAGGGAAAGAGACAAGCTGGAAACAGTTTTGTGTAATTATAGAAAAGTGCCATTTTTTCAGTGATGATTGGGAGTTCTTAACTACTTACAATTATGTTGTTTGAGGTGAAAACTACAGCCTACAAAGGCCTGTCTTAAAAATGTAATTACTGTGTAATCTGTGAAACTCATCTGGGAAAATAATGTTCAAATTTTGGAAACTGAGTGGTTAACTTTAGTGTTAATCAAAGTAGTGGTACACTCAGACACTTATTGGCCTTTAAACTAAATAAAATGAAATGCTTAAATTAAGGATTGGATAACATAAAAACAGTAAAAATGGATTTTTGTTTTGTTTTGTTTTGTTTGTTTGTGAAGTTGAATGATGGTGTGTATCAGATCATTTTGTAGCTCTAGGCGTTAAGCTGAACAAACTACGACTGGAACAGCAGACAGGATCATGGAGCACCATGGCCCCTGGCATCAGGGAGCCTTTCATCGCAGATGATCCACGACTCAATGTGGTGGGCTCCACATCCACAGAGCGACCAGCCCACTAGTGTCTACTCTCATCCTGGAATGAAGCTGACATGGAGGCCCTGCTGTGAAGAAGGCTTTACGAGATGAGCCAGACTGTACCAAATAATGACATCACATCATGTATTTTTCGTTGTGTCGCGCTAATCATATGGCTGATCATGTAAAGTATTATCATATTGTTAATCGTTAGATAAGAAGCACATTGTTAAACGTAGATTAGTAATACCCTATGTTAATCAACATATAAGTGTGTGGAGTAACCACATAGCCTTATCACAAGGTGCAAGTTCAACCTCAGTCTGAGACTGATGGTACATGCTTACACTTCCAAGATGGCGCCTGTGTGTGTGCGTGCCGCTGCTCGACTGCTGCTATGCTGCAGGCTATTTGTACTTTTTGCCATGAGTTATGAGGTCATCCAGCCTTAATGCTCGGTGATTGTGCCCACGCTGTCCGGACCTACGACCGTGGCTCTCTGTTCAACATAAAGGACTCAATGGAGCGTCTGTTTAAGGCCTGGGGGAGCTCCAAACACGCATTTCCACCACCGTTTGTGTGCACGCCCACCTCCCCAGAATACCTGCTGTTGGCACGTCTCCCGGGAAATCCTAAAAAGAGGGCGAGTAGAAGAGGCTGCAGGACCGATATCCAGGTGAAGACCAAGCGCACCGCGTAGACTGCTGGTGGCTTCTCTCGTCTCGTTTGGACCATATAAAGGAGATAAGCCAACCATTTACCTGTTTAATCACCGTATGAGACAATAAGACTGGGAACATCTGTGATGGATAAAGCAACTGGGAAGGATATTCATTTTCAATAGTGCAATTAGGCCCATCCAGGAAACCGGGAGGTCCAATAAAGGAGGGAAGTTGGCTTTATACATCTGCTCGAATTTGGGCATTATATGTATCCCTAAATAAATGAAGCCCTCTGCTGACCACTTAAGAGGTAAAGGACACATAGAAACTTCTTTTAGTTTACCCAGGGTCATAAAATGTATTTTGTAGCCTGAAACATAGCTGAATGTATTTATTGTTTTGATAAGACCTGGTATGGACCTCTCAGGCTCCATCATAGTTATTAGGACATATGTTCCCTGTCTGCAACTATAAGTCCACTAATGGAGTTATCTGTTCTGATGGCCTCAGCCAGGGGTTCCATCGCCAAGGCAAACAGCAGTGGCGACAAAGGACATCCCTGCCGAGTTCCCGTAAAGATTGTAAAGTAAGGAGATCGGAGACCATTTGTGATCACTGCAGAAAGAGGATTTTTATATCAAATTTAAATCCAGCTAATGAATGTTCCACCTCGACCAAATGTTTGTAGGGTATAAAATAGAAAAAAAGAGCTCTATGTGGTCAAATGCTTTCTCTGCATCGAGAGAAAGTACAGGACCGCTTTTAGAGTGTTGATGAAATTATTGGACCGTGTTGAGTAATCGTATATTATTATGAGAATTTCGACGTTTGATGAATCCAGTTTGATCATCATTGATTAGAATTGGTAGCAGATTCTCCAATCGGCTGGCCAGAACAAAATTTTTAGATCCACATTTAAAAGCGAGATTGGCCGGTATGAGGCCACAACCTTCAGGGGGTTTGCCTTTTTAATATCAGGGAAATAATAGCTTCTCTCAAAGACTGAGGTCAGTGCCCCCCTGAGAATTGAATGGTTATACATGTTCAGCAGAGGATCGACCAGCACATCATGGAATTCCTTGGAAAATTCTACACTCAAACCATCTGGGCTGGGGGACATGCCCGATTGTAACCCTTTAATCGCATCGAAAACTTCTTTATTGGATATCGGAGCATCCAGACATGTCTTCTGCTCCTCTGACAAACATGGCAGATTCAAAGAAGAAGAAAAGCAAATCCATTTTCTCGAGGTAATCAGGCTGCTGTTCAGATTTGTATAAGTCTTCATAAAAGCTTTTAAATGTATTGTTAATATTCAAGGTGTCAAATGTTTGGTCTTCTCCAAGGTGGCTACTTTAGCATTAGCCCAGTTAGCTGCATCTCCAAGAGCAGAGGTGTGCCACTCAGACTCCTTCAGTCTGCTTCCATGGCTCTCGAGCATGTCGCCCTGTTTCCTGAGCAGCGACAGCAGTGGTGCCAGCTTCTCATCGATTGCTTTGGTAACACCGGCCGCCATCTCAATCGCTGTCTCTCGTATAAATTTGCGCATACTAGCATCCAAGCCGCCCTGACCAATGCTAGCCTGACTAGCCTGCTGTACCTCCACGTTAGCATCCTCATCGGGAGTGTCGCCCGCGGTGGTTTTCCTGCATGGCGGCTTATCTGCCTGTCTGAAAAAGTAGTTGTTCAGGCACATTTTAAGTTAATCTACTGATCAACACTTGGTTCTGTGGTTCTCAGTTGCGTTATGTGATAATGTAAGTGAGAAGTCTCACCAGTGCCCAGGAGCACAACCTATCCTCACGCCGCCATCTTGGAATCTCGGCTCCCAGAGTCTATAGAATTTGTCTGATGAGCCGTGGACAGATGTACGTAGCTTCTCCAAACTGAGACACGCCATTACATCTTGAAGCCAGTGTTTAAGTCTCGGCGAAGCAGCACCCTTCCATTTCAAGCAAGACTGCACGTCTTGCTAACAGCAAAGCTGTCACGATTCACACTCAGAGACTCAGGCGCGGACAGAGACACGGAACCAGGAATTCTCTCAAGAGTATTTAATTAATAAACGTGCAAGGGAATCAACCCAATTAAACAAGATAGGTGAACTACCACTAAAGCTCAAAAGTACGTATTCAGGCCCAGCTAGAGACTGCGGGGAGCACACTGCCTGGTACGGAGTTGTAGGAGGGCTTGGTCGGCGGTGAGGAAGCAGGACGGAGGGCATGTGCTGCAGTCCGATGGAGGGGGAACAAGTAGCCTTCCGTTGAGCGGTGTCAGTGAATGGAGTCATAAGCCGGGGCCTGGTGCGGCAGGGTTGGTCCAAAACTGCAGCAGGGGGGGAAGACAGGATCAGGGCAGAGCTGATCAGGGCAGAGCTGAGCAGAGCAGGGTGGAACTAACTGTCATTAGTTTACAGTCCGGCGCCGAGTCTTGAGCTGAAGCCAGTTTTATGGGGAGTGAGGTGAATTGATTGTTGTAGCCACACCCTGCCTCAGGTGAGTGCACTCAGGTAATCAGCCTGCACTCCACACCTCACCAGCATGCAGCACACGCCCACCTGAGAAAAAGGAAAGGAGGGAGGGGAAGGGAAAGTGCTGGCACTAGGCCAAGCCAGAGGTGGAGGTCCTGACAAAAGCAAAGGTAACCATACGGCGCTCAGCAGATGTCAGATGTGGGCCGTCTCCACCAGGAACACCAGTCAGGCCCATGACAGGATTAGGATCGAAGGATTTCCTTAAAATGTTTGATAGAGTTTGGAGGACATCTTTCCAGAATCTTTGAAGCTGGGGGCATAGCCAGTACATATAGATCAGTGCAGCATCATTGCTTTTACATCTGTCACAGATGGGGGTAATATTTTGGTAGAATTGAGATAATTTAGCCTTTGACATGTGAGCCTTGAGGACCAGCTTGAATTGCTGAAGGCAGTGCTTTGCACATAGTGACGACTTATGTATCGGCACCAGGGCACTTTCCCAGATTTCATCAGGTACCGGTCCCAGGTCCCCCTCCCATGCAGTCTTAATTCTGTCCAGAGGCGTTGATTTGAAATGCTACTGTATATTTTGGACAAGGCACGTCTTGAAAAAGGTTCAAGGGTTAGAAAAGTGTCCAATGGGTCGGTGGCAGGTTCTAGAGGAAAACAGGGTAAGATTGAGCGTGTATACTGCCTGATCTGAAGGTATCTGAAGAAGTGTGATTGAGGCAGGCCATGTCGCTCAGACAGTTTATTAAAAGAGTCGAAGCGGCCATCCTTGAACATCTCTGAGACATTTGATGCCTTTCTCATGCCAGGTCTGAAAGGTTGAGTCAGTTAGTGAAGGAGCAAATAGGTGGTTAAGAGCAACTGGGCACAGAAGTGAAAGGGCCTTGAAACCGAAGGCCTTCCTAAACTGGATCCCCACCTTGTAAGAGTGGTGTACAACTGGACTATTCAATAGTTTTGGTGGAGGACAACCCAGTGGTGAGCCCAGGAGTGCTGGGAGAGAGACGTTTCAACAGGATTTGAGCTCCATCAGCATCCAGTCTGGACAGGTGGGCTGAAGATAGAAGTGGGTCCAGAACACAATGCTTCGAATGTTGGCAGCCCGGTAGTAATAACGGAAGTCAGGCAGCCCCATGCCTCCATCCTTTCGGGGTCTCTGGAGTAACGTTTTATTTTAAAGTGCTGTCATTTATTTTCCGGCAGTTAAACTCACATTTCTTCACTTTCATGTAGCTTTTTATAAAATGTTCCATGTCCACTATGAAAACCAAGGTCTTTGTAATTTCTCCATCAGGAACTCGTACTTCAGAGAGAAAAAAAAAGTAAACAGGCTTTATTGGCTTTTACCAACTCCCCTTCTGTCCATTGGGAGCTGGTTAGGCTGCATTTAGAGCTCTGTAAGTATATTAGCGCCCTGACTGTGGCCTAACCTCATTGTCTGTAATCAGGTTTAGCAGTGGCCAACCTCAATGACCTGCAGTCCTTTGTGGATCACACAATCATGCAGGCAGACACACATATACAAACGTTTAGTGAGTTTATCAATGCATGAGGGGAGACGAGCTGTGACATTTTCAACATTTCTGTCTCTCTGTTTTTTTTTTAAATTTTCAACCAACGCTTCCAGAATTCATCTAACCTATATATGTAGTGGTTAGTCCTGTCATGGTTCAAATCCAGGCTTGAGGGGCTCTCATGTGCTTTTTTTGCACGTTCTCCAACGTCCACAACTACGGATTAGCCTCAAATGCGTGTGTGAACATATTTCAGGTGGGAGGTCCTGCAAACCTTTTCACAGGAGAACCTTTGAAATTAATCAATTCATTTGGAATTAATTGTGTGAAAAACGTACACAGTGCCAAAAACAACAGTCGTTACAGTGTGGGATGTAAATGCTGAACTACCTGCAACTGCATACAGCAAATATTTAGTGGTGAAACAGGACAATTGATCTCAGGCCCGCAGCTTTTTGTTGCGTTTTGTGTTCAGAAAACGTCTCCCAACGTGGAACTTTTTGAAAATGCTCATGTCATCTCCATAGAAATGGGGAAAACACTCTGAATCTGTATCAGTCTCAAAAAACAACCAACAGCACCCACTTCTGGCGCAACATGCTAACTACATCGTGTTCTGACACCATAACCATTGACATGTAGCCCAAAGCGGAACATGATCAATAACTAGCAGCTCCTATGATTCAAATGGAGGAAAATCCAGGAAAAGCTATAAACTTTGAAAACAGCGCGTTTGGACCAACGAGACCATGTGAAAGTGTTGAACGCTGGATAATATGACTCCTTTAATGCCTCCAGTTTGAAGGACTCATTGTGTTGGTGGGGTGTGTGCTTTATTTGTTATACAGTTTGCTCCAGAAACGTGAATCCGTGTCACAGATGCATTATTGACACCCAATCACTTTCAATGAATCAAGATGATTTATTCATGCAACGTCAGGATATATTCTCCCGCAGCTGAATCTCTTAGCGGACTTATGTTCTTGGCCTTTTCCAGACTGCATTTCAGGTGACCTTCAACGTACCGTGTGTGTGTGTGTGTGTGTGTGTGTGTGTGTTCGGGGGGGCGACGAGTGTGTTCCGTCCCGTCAATGATAAAAGCCAGTGCAGCTCTCTTGACACGGAGATAAAGTGTCTCTCAGACACGAATGCCAGCCGCTGTGACAACACTGGCTTTGAGGTGACATGATGCGTCCATCTTCAGTCTGAGCTTCTTTCTTTTCATTCACACTTCATTGTGCTTACATGCATGTTCCTGAGGCCCTGTTCACGTCACAGTGTTTGTCCTCTCGTTGTGTTTTGTGTGTCCGTTTACATGACATAGGTGCTCGGAAAGGATTAAGCGCACAAATGACAACAAAGGCATAACCTGCTTTTAAAAAAAACTAAAAAACATTCTACAAACAATTTGTTTATTTAACATGGCACAAAGGCATAAAAGAGGTAAAAAATAAAAGATTGAACATAAGTAAAGATGTCTTTCAGCTGAAACACAATATTATATCATGATCACTGATTCTCTCCATTACAAGGCCCATCACTTAAGAGCTCAGCGGTGGGAGAAGGAGGTTTATGAAGTCTGGCGGGAGTCCTTCAGAGGCGCAATGAGCATGCTGCCTTTTGCTGTGTGTGTGTGTGTGTGTGTGTGTGTGTGTGTGTGTGTGTGTGTGTGTGTGTGTGTGCCCCAGACCAGGAAGAACAAAGGCCCTGCCAGGCCCGGTCGGAGGACAGCCAACCTACCAGCCCCAGGAGCCCCGTGTCCCAAAACCCACGTTCCCGCCCCATACTCCTCCCCCCCTCGATCACGATGGACACACACACACACACACACACACACACACACACACACACACACACACACACACACACACACACACACACACACACACACACACACACACACACACACACACACACACACACTCACACATCCTTGGGGGGCAGTTTTGTGGACGAGTTGTACATGGACGAGTTGTACATGGACGAGTTGTACATGGACGAGTTGTCCACTCACCACCAGAGACACACCCGCAGCTGCAAATCGACGGATTTTAACGGGCCACGGAAACACGTTTCACTCTTGTCCAACCCAAGTTAGAGGCGCAGTGTCTGGGCAGGAAAGGTAGAAGAACGTGATATTGGTATTGCTGTGTGTTTTATTTTGTGCTTGTGAAGCTCTGGGATGCCAATCCCCCCCTCTGTTTCTAAGCAGTTTGTGCCTGCGCACGCGCTCACGAGCCTCCTGGAGTTATCCCTCAGCTCTGAGACTGAGAAGACTTGAGCAGCCTTTTCCAGCTTCTGTGGGTAACTCCTCATGTTAGCAGAATCTGCAGCCAACCTTCTCTCTCTCTCTCTCTCTCTCTCTCTCTCTCTCTCTCTCTCTCTCTCTCTCTCTCTCTCTCTCTCTCTCTCTCTCTCTCCATCCTTTCTTCCCCTTCTCCTCACTAACCCTGTGCACGGCGAAGCAACAATTGTTCCCAGTCGTGCTTTAACTTTCCCGGATCGTGTGTACTTCACTGCAGCTCGGATTTCTTAACTATGAGAAACCCGGCGTGCTCTCTGCAGGCCTAACGAGCCGTGCACGAAGCCCAGTGACGTCACGCTATCCCTGAAAATATGTGCCTGGCGTCCTCTTGTGGCTGCGTGTGTCATCGCAATTTCTCTTTGCACCGCCACCTGGTGGACGCATCAAGTCATTGCGCTCTCCCTCGGCGCAGCGCCGCACACCACCCAGTGGCCGAAATTGGCCTCCCCCGGTGGATGTTCGAGGCCATTACACCAACCCACATACACACACACACACACACACACACACACACACACACACACACACACACACACACACACACACACACACACACTCTCACACACACACACACACACACACACACACACACACACACACACACACACACACACACTACATAGTACATAGTGTTTGCTGTTTAATAGATTAGATCTCCCTGTTGGATGATGTTTGCTACTTAAATGTGCTGATTTATTAGATGATTTCAGAATTATTTATGGATTAATTTTTTTTGTTAATAAACGCCTGTTTGCTGAATTGAATGATTCCTGGTGATTATTGTGTATTTATTGTTGACAACACTGGTTTGTAACAGTCTGTGCTCGGATCTCACACCTTCTCTTTTATTTACGATTGTTATATTTTTACACAGAAATATTAACTAAGTTAAATAACCTTTTTCCAAACGAGACTCATATTTTGGTAATTAGCTAATTCCAGATTCTATGGTGGTGCCCCTTTTTTTTAAATTAATGAATGAATACAGAATTTATTAAAATTAATAATTTTCATTAATGAATATTTTTTGTTAATTTATTAACTTTAAATAATAAATCGATTACTTTAGGAGTTGTTAATGAGTAAATGACAGTTTACTTCCATTAATGATTTCAATTTTTGATAAAATCACTTCCAGTGATTTAATACTTTCAGTAATCTATTACTTACAGCAATTTAATGCTAATAACCAACCATAAATCCCAACATGTGTCTGTAGGCGAGTAACAGCAGTGAGTCTGTAGGTGTGAAACAGTAGTGTGAGTCTGTAGGTGTGAAACAGCAGTGAGTCTGTAGGTGTGAAACAGCAGTGAGTCTGTAGGTGTGAAACAGTAGTGTGAGTCTGTAGGTGTGAAACAGTAGTGTGAGTCTGTAGGTGTGAAACAGCAGTGAGTCTGTAGGTGTGAAACAGCAGTGAGTCTGTAGGTGAGAGTTTCCTCCTCACGTCATCACTCTTCTCATAACTGGCAGAAACTGTCCGATTAGCTGATGAAGCAGTACCACCACTGATGTAACTTCCCCGGAGACTTGTCCCTTCATCAAACATTCACAGGGAGAGTCACTCCTAAACCGCTGAAGACTTCTTTTTATTATTTAAATCATAATGCAGTATTCATTAGTGGGGATTGGCTGCAGTCTTTGGAAGATGCTGGTTATGAGTCATTTGTGGGTACAAGCAGGGAGAACTTAATACCACACAGAAGGACAGGAGGTTAGAGCTGGATGAGCAGGCACAGGGAAGTGACTCTCTCCTGCGCCCTGGTGGTCTGGAGAGGAACTACAATATCCAGTCTCCACCTCTGAGTCTGGTTCTGCATGTTTCTTCCTGTTAAAAGGAAAATGTTTTACTTCCCACCACCTTTACTTGCTCAAGTTGAATATTTAGTTTTTTCTCTTGTCCTTTTTTGTGCTAAATAAATAAAATTGACCTGAAATGAATTCATCCAGCTTCACTCAGACCAGAAGGTCAAATAAAGAAAAACTGGCTTCAAAGGTACAGAGAAGATTTTCAGTACAAACTTGTGACTCAGTTATTCTGTGCTCATCCCACAAATATATCTTCCTGACAACTGTCGAACCATCAACGACATTACCAGGCTTCCAACGGTATATGATTTTTAAATAGGAAGTATTGTCAGTCAGCTGAGCACGACTTTTCTCCTTGTCTTTCTATGTACAATCTGCACACACACAGGATGTGACTCACCAAAACAAGACATTTTCTTTCGGAGGTAATGATCTCAGGAGACGATGAAACTTCCAGTTTTTCATTCAGATCATGCGCATCATGTCTACAGGAAGAGTACTCACAAACACTGAGCGGGCACACTAATGACATTTTATAAACACAACATGATGTATGCATCAATTAGTAGTGATACAGTGAAGTATAATCACACATTATTTCTGGGTAAAACAAAATCTACATAACTCAATACAAGTCAAACTATCAAGTCATTTCTAAAACATACTTCTCCAAATATTTACCTAAACTATGATCAAATATTGGCAGAGTTAAGATTTATTCTAAAGTTATGTTGGACTTAATTGGAAAACAACAACAAAAAAACTATTACAGCATCAACATTTTTGTGTACACTTTATGCATCATCTTCATTACAGTATATACATTGTGGAGTTTACTGTTTTAGTAAAGAGATTATTACATTAATTTTATGTTGTTTATAAGTAACTTCTATAGATATCAGGTTTACTTTGCATGGCTGTAGAAAGTTCAAACCATTCAAGTTTTAACAGTATTTGTAGTGTGTACTCTTAACATTTAAAATATAAAATATACATTATAAATTGTTTTAAACAGACTTGCATAATTTTTGCATCTCTGTGATTTAAATTGGACAAAAAAGGCACTTATGACATTTATAACTGAGTTTAAAAAAAAACCTTTTGATTAACTTGTTGGACGTGAAATCAAAATGATTAATATATATTTGTATGTTTTATTTTGTAGGCACATGTAGAAAATCCCCAAAATTCATGCGATGGTGATTAACTGTTTCTTATAAAAACTCAGATATACAGATTTATTTGATTTTCTACGAGTCCAGCTGCTTCGCTTCACCTGGTGAGTAAAGCTGAAGAAAGCACCAGGTGAAACCTGCATTCATCCGTCACTGCTTTTCCTGCAGGAGCAGAAAAGGTGCGTCAGTCCACTTGTGAGTTCGTGTTGGTTCTGGTAAGGATGAAGTTAGAGCGACTCCAGTCTGTGTTTCACTTCCGAAAAGTCTAACGGACCAATACACTGAAATGTCAGACCAGGAGAGTCAAACATATTTTATTTAAAACAGGGAAAAAAGAAAAGGAAAGGAAAAAAGAGAAAACAGAAAAAAACAAAAAAACACATTTTACTTTGGGGCCACGTACAGCCTAATTTCATCTTGTAAAAGTAACATGGGTTCATAATAAGCTTTAAATTTAAATGTTTGGTAAACAACAATCTAACATTTCCAGTGTAAGTTGCTCTGCCTCTAAACGAAGTAAAAAAACAAAGGAAACATGAAGTTATTCAGGTACTTCCTGTGTTTCTGACCATTTATTTTTGGGGAAGATGCACTATAATGGCATATCAGAGCCAACTAGTCTATATTGGAAATTCTCTTCTCGTCTGACCTTTTCTAGTCTGTCCAAGATTTACAGTCTGAAATTTAGCTCCCCGCTGCTCGGCTAACCTTTCGCTTGCTGTCTTCCTTTATGAACGCGCGGCACCGTGACGGCCCTCGCCTGGGTCGTCGGGTCAGAGCTCCACGGTTCGTAGGTGAGCGTGCGGAGAAACTGCAGCGAGCACGCTGTGGGGTAAACATTCAGACGCCTCCACCGTGCTGCCGCAGCAGGACCAGTGAGGCTTCCCAGGATGGCCCTTATGAGCGTGACCACAGCCTTTGAATCCTCCTGCAGGACACACAGACACACAGAAGGGTGTTGATGAGGACATAAAATAACAAACTTGTCTTGTAAAACTGAAGTATCTCGGTAGAGTGAGTGATAAACCAAATATGACAAATACATCAGACTTTATGTGTTGAGTCCACACACACACACACACACACACACACACACACACACACACACACACACACACACACACACACACACACACACACACACACACAGCTGACACATCTGAAGTCAAACTTTATGAAATGTTGCGTTGCATAATGCAAAGTGGTGTACTCTCATATCAGATGACAACACACAGAGGGTGTCGGCCGGGTCAGAGGGAGAGAACTTTCTCACTTCCTGAGTCAGAAAGGGGCCGGAAGTTTTATCAAAGTTATAACTTCTTGTTACGCGTGTAGCCACAGTAGTCCAGTGGTAGTAGTATTGCCTGCCACGCGGGAGGGTCAGGCTTTTATTTTGGTGGGATCCCCCAGTGGGTGCTCGGGCACCTGTGATACAATTATTAAAGTTTCAGTAGAATTGTCATTTGTTACCGTATTTTCCCAGGTTGGTGCTCCCAGGGTGGAGCTTTTTGAAAAAGTTCCATCTCCATGGAAACGGGGGTAACACAGCTTTTCTGATACGCTGCGACCGCGCACAAACACCAGTGTTTCCACAGTTACCTTGAAAATAATTATGTGATTACTAGTTACTCCTTTAAAAAGTAACTCAGTTACTTTACTGATTACTTGTTTTTAAGTGACTAAGTTAGATTACAAGTAACGTTTTAGTTACTTTCAGCAGCTGCTGACAATACCCCCTCCCATTATTATTTATCTATTTATTTATTTGCTCTATGTGACCGTTTAGTTTCCCTCCTCGGGACAAATAAAGTCTTAATTGATTGATTGACTGAAAAAAGGAGCGGGGCTTCCTGCCAGTAGATATATTCACTCAGTGAAATTACAAAAATAGTGTACCATCTCTGCAGCTGTGTTCTTGTTGCAATGTAAAGGTTCCGTGACGATGTTTGTTGGTTCCGATTCTTTTGTGTCACCTGAACCTGTTAGAGCGAGTTGGCCTGTCATTGGCTGAGAGTGAAGGGGGCGGGGCAGGTGAGACTGCAGAGACCGTGTGTGTGTGTGTGTGTGTGTGTGTGTGTGTCCGATGGAGGAGAATAAAGGAGTACTAAAGCTGCTTTACAGGACCCCCCCGTACTGCGAGACGCTACAATAGCAACACACAGTGACTTGGATATGTAACCTAAATAGTTTTTTTTATTTATTTATTTTCTTTTTCTCTTGTCCTGTTCGGCAGCTTGGGCAAAACAATATGATGTGATTGAGAGTCTTCCGGTGTCAGAACAGTTTTTGCTCTTGCAACAGGAAGAGACCTGGAGTCTGACGACATACGACACCCTTGTATTTTACACCCACCCAACTTTACACCACTGCCTCTGACCGAAAAGCACTGAAGGGAGTGGTGAGGGCCGCTGAGAAGATCATTGGGGCGTTATTGCCACCAATGGGGGACTTAGCAGAAAAAACATTGGCTATCAAGGGCATTGAGGGTCACCAAGGACCACACCCACCCTGTTCTCTCTCCTCCCCCCAGGCAGGAGGTTCTGCAGCCTGAGATGTAAAATTGCCAAGTTGAAGAACAGCTTTCCCCCACCGCCATCCGTCTTTTAAACAGATGACTGTAAATACTTATTTATTCTTCTGTTTTAACTTATTTCCCCTTATTTATTGTTGCACTGCATCTTAGGCAGCTCTTTAAAGTTATTTTATCTCTGGTACTTTTTGTGTGTTTTATCGTTGACCCGGTATCACAATTCCGTTCTGCAGTGCATCTCTGATGTAATTGTCAGAGTGACAATAAAGTCTATCTATCTATCTATCTATCTATCTATCTATCTATCTATCTATCTCTGCGCTGCACACACCGGGACTCTGACAAAAAACCCTCATGGGCTAAAGGTTTCCAATCTATTTGTTGACGGTGGTGAGCAGCTCCTCTGTGTACCTGGCATGGTTCCTGGGCAGCCACATCGAGCCTCTTTGTCTCCCCCGCTGGAGCAGAAGGAGCAGCAGTGAAACGTCCCACCGTGACGTCTGAACTTCTTCCTCACAGTCAAAGTGAAGGGAGAGCCCTGCAGGAACACTTCGGAAATTATTATTTAAAAAAAAAAGAAAAAAAAAAAAGACCTGTAACTAAATAAAAGGTTGCTTTCCCGTCTAGATTTTTGTCCCCAGTTATTGAATGTTATTCTTTGCTCGTCTCAAATATCAACATTTAGACTGAGGGTGCAGCTTGTTGACGATGATCGGCAGTTTTCTACCTTCACATGTTGGGTTTTGACACAAACCCACACAGAGTACGTCCCTGCCTCTTCAGGCGTGTATGACACGCCGTACGATCCATCGCTGTTGTCGGCAACTGTCGTCTCCACCATGCTGACGCAGAAGGAAACAAATGATCAAGACCAGGAATCAGCTTAGTGACACTAAATCAATACAATGACCAGAACTCAAGACATTATCGCCTCTATTTTTGCCACTATAAATGTTAGAAATAGTTTTTTTGCAGTAAATGAGGCAAATGGTGCAGTTCTTTTATTCACTCGGCTGCAGACAATAAGCATTTATTGATTAATGTGACAAACAACAGGGATGCTGCGTCAGAGAACAGGCGTCTGTCGTTAAATTCTTCTCTGGTTAAGATTTTATGAAGCCAGTGGATTTGGTGTAACCAGTTTAATCACACAGATTACACACGCACACACACACGCACACACACACGCACGCACGCACGCACGCACGCACACAGTTAACAGTAACAGTTAATTAACTAAAGCTTCAAGCTGGAAGATAAGAGACGTTTCAGTTTTCCTGATTAAAACACGGTGAAGACGATGTGGAAGATGCAGGTAGAAGTCAATAATCCGCTATTATCATATCACAATATTTAAACCACAAACCAGGTCTTCAAGGACATTTTCCCACAAAAATATGAGACGATGTTGAATTAGACGTCACATTAAAGGTGGAACAGAGACACTGGAGTGGAAAACGTATGTGGTATTAATTTAAATGTTTTAAAATGCTGGAGGAGCATCTGGCAACCAATTAGTAGCTAAATTGTTTGAATTGGCCAGAGGCTCATAGAGAACGTTATTTTCTTGTAATGATTCAGAATTCAGTGTCTGCGAGGACAAATTGAAAGGAAATCCACAGAGAAGAAGCTCCATGTGAACACAAGCCGGAACATTCATCATTTTCTCTGGATTAAAGCTTTTTGTCAAGATGAAGGTACAATATTATGTACAAATATGACAGGGACCACGTCTTGACTCAACCTTATATATATATACTTGGAATATTACCTGATGATCTGATAGACAGGAAAGGTACCTACACACTGAGGATCCTGCTCCTGATAACAAAGGAAATGATCACACCCACCCAACATAACACAGTGGATGGACAGAGTAAAAACTGTTGTTTTTATGGAAAGAAAATACTGCAACTGAAACTAGAGAAATTTGAGAGAAGATAGAAACCAATACTACAAGCAATAGAGACGTAAACAGCCACTTTTTCCCCGTATTCTCGTTTCTATTCTTTATTTTAATGTATTTTGTTGCCAACATCTGTTTTAGTTTTGTAAGTACAATTGTTTGTTCTATAATCTACTACTTGAAAGAAGTCAGAACTCTGTGAATGTCTATGATATCAGTGTAATTTATATGTGATTCTGACATTAGATTTATCTTTAATTTTACTGATAAGTTGTATGTAGAAGTATAGGTAATATCATTTCTATTAAGTTGACTGTAAATTGAAACAGGTGTGATTTTATATTGAATAAATAAAAAGCAAAAAAAAAAGTTTTTACTTCTTCCTTTTCATTCATGCAAATGCAGATCAAGTGGATTGTTGGTTTTGTTTTATTCATTCAAATCTTTCTTTTTTCTATTTGTATGTATGAAATAAAGCATCATTCATTCATTCATTCATGCTGTGTTGGAGACCCACTAGAGGTCAACCTGTTCACTTTAATGAAAATGTTTGACTCCATAAAGCTCAATCATCAGAAATCAGTCTGTTGTTTGAAGCCAAAAATTCTAATTTAATCATTTTAAATATGAGAATCTAAAATGACCATAAATCCCACACACCCCAGGAGGTTTGTCCAGCGGCTCAGGCCAAACAGCAAACACTGTAAGAGATTTCCCAGGCGCAGATTCCTCTGTTGACCTGGGCAGCTGCATGGCGCACGGTTTGATTCCCAGGAGGGTCATAACCTTGTTGTGCTCCATGAGAAACCCTGCTGCCTCAGGTCAAGACTGAGCAGGAATTACACTGTGTGTGGAAAACCTATTTCTGCATCACGAATGCTGGTAGTCTGTGCGCCACCACGCTCTCACCAGTTCTTCTTCTCCTTGTGGACGATGCTGACGAGGACATGCTCTCCGCCGCGCGCCATCTGCTCCCCACTGGAGTCCCGACACAGCAGGGTGAAGTGGCCCCGCTGGCCCTCCGTGGCCCTCCGCACACCTGAGGCCAGCAGAGATCAGAGGTCAGACCACTTCGTGCCAAAGGGAGTCCAACACTCCTTTTATTGGCGGGTCAGACGATAAAAGCACTTCTTTATAAGGAAAAGGACACAAAAGATGGAAAACCACCAACCTGTAAACATTCCTTCATTATCTGCACGAAAGCTCATGATAACTGAAGTTCAAAACCAGCATGTTCAACCCCCCCCCCCCCCCCCCCAAAAAAACAGTTTGGAGCCAAACAGTAAAACAAAAACACCTCCAGAACAGTAGAAGAGATTCTAAATATACGAAAATAAAATGAGTACAGGTCCAAAGTGAGTGTGACAAAGTACTGGTAGAAAACAAAAACACTTTGGCACTTTAGTTCAGGGAATTTACTTCTAAAAACGTTCCTACGTCTGTTTTTTCACCAGGATCTTGAATTCTCATGCAACTCAGACTGATGGCGGAAAGGATTTAATACAACTGCACCTCAAACAATGGCGTGAAGAAGAGTATTGTTCAATTTAATTTTCTATCTAACTTCTCCAGATTCTGCATGTTCCTAAACTGTGGCTGGATTAAGAAACAACAGATCTGCGCTTGTTACAAATTAACAGAATTATTTATTTACCAAAGACTTTCTCACCACATGGTCGGCTGCACAGGTCACGGCCGTGACCCCCCCCCCCCCAACTTAAGGATGGGAAAGAAATTCTACCCAAACATTGACTTCTGAATCAGAGAGGCGGACTTCCTTCCATCTCTGTGACCACTTCCTGTTTCACACTCTGCTCCAATCACAATGGACTCTGTTCTCTGAGGCGGGCTCTTGTTTGCAGTCACTTCCTTGTTTACACATCAACAGGCTATCAATGAAACCACATGGTACAAAATGGAGCGAAAAACACACGGGAGGATGCAATCCTATTGTCTCTAACAGTGAAGCTAAAATGGACTACACAGAAGAATTCAAGTTAAAATAACCTCACCGTATGAAGGTCTTATCAGTGAAGAAGGTTTGAGCATCTGTACAGTGATTTGGAATGCGTATCAGTAAACTTGAGGTCACATACTCCATGAGTTGTGTACTTTTTACCAGTTTTTCTCTCTGCGAATACAACATAACAGTCACATACTCAAAAGTCCTTGATTCCAGGAGTGAAAATGGGAGTGTGTCAGTTTATTAGTCTGTGAATTGTAAAATGGATTTGTGGAGACAAAAGAAATACATCCAGTTACACAGTTAATAGAGTATGTCACCTCAAATGTGTTGATACACATTAAAAATTACATTACGCGACTACAAATCCCACCATTACAGGTAATCAAACCTTGTTCATAGAAGAGGTTCAACTTGTGCCATTTCAAAGCAGAAATACCAGAAGTTCCCGTGTCCATTTGGTCAGAGCACAATGTCCACACATGGAGGGAAATTAGTTGGCTTGCAGCTGTTGAGTCTTAAATATGTGTGGTGAAATCCGATACGGGGAATCACTCAAACAGTTTCTAAAGCCTTCCGAGCTCCGCGGGGAAAGTGAAGCACTCTGTTGGTTGCTCTTGTGTTCCACGTATCTGAAGTAGAATGAAGGGTTAACACGTGAATTAACCTTTTCCCAAACCCTTACACCGTTACTTAGTTTGAGTAACTTGTTCTCCTGCATTCGCTCGCTCAGACAAATTCATCAGCTGACATCTCGTTGTTAGTTGTTGTACTGAAGCGAACATCATTTGTGTTCACGTCTGTGATTAATGTCGCTTTGCATCTCCTTGTCAGTCTGTTAGCTGCTGGGTAACAAATGATTCTCAGCTGCAATTTCCTGTTATTATTCACTGCTTCTCAGCAGATCTGTTTTCTGTGTGTGTGTGTGTGTGTGTGGGGGGGGGGGGGGGGGGGGGGGGGGGGGGTACTGCTACTGCTGCTAATGAAACTCCATCTAACAGCTACTTCAGAGATGATGAATCGAAGTGCCGGCTGAGGGACTGCACTGTTGTTACTCATGTGACACCTCCAATCAGGAGAGACTAAAATGACCAGTTTGTCCCCGACACACTGGGAGCCGACGGTATGAGAAACACTCATAACATTGTTATCGGCTCAAATCAGCCTGAAATATACAAGTGCACTGCCAATAAATAAACATAAAATAATCATCACTGAAAAATTCACTATTGGACCAAATCCATAGTATAATTGGACAAGTCTGTGGGCGGCAGTGGGACGCATATGGAATAGACGTGTTTTCCTTCAGCTTCTTGTGGCACACAGAATTTTGTTCATTTAAACAGTTTTTTGGACACTTCTTTCTTTATCCTGCCGAAGAGCAGTCCGTTATTCTACTGCACAGCCCAGAAGTGGAAAATCTGTTAAACCTACACGCGGTGGAAGGGGAGCAAGTCGGCAGCTAGCTGAAGTTGCTACGAGACGCCGGGACCACGCTGACGTCACAAATCCAGGCTCTTCCCTCACCGAGACGGAGGAGGATGAGATTCCACTTGTTTGGCAGAAAATGTCAAACAAGCTACTACAATCTTTTAACGAGCAGTTCGACAAAAGTCTCATATCCGCCCAGAAAGCGCTTACTGAAAGGCTGACGACCACCGAAAATGTGACCGCGGACCACGAACAGCGTCTCCAGGCTGTGGAGACCTCGGTCACGGAGCTGCAGCAGGAAAACAAACGGCCTCGTGCAAACCTTTCGGACTTGGAGGGGAGATCCCGGAGCAACGACATTAAGATAGTCGGCATCCCAGAGGGCGAGGAGAAAAGGAGGCCAACAGATTTCGTCAAGTTGCTGGGGGAAGACAACTTTTCATCGACAGAGCGCAGCGCACGCTGCAGCCCAGACCACCGGTCGGCTCCAAACCACGCACCATTATCCCACGGGTGTGCATATGGCACAAGAGAAGGAGCGGATTCTTCAGCTCGAGAGGCAGCGGTCACTGGAATATGGAGGACACAGAGTTTTCATTTTTCCCGACTACATCGCGGAGGTTGTGGAGCAACGACGAAGCTTCCGTGAGGTGGTGCAGCGGCTGAGAGAGAAGGAGCGTCGTCACTCACTGCGCTTCCCCGCCAAGCTCCACATACACCACCAAGAGCAAGTGAAGATATTCAACGACCCGGTGGCAGCCAACAAGTTTGTAGATAAAACTTTGTAAAATGCAGTGCATAATTTAAAGAAAGTTCAAAATTTTACTGATCAAACTTCATTCATAGCAGTTTCTTTTCTCAGAAACTTAGTTTTGCCGTGTCTGTGCCAGTGAGGGGCTGTATGAGGGAGATTCTTTGTGTGTGTGTGTGATTGCTCTGTTGTAGCTCTTCACTCTAGAGGTGAATAGGGGTGACTCTGCCTCGTTTGGGGAAGCATTTGGGTGGGGGGAGGGGGGGTCATGGGTTTTGTTGATAGTCACATACTCTGTTCTTTGTTTTCCGTTGGCTGCCAGTTGGAACTTTAACTCGTTTTTTCAATATGTAACCATGCTTAGTGGCCCTATGCTCATCTTCATGACTTACTTAGATACTTATAAATGAATAATAAGCTTGATTCCTTGTCATTGGTCTCTTGGAATGTCCGAGGATTGGGACACCCAATCAAGCAGGGCAAAGTTTTTGCACATTTGAAATCACTCAAATCTGACATTATAGGTTTGACACATGTAATAGCAACCCAGCATAGAAAATTTATTGCCAACTGGACCTCACAGGTTCATCACTCACCTTTTACATCCAAAGTCAGAGGAGTTGCTATTCTTTTCAGAAAGACTGTACCTTTTCGCTTTCTTTCATCTGTAACTGACCCAAATGGCCGGTTTATAATTGTAACTGGGCATATCAGTTCACTCCCCGTCACACTGGTAAATATTTACGGTCCCAACATAATAGATATCTGGAGACTTAAGCATCCATCTGATCGTGATTACTCACACTATTCTCATGTGCATAAATCATACACACGGATAGACTATTTACTAGTCGATTCCAGACTGATCGGTAATGTTGATCATACCAAGTATCACAACATAATAATTTGAGATCACAGCCCAGTCAGTCTCAATCTCCGTTTATCTGTCCCTAATCAAGCTTATAGTTGGCGTTTTAACCCATCTTTGCTTACAGACCAGTCATTCAAGGAACACATCGCTCTGCACATCTCACAGTTCCTGGAGATCAATGATAATGGTGAGGTGAGTGACTCATTACTATGGGAGACCTTCAAAGTGTACATCAGAGGACAGATTATTTCTTATTAAGCAACACAGAGAAGGATTAAGAGAAGTAGGTTTGAAAAGATTGAGAAAGAACTACCAGCTGCAGAACTGGCCTACAGAAACTCCTCTCCAGTCAGACTACAGTAATATTCTTAAATTAGAATATGAATACAACAGCATTTTGGCAGAGGTAACAGCAGAGCTCTGGGAGGAGCCGATGTCCCGGATACCTTGCTGTTCAATTAATTCACGGTACAAGTTAATCCAGTACAAAGTAATCCATAGACTGCATTACTCAAAAACCAAATTGAATTGCATCTTTCCATCGGTGCCTACGACATGTGACAAATGCGCACTAGCTGAAGGATCACTGGCACATCTTTTATGGTTTTGTCCTACACTACAACATTTCTGGACTGAGATCTTCAAGTGGCTCTCAAAAGCTTACTCCAGGGACATGTTACCCAATCACTCGCTTGAGAACTTCGGTTGCTCAACAGGAACTTTTGACATGTCACAGGACTTAGAAGCTGCTATGCATTTGACAATGCTCGTTGCAAAGAAACTCATTCTATTGGCTTGGAAATCTACCCAGCCACCCTGTTTTAAACAATGGCTCAAGGAGATGGTGTCTGTTATACAGATGAAAAGACTGCGCCTGGATAAAACTCGGATGGACAATAAACGTTTTTTAAGAATCTGGGGCCCTTTTCTGGCTCAATGTAATATTACTCCACCCATGTAGACAGTCGTCATATCTGGGTGTGAACATGTGGGCTGTGCTCTGCTTCTAGAATTTCATATTATCACGAGATATCCGAAGACCAATTTTGAGTTAAATTGTAAACTGGCATCCGAAAAATATTGTATTGGACCACATTGTGACTATCTTGTTTGTGTTCTGTTACCGATATAAATGGAAAATGAAAATAAAGTAATGAAAAATAAAAAAATAAATTGGACAAGTCTTTACGAATAGTCTGCAACTGTTGCATTAGTGGTTTTTCACTGAATAAAACGCTCCTGAAGCTCCCACCCAACACTGTGAAGACCAGTGATGGGACACAAGCAGGAAGAAAAATGAACAAGATGTAATAAAGTGGGAACAGGCAAAAGAAGGAGAGCGGACCAGACGTCAGCAGCCTCAGTAAATGTGACGTGTGACTCGGCAAACATGAAGACGGATCAGAGCCAAAGCAGTGGCACTTCCTCCGTCTGCGGCCCGAGTTAGGAAAAAGGTTTGAGAAAATCCGTTGTGAGGAAGAAAACAGCAGTCTGTCAACATTAATACTTTGTTTCCTGAGCTTTCACTCTTCATAGTCCTTCAAAGGATGCTTCTTGAAATATTCTTGTGACTTTCTAAAGTCAATGGTAAACATCAAAAACTGCAGTGTGTAATAGACGTTGATTTAAAACTTGTGGAAATAAATACATAAATGAAAGAAAACAAGAGTCACGATGTTCACGTGTTGTGCTGCACTAACCTGACTAACTCATGCCCACCTGAACTAGCTGGGTTCAGTGTTGAGATATATATTAAATCTAACACCTAATGTTTCTTCTCTAACATGTGATTTATATGTACAAACCAGCAGAAATACAAACTATATGGTGTCTGTGGACAGAAGGGGATTTTTCACTGATGTGTTGCTGCTATTCTGAAAACCTGTTGTCATGGTAACGGCTTTAGAAGAAGCTACCCTGTCATCACTTTGTAAGTTTCTTTCAACATTGCGTGTCTGTTGTGTTTGTGTGCGAACGCACCCCGGCTGTACGGCCTGCGGCGCGCCGCTACATTCCTCCCCGTCCCAACAGTCATTATCTACTGCACAGGAACTCGTCCCCCACCGCTCGGCTCACATTAACCCTTTACACAACACACCACTCTCCTGATAACCAAAACACTTTTCTTTTTAGCAGGTCATTCGTACGGTGTGGTGATTCCGAGACAAATAAGTTTTTTGAAGGCATTTGGTAAGACGTTTAGCTTCTTGATTTTTTTTTACCTGTAAACTGTGAAATACGATGTCAGTTTGATCCGTTTTACACTTTCAGACATATTTTGAATTATATTTTCACAATCACAGGTTTTTTATTTTTTCCGGTTGTATAGCTTGGTCAAGACTTCAAGCATCAGGATCAAGTCACGAACAAACAGGGAGATGCCATTATAAAGCCTTTTTTTAACCAAATCCATTGGTTACATTGGTGCCCCCCCCTTCCCCATTCGCGGTTGGATGAGCAGAGAATGGGATCTCGCAGTGGCCTGTTGGGGGCCCGGCTGGCGGCCTGGGGGGCAGGAGGCATCACCCTCCCCCCAAGTGTGTGTGTGTCTGTCTGTGTGTGTGTGTGTGTGTGTGTGTGTGTGTGTGTGTGTGTGTGTGTGTGTGTGTGTCCATCAAGATCGGGGGGGGAGAATCATTGGGTGGGAACGTGGGTGGTGGGATGCAAGGCTCCTGGGGTTGGTAGGTTGGCTGTCCTCTGACCGGGCCCGGCCGAGCCTTTGCTCTTCCAGATCTGGGGGTAGGGGCTGGTCCGGGGCGTGGCGGCTGGGGCCTTCTCTGCCCTGGCCTCTTAGGGGGGATGGTAGGGGGGACTTCACCACCGGGATTGGGGTCTCCCGGCCCGCTCAGCCGATCTCGGCTTGGCGGCTTTGGTCGGGGCCTTTATCCTTCTCTTGTGGGCTCCTCATAACCCCCATGAGAGGTGTTGCTGATATTGCTTGTTTTCTGCCATCATTTGTTCAACTATCAAAATCGTCTTTGCCGACTTTGCTGTCCACACCCCGGGGTGTGAGACGGCACGAGCCGGAGTTTTAGAATTTCAACACTCTGGGACCCATGTTCAAAAAAAAAAGTTTTCAAGCTTCTAAAACACCACCTTGTCTGGATGATAGGTCAAAAACAGCTTGTTTAGGTTAACCGGCTTGCTTGTGTGGACGGCCTCTTAAACACCGAATATACCGAAATGGGCAAAATTACTTCACAGCGCAGCACACGATAGCTGTCCATGGATGAGTTGTCCGTGAACAAGTTATCTGTTCACCGCTGCGGGCGGGGAGGCGGCCGTTGTTCAGCAACTTTATGTGTCTTCATAAAACATGTTTTAAGTCTGACATCGGGACATGGTTTTTTCTATATTTTTTTTCCCCTGGCCATTGTTGAGCTACTTTATGTGTCTTTATAAAACATATGTTTTTAATCTGACATGCTTTTTTTTGTTCTTCCCCTGCCGCCATTTTAAACTAATGTTGAGCTACTTTTTCAAAGGAAATATGTGTCTTTATGTGTAAAAATACATTACTATTCATCCTAGGTCACTGAAATGTTACAAAGAATTCACTTATTATGATAAGACATCTACATGGGAATCGTCTAACTGGGAATCGTCTAACTGGGATTCGTCTAACTATGAGTTGTCTAACTAGGAGTCGTCTATCTGGGATGTCACCAACTGGTCATACCTTCGCCTTTGATGGTACACCTGCTGACATCCACTGTCTTAGAGTTGATAACCCCAAACACCGGGTATCCCTCCACCTCCCCCGCTGACTCTTTGGGCAGGAAGCTGACGATGGTGCCGCCGCCTGGGGCCTCAAGGGCCACCGCTGCCGGGCGAGGGTCGTAGCTGCTCTCCACCAGGGCGGTCAGACGCTTCAGGGTCACTCCTTTGGTGCTGAGGATCTTGGCGTCTGACCCGCAGCTCAGCAGTCGCTCGGCGAACTCCACTCCGCCCTGGACGTCCAACAGGGCCTGCTGCAGCTGCGCCCTCTGCAGGTGGAGGTGGTTCCTGCAGGTTACAGTGGAATGAAGACATGAAACACTAAAATATTTTTGTTGTTTCAATTTTCCAATGGGATCCTTTTTCCTCGGAAATAGGTTTGAAAAACTTGTGTCGTCTTGACCTTGTTTACACTTTACACGTTTAGAAGACAGAAAGTGGAGGTGTTTTTGCATTTTATAAACGTTTGACGACTGAGGACATTTGAGACTGAGGGTACGTCCGAAAAGTCCCTCCTATCGCCTTATCTATCGACTTTACCTTAACCCGTGGATGACGTCACGGGGTTAAAGAAAGGTGTTAGGAGGCTTCTTAAAGGAGTTAGTGAAAGGCGATCACATTAGTGTGGCAGTCCGACCGCATTTTCACTTAATGACGTCATAATAATGCGACGGCGGCGCATTATGTTTTCATTATCTTTAGTTTCCAAAGTCAAAATCATGTAATTATAAAGATAAGAATCATCAGTCAATGTGACTGACATTAACACTGTTAACTTTTTCTTAACATATTGGTCGAGCATGATTCTAATTACTATCAGTCACACTGACTGACACACCAATGATTACAACTCACACACACACACACACACACACACACACACACACACACACACACACACACACACCCACACACACACACACACACACACACACACACACACACACACACACACACACACACTTCATTGGGTTTAATGTTTTTCCCAGAGACACTTGATGAGTGGGAATCAAACATCAATGTTGACTTTACTTTACTAGTTTATCCACAGCTGACCTCAATAGAATGTGGGCTTTATCAAGTCAAATGTGAACAATACAATACAATACACTCCATCTGTTGAGATATTCCACCGCATGATCCCGCCAGCTGTGCCATACTGTTTACATTATTTTCCATTGAAAGTCGTTCACTTCCAGTAACAGTGTGACATCAGTGCACCTGCGTTGGACCCTGATTTCCTCCAGCCGTCGCAGCAGGGACAGACAGTGGGCTTCCACAGCGCAGGCGTAGCCTCGTGCAAACGCCCTCACCTCGCTGGCTGCCGAATCCACGCCGGCCTGCAAGGCATCCTGTGAGACGTCCACCTGCGGCGGGGAGAGAGTAGATACCGAACGAAGCATGAGCTTATTACAACCAACATCTTTTTAGGTCTGTTTGTTATTTTCTTGTTTTATTTATCAAATATGCACAAATTTAAAAAAAACTAAACAAAACAAAAAAATATTTAATTCATATCCTACGACTGGGAAAAAAGAGTTTTTGAATGTTTTGTTAGTAAGTCAGTAGGTTATTTGATGCCTGGTACATGATTTGTGCTGAATAATGTTTTTGGATTTTAGTGATTTGTGTCACCGGAGTTGTGAATTCTCCTTGTTTGGACAAGAAACAGTGACAGTAGAGTACATTTACAGGTATCATCCATAAAGGTCTCCTGTTGTTACTTATGCCTCAGACAGACCTCTGGGTTGTCTGTTTTTTAGTCCTGTCAAAAATAAAACGTTATTAATTGATTTGAAACGTTTAACTCGTTAAAAACAATTTAACGTAATTACCGCAGTTTTGTTTACTGCCGTTGTTTGTTTACTGCCGTTGTTTTTTTTTTTTTACTCCCTTAACGGAGCAGCCTCATGTGCTGGGTGCAGCACCGTGACAACAGAGCAGCACAACACCGAGTGGAATGATATTAAGGCAGAAAGTTTCACATAAAAAGTTTTGTGATGGTTGATTGAGAAAGTGAAAGTCATTAGCTTTACTTTGTAAAGCCGAATTTAACGACCACAGAAGTAATTCTGCAGCAAAGCAGCAGGTTGCCATGTTGGCTGACCAGAAGCCACCAAACTGCTAAAACTGGAGGAAATACTTTAAATCAAATCAAACTTTATTTGTAGAGCACTTTTCATACAATAAAATTGCAACACAAAGTTCTTCACATAAAATAGAAAAATTATAAAATAAAATAAAATAGAAACACTTGCATGAATGCACACGCGCGTGCACACACACACACACACACACACACACACACACACACACACACACACACACACACACACACACACACACACACACACACACACACACACACACACACACACACACACACACACACACACACACACACACCCACACCACCAACCCCAACTGCCCGTAACAAACTATAAAAACTGATGTAAGTGTGATGTAAAAATGGCCGGGCACTGATGATCCAGGGGTACGTCCGAATTGTCCCTCCTAACTCCTTAACTATCGACTTCCTGACGCCACAGGCAGACCAGACTCAACTCCCGATTCAGAGCGCGCCCGTGAGGAGACGCTGGGGTAAAATCAATAGGAGCTAAAAAAGTGAATCAATAAATGAAAATAAAAGATAAGAAAATAAAAAGTAAGAATAATCGACCAATAAAAATAAATAAATAGGAGCTTATAAAATGAATTAATAAATGAAATAAAGGATTAAGCTAAAACATTGACTACATTAGAAAAAAGAATAACAAGTAAGTAAGATAGTCAACTAATTAAACACTAAATTAAAAAAGTGGGTTTTGAGTCTCTGCGGCCCTGAGGCCCTCCGGCACGCTGTTCCACAAACGTGGGCCATAGTGACAGAACGAGGCCTCACCATAGGTCCTGGTCCTGCAAAATCCATGCTGTTTAAAAGATTAATAAAATCATTGGCAGCACGGTCAGACGTGTTATTTACAGTATGTGTAAGTTAAATTCGTTGGTAATTCAAATCTTATTGTATTTGGCATGTATGATTGATAACAAGTCTGAAGATTCACTGATAAAAGAAGATGCATACTGGGGGGGCCTGGAGATTATAATACATAAAATCTGAAGGCTGCTAAAAACAAAGGTGAAGTGTTCAAAGGTGGCGATACTGCCCAAAGAGATGTCCTTTTATAAAAGTGAGTTGCAAGTGATTGAGGCAGTACCGCCACCTTTTCTCCCTCCCCTAACTGAAAATAGAAAGTTAACATTCTCTGCGAGAACAGCTGGAGCATCAGTGCCAAGTTTCCGGTATAAACAGGCAGTCGAGTTTATCTAAAATGTATTTATTTATAATAAAAGTTTTGCTGGCAAGAGCTTGAATGTTACAGAGAGCCATATTGATGATTTGTGTATGTTTGTGTGTAGTCACGGGTGGAGCTGAGGGGATGAGGGTGAGGTTGCTGAGGTTGATGTGTGTGGCGGTTTGTGGTGATGACAAGAATTGCAGAGGCCGGGGTCGTGGATGGGCTGAGTGGTGGAGAGTTGATGGAGAGAACAGTAGGGGGCGCTCTTGCCAGTAGATCCATGTTGTGGTGTGGTGAGTGAGGAAGACAGGTGGGTTCGTGTACCAGGAGTCTCTCGTCAGTCCTGTTTCTGGTGCCGAGCCGCGTGTTGAAAGTTTGTGGAGAGCGCCATGCGGCCCTGGCAGCTGGGGTGAAGTCCGTCGGCTCGGTACCAGGAGGGCCCGTTCAAAAATAAGTAAAAATTATCGATAAAAACAAAGTCCTGTGATCTACATGCTGCTTGGAGCCAGTAGTGGAGGTATAAAAACCTTCTGGGGGATTGGGCCACTGATATAAATGGAAAGGCCACAGTTTTTTAAAAAAGAGAATAGTTCATTAAAATCGTTTTTGGTCCCTTTTGAGTGACCTCTGGCCGAGTCATTGGTTCCAACATGGAGGATAATACGTTTCACCGAAGGTGGAAGATTTTCCAGCAGTTCTGGGAGTTAAAATTCGCGGATTTGTGACGCCATCCCAGTGGACCGTGTCCTAGAGGACCGCCGTCAGCGACGTGATCCTCTGTGATTGTTCATGGGTAATGTCCATGCAGGCTGTCAGCATTGCCGATTTGGCCTCCAACTCCGCTTTAAGCCAGCGAACATCCTCCTCAAGGTCAGTGAAGTCTTGGTAAGTTAGATTCACTGGCAACGAGTCTCAGAAGAGGGACTTCCAAGCAGCAATTATTACTTTTCCCGCAAGTTTCTCTGCTGCTGCGCATTCTCTCAGGATAGGAGAAGAAACACCGTGCAGTAAAATATAAATTTCTCCTCTTTCTCTTTTTCCCTGGTTCTCCTGTGTACTGTGTGTGTGTGTGTGTGCATGAGTGTGTGTGTGTGTGTGTGTGTGTGTGTGTGTGTGTGTGTGTGTGTGTGTGTCTGCGTGTGTGTGTGTGTGTGTCTGCGTGTGTGCATGAGTGTGTGTGTGAGTGTGTGTGTGTGTGTGTGTGTGTGTGTGTGTGTGTGTGTGTGTGTGTGTGTGTGTGTGTGTGTGTGTGTGTGTGTGTGTGTGTGTGTATATTGCAGTATATTATTGGCACTTTGTTCATGTAATAAATTTACAACTTTGTTTCTCGAAAAGTGGTGGACCTGCACTCTAACAAAACCTAGACTTGTGTTAGATGTTTATTAATTAATGAATTTATGTTTTTATTATTTTGCTGATCTTGGGAGAGAAACGGTTTCCCGCAAAGCTAAAAGGACGGTATAAAAATAGTCTTTGAATTTAAATATAGTCTCTGTTATTAATTTCGTGGTTTTCCCTCAATTGCTATCCATTACAAGCTTCAGTCTTGTAAACGCTGTCCAGTCAGAAGGCAGAACCAGCCTGCGAGTCCACACCGAGGGCATTAACTCCCTGGGTTCAACATTTACATGGACAGGTCTTTGTAGGCAGACACACTATAGATGGATACGTTCAATAAAGACAAGAAATATCATAATATGTAGAATGTAGAATGAGGCTGATCACAATTGGTTTGTTTATTCTTGTGACTTAGATGTGGACTCCATCACATTTTATGGCCAAATGACACAGAAAACAAGGAAATTACAAACAAAAACAAAAACACACACGCACACACACACACACACACACACACACACACACACACACACACACACACACACACACACACACACACACACACACACACACACACACACACACCTTCTTCAGAGTCTCCTCCATTCGCTCCAGTCGGGGTCTCAGGTGCACGGTGACCAGCTCTCGGATGCGGTCTCCGTGGCGATGGATGACGTCGTGGGCGGGGCAGCAGTGGTGGTCGCGGTGCAGCGTGGCGGCACACTCCAGGCAGACGGAGAGGTCGCAGGACTGACAGAAGAGCCGCAGCTCCTGACCCGGGTGGGCTGAGCAGAGGACGGGACGGCAGAGCTGGCCGCCAAGCTTCAGCTCCCCCAGACCCTGAACCGAGTGAGTTGCAGTGCGCCGCTGTCGCCTGCAGGGGGCAGAGTCTCACACGTCAGACCGGCTTTACAGTAGAGACACCTTTACAGTAGAGACACCTTTACAGTAGAGACACCTTTACAGTAGAGACATCTTTACAGTAGAGACACCTTTACAGTGAGTTTACAGGAGCGTTCGGTGACTTTCAGGTGTTCTTCCAGTGTAGTAGGTCAGTCCGTGTACCTTCAGCCCTTCGATTTTCTTTTTGATGTCGGAAAACGGGAAATGGGAAACTATCAGATTTTTGTTTTCCGATTTGTTATTGGGAGACAAAAAACAGGAGATGGCTCTCCTTTGGAAATTGAAAATCAGAAAACGGAAATCGGGTCGTTTGCTGCTATGTTTTGTTAAATAAAATTTGGGATTTCACAGTGAGTATCAGGTCTTTTTTTCCAACTCTTTATTTCAAGAGATTCCAGTGCGGAAATCCTAGATGACGGTGTTACTGCACCGAAGTAGGCAGATCAGTTTTGTAGCTGACCTCTGACCCTGAGCTTCACTGAGGTTACAGCTGACCTCTGACCCTGAGGCTTCACTGAGGTTACAGCTGACCTCTGACCTCTGACCCTGAGGCTTCACTGAGGTTACAGCTGACCTCTGACCCTGAGCTTCACTGAGGTTACAGCTGACCTCTGACCCTGAGGCTTCACTGAGGTTACAGCTGACCTCTGACCCTGATGCTTCACTGTGGTTACAGCTGACCTCTGACCTCTGACCCTGAGGCTTCACTGAGGTTACAGCTGACTTCTGACCCTGAGGCTTCACTGAGGTTACAGCTGACCTCTGACCCTGAGGCTTCACTGTGGTTACAGCTGACCTCTGACCTCTGACCCTGAGGCTTCACTGTGGTTACAGCTGACCTCTGACCCTGAGGCTTCACTGAGGTTACAGCTGACTTCTGACCCTGAGGCTTCACTGTGGTTACAGCTGACCTCTGACCCTGAGGCTTCACTGTGGTTACAGCTGACCTCTGACCCTGAGGCTTCACTGAGGTTACAGCTGACTTCTGACCCTGAGGCTTCACTGAGGTTACAGCTGACCTCTGACCCTGAGGCTTCACTGTGGTTACAGCTGACCTCTGACCTCTGACCCTGAGGCTTCACTGTGGTTACAGCTGACCTCTGACCTCTGACCCTGAGGCTTCACTGAGGTTACAGCTGACTTCTGACCCTGAGGCTTCACTGTGGTTACAGCTGACCTCTGACCCTGAGGCTTCACTGAGGTTACAGCTGACCTCTGACCCTGAGGCTTCACTGAGGTTACAGCTGACCTCTGACCTCTGACCCTGAGGCTTCACTGTGGTTACAGCTGACCTCTGACCCTGAGGCTTCACTGAGGTTACAGCTGCAGTGTGTTGCTGAAATAGGCTCAGAGAGAGTTAGACAACTTTGGTGTAAACAGAATAAACTTATGTTATATAGCTCACAGACAATCTGGGATATAAAATGACACAGGGGCAGTGAAGTGAAATGTAAATGTAAAGCAGAATATAGAATAGAAGAGAGTGGAGTTAGATGAGACACTTTTCTTATTTTGACCTGAAGGTAAGGAAACATGACCAATAGAATAAAAGCAAATCCCATTATTTCAGGATGTCTGAAATAATTCTACCTTGTTTCTTTGTCAATAATTCCTTTCCAGTCAAACATTATTACCTCAAATAGCATCGTTTTAATTTCTTCTCAGAAAGTTTGTAGTGATTCCATCTGAGCCTGGAGATCAGTCAGAGGCTGTTTTTATGATGATACTTTAATTTAAATCCTCCTCACAAACATTTCTAAAGGTTTCATCATTTACAGTAATAAATGATTTAAAGCATTTTGTTTAGAATAAGAAGAATCATACAGTATCTAAAGAAATTCAAGATCTCCTTCGCTATACTTTTTGGTTCTAAGTATTCTTCCCCGTTCATCATGAGAGTGAATCTTTTTTTTTCTAGGCTGTTTTTATAAATTGAATGTGGAATATGATGAGTGTTTCTCCTTCCTCAATCCACTTGGCTCTGGACCTTATAAATACTCTCTGAGCTTTATTCAGATACAATCTACCTGGATGTACCTTCCAGTGAGTGTACTGGTGCTTCCTCGAACTGAACGGCGGCGACCGCGAACAAGTGTATCAGCGCCCATACGCCGCCATTATTTGATACCGCACTGGCGGGGTTTCAAGTTTGAGAGTAGTATGGCGCTGACCGTGAGCAATTATGGCGGCGACCACGAACAAGTATGTCAGCGCCCGTAAGCCACCATCTTGATACCGTACTGGCGGGGTTTCAATTCTGGAGAAGTACGGTGGCACTGTGGATCATGTACTCCTGCCTCCCACCGACAGCGGCGCTGTGATTGTGCTCCGGAACAAAATGGTGGCGACCTGCAGGAAGCGGCCATATTGGGGGTTGAAGCGGTTGAAGCGGTCTATGGACGTGGACCACGCACCGCAGCTCTTCTATGAGTTAGGGGTTAGGGTTAGAGTTCAGAGTCAGAAGAAGAAGTGACTCCAGTGGAGAGGATGAACTGTTGCAATGACAGGAAGACGGCGACTCCAGATCGTGATAAACTTTTTCGTGTCAAACCTCTGAGGAGGAGGAGAAAAACGCCTGGACATTTCTTTGTTTTTTTATGTCAACAAATAGTTGTGTGAGAATTTGAAATTGATTCATTTGTTGATTGTTGATTGTTGTTGGATTTTCTTTTTCATTTGGCAAAACAATTCGATGTGCATGTTTATGGTTGCCAGAGTAAAAAGATCTAACTTTCTCATTCTCTGGTGTACCGGTACTGTATTGGTATCGCGGTACTGACAACTTTAAAACGATACTATACTGTGCCCGGCTGGTACCGGTATCTTATTTATATATGTCACCGCGGAGCGTCACTGTGTTGTAATTTGCACCGAGTAGAGTCGTCAGTCTCTCTGTGGGGGAAGAGTCGGCGGGCTGCTGCGCCTTCTGACTTGTTTTGGATGTTTTGGACGATCGAACGTGAGGAAAACAAGTTACGCTCCGGATTCTCTTCTTTTCTTTTTCTTTTTTGCACTCCGGTTTCTCCGAGACGGGGTGTGCGAGTGCTCCTGCGCTCCGACCCGAGATCCGCAACTGAATAAGCGCTTCTTACTCGACCTACACAACTTCAAAATAAAAGTCAAAACAACGTATTTTCAAAGCAATCTTCTCCCAACCGAGCTTGTGCTTTGAAAAGAATACTGGATGCGCATGCGTAAATGACATGGCGTTTGCGTCCATGTGAGAGTGAGCATGCGTAACTGACTCAAACGACCCGTGGAAACTCTGTAAAAAGAAATGAGAGGAATAAAAGAGAGAGAGACAGAAGGGAAACAATGCTACATCCACAAGGCCGCAACTGTGTTCTCTTTTTATTTGGAAAAGTATCGAAAAGTATCGAAAGTATCAAAATACATGGTGGTATCGGTATCGACACCAAATGTTGGTGTCGTGACAACACTATGGTAGAGTAATGAGTCTTTTCGCGAAGTTATTGAATCTACGCTGGGGAGCCTCTCCACACGTCCACTACTCCATTTAGCAACCGGAATTCAAATATCTGGAATTTTTACAGTGTTTTTACAGTGAGTATCAAGCATTTTAAGTGTATCCAGGAGTTTTCAAAGTTTAGTATCCAGGTGTTTCTCCCTGATTTTACATTTTATGTGGATTTTCAGTGAGTATCCAGGTGATTCTACAGTGAATATCAGGTGTTTTTGTAGCATGTTTGTGTTTTTTACAGTGGGTATGTATGTGTTTTTACAGTATTTGTGTTTTTACTACGTATTCATGTGTTTTTACAGTGTAGTATTCAGGTGTGTTTACAGTGACTCAAGTATCTTTACAGTATTTGTGTTTTTACTGTGTATTCATGTGTTTTTACAGCACTGATCAAATGATTTTACAGTTTAGTATCCAGTGTTTTTAACAGTGATTACCAGGTCTTTTCAAAGTGACTATCTGATATTATTACAGTGATTATCAGGTGTTTTTACATTACCTATCTGGTGTTTACCTAGTACCTAGTACTACCTAGTAATTATCAGGCATTTTAACAGTGACTACCAGATGTTTTTACAGTGATTACCAGAGGTATTTAGTGTTGTATCCAGAGGTTTTTACAGTGATTACCAGATGTTTTAAAAGTGATTATCAGATGTTTTTACAGTGCAGTATCCAGGTGCTTTTACAGTGATTACCAGATGTTTTAACAGTGATTACCAGAAGTTTTAACAGTGATTACCAGATGTTTTAACAGTGATGACCAGATGTTTTTACAGTGTAGTATCCAGGTGTTGTTGTTTTTTTACAATGATGACCAGATGTTTTTACAGTGTAGTATCCAGGTGTTTTACAGTGATTACCAGATGTTTTGTTACAGTGATTACCAGATGTTTTAAAAGTGATTAGCAGATGTTTTTACAGTGTAGTATAAAGGTGTTTTAACAGTGATTACCAGGTGTTTTAACAGTGATTACCAGGTGTTTTTACAGTGATTACCAGATGTTTTTACAGTGATTACAAGGTGACTGTCAGGTGTGTTTACCTGTGCGCCTGGCAGCAGAACTCACACAGGTTGACGCAGCACACCTCGCAGCGTCTCTCCGCGGCTCCCTCCCCGCACAGGTCGCATCCCAGCGGGCCGGCCGTCACCAGGGTCTCCAGGAACACCTCGTCCAGCGCCAGGTGGTCGGTGCTCAGGCCGGCCGGTCCGGACGGGGGGATGTCCACCTCGGAGTCGCAGTCCGGACAGAGCACGGTGACGGTGACCCCGGCTCGGCCCGCCGCCTCCCCGCCTCCGCCGTCCTCTTCCGCCGGGCAGCGCCGGCGGCTGCGAACGGACAGCGAGAAGGGCTCCAGCTGCGAGATACAGTCCGAGCAGAAGGTGTGCAGGCAGGGCAGGATTCTGGGGTCCCGGTACAGCCGCTTACACACGTGACAAACCGCTCTGGGGTTAACGGACACGTCTCTCGGTTGGTTTTCCGAATCCCGCCCGGTTCCTTTCTGCTCGGGCTGCGACATTTTCTGCTTTTCTTTAGTGACTTCTGGTGCAAAAACAAACAAACCCAACCTGAGGAGCCACAGAACTGTCCGAAAACTTGTGCAAACGCTCTCTCTCTCTCTCT